>NC_056745.1:602765934-602988434 GCF_019279795.1 Protopterus annectens
TGCACAAGACCCAGGATAAAAAAGTGCCCAATCTTGGTAGGCGCACTAGCGCCAGGTGTAGAAAAGATGACAGTGTTGAATCCTCAAAATATGGAAACATTCCTACAATGGGGCCAGGCCAGGCCGAGGGGAAGGATGGCACCCGTGTTGTAGAAGCAAATAGTAGTTCACAAAAATCACAAAAACTAACAGGCCAAAGAAGAGCCATAAAGACGATAAAGTGGACTATTGAGTAGAGGAAAGAAATGATGTATTGTTACTATTATGCAAAAAGCCCAGCATTTCCAGACACAAGCTATACAAAATGATTACGAGAGAAATTAGAGGAAAGAAAAATACTTTCACAAGACAAATTCTCAGAAGGTTCAAATAAAAATTTGTATTCATTAATACAACAGATTTGTGAAAAGCAGTGTATAGATCAAGAAACATTAAAAGTATAAAAAAGAAATATGGACATGGCAAAGAAAGAGAGGTTTAATATGGTGCAATATTTATGCAAAGGAGAAAGCCAAATTAATCAATATAAAGAATGCAGCCCCAAAGATATTCGAAGTGAAATACAGGCAAAGGCATCTAGATATGGAAAATTTCACAATAAAAAATAATACCATAAAGTGGGAGTGTAGAAAAGAAGATTAGTAAAGCAGAAGTTAAAAAAATAGAAGTTGAAGTTATGGCATGCCTTCCAAGTCAAGGATTTGGTGTACAAGGTCTAACACAGGTTGCATTACAGCATGATGATAGAGCGAGTCCCAAAGTAAGAAGAAGCAGGAAGATCTTGAGACATCTGAAGAAGAAATACGGACATGGGAAAGAAAAAGAGATTTAATATGGTGCAATATTTATGCAAAGGAGAAAGCAAAACTAACCAAAACAAAAAGTGCAGCACTAAAGATATTTGAAGAGAAATACAGGCAAAGGAATCCAGACATGGAAAACTTTACAATACAAAAAATAAGAAGACAAAGAGGAAAGGGAAATTAGTAATGGAGAAGTTAAAGTAATAGAAACTGAGGATATGGAGTACCTGCACAGTGAAGGATTCAGTGCAGAAAATCTAATTCATAAAGCAGCACAATATGATAGAGCAATGGATATCCAAACTAAGGGGAAACCAGTGGAACAGAAAGCAGTTGGTCAGGTGCCATATGAAGATATTTTGAAGCCTTCCACAGGGAACCAGTATAAACATTCACTTGAAGCTGGACAGGAAGGGAAGGAACAGGAACCTTTGGAAACTCTGATGCAGTTGATGTTGAGGAGTGACAGGCCAGTGAGTTCCCATATGACAGAGCAACAGATGGCACAGGATAAAATAGAAGAGACTGTGCCACAGGAAGATGCCACAGAACTTTCTAAAGAATGCCTGCAGGAAATGGAAAACAAAAAATGTGCCCTTAGTTTAGAAGAAAACGAGTTAAGAGAAGAGTTGCTCTATTCTATACACATAGAGAGACATATTAAGGTCAATGAAAGAAATAGAATGCAGAAGGTCAAGAAAACTCAAAAAGTCAGAAGTTTGATAAAACAAATGAACACAGTAATTAGGACTGTACGTAGAGATCCATGAGATGTAACAGAAGTAAACAGGCTATATTACTGTGCAGCTAAATTAATAACTGATAAAGTTCTACCACAAGAACACAGGGTAGTAAGGGAAAGGAATGGGAGAAATCGAATGCCATAATGGAAGTATCAAATAGAGAAAACTATAAAGCAATTAAGACAAGAAGTGTCACTGTTATAAGAATATAAAACAGGGAATGGATCAACAAAACTACTGAGAAAGATAGACATGATAAAAGCAATGCACAGTATTAGAAAAGATCAGGATCTATCATGGACTATCGCAAATAACAAACTAAAATCTCAGCACAGGCAGAAAAACTTAGAAGATATGCAGAAAAATATAAAGGAAAAGTACAAAATAAGCAATTTATTGATGACCCAAAAAGTTTTATAGAGAATTGGGAAACAAGGTAAAAGGAATTGAAAGACCACCAAAAAAAGAACTAGATACATTTTTGAAGAAGTATCTATGAAGATCCTGTGGAACACAACAAAAATGCTAAATGGATAGAAGAAGTAAAAGAAAGAATAAGAAGTTTGCAGGTACAGGATATGAAATGGGATGAAGCAACAGCCAGAGAGATTGAAACAAAGTTAAGAAAAGCCTTTAATTGGAAAACCCCAGGCCCAGATGCAGTACCTAACTTCTGGTTAAAAGTATTAACATCTTTGAATAAAGATTTAGCTTTGAGTAAGAACTATTTATATACGCACACTAGACAGACACCAACCTGGCTAACAACAGGAAAAACAAGGGTCTTACTTAAGAGTAAAGCTGCAAGCTACCCTAAAAATTGTAGCCTAATAGCTTGCCTTCCGATGACGTATGAACTATACATGGGAATTGATGCCGACAGAGTTTATAGTCATTTAGAAGAAAACTCAGTTATGGCAGTAGAACAAAGGGGCAATAAAAGAAAGTCAAATGGAACACACAATCATTTGTTGTTAAATAAAGTCATAGTGGAGAACTGCAAAAAGGGGAAGAATCTAAGTATGGCATGGACTGACTACAAAAAAGCATTTGATAGTATCTCACATTCATGGATAAAAGAGTGCTTAAAATGTATAAGATACACCCCACCCTACACTGACTGACTACATTACGGTGACTATGAAATAGTGGCAGACAACTTTGCAATTAAGTCATGATAAAGGACAGGGATAAAAATTCAAAGGGGGATATTCCAGGGTGACTATCTGTCACTGCTGCTATTCTGTCTTGCCCTTAACCAATTAAGCTGTTTACGTAACAGCTTAAGGCATGGCTATAATTTGACTCCTAAAAACAACAAAGTGTAAAGACTTCTCATATTCTCTTTGCTGATAATTTAAAACTGTATAGCTCATCATATGAGGAACTGAAAGCACAACTGCAAGTTGCTAAAACTTTTTCATATGATATAAGAATGTCATTTGGTCTTGATAAATGTGCAAAAGTAACCTTTAAAGCAGGAAAACTGCAGCACCAAGAAAACATCAGTTTGGGACAACAATGTGATATAAAAGAACTTGAGTAAGAGGGAGTGCATGAATATTCGGGAATTGATGAAGGATCAACAATAAAACATGAACAAATGTGAATAAAATTTAGTAAGGAATACTTTAGAAGACAAATTAATCCTGAAAACAGTTCTATTTGTGTACACCAAAAAATCAGAACAGTGAATGTATGTATATCGACACATTTATGTCGATGTACATACAGAGCGAAACCCCTAAACAGCGAAAACCAGAACACCGAACGTGTTCCATAGCTAGCAGCATGATGGTGGGGATAAGGAAATATATCCTTTTCCCCACTGTAGTGCAGTCTCAGAGTTGGTATATTTAAGTAGGGGGGTGTGGGGGCAAAGCCCCCCACATAGGGGGTGCAGGGGGGCTTGCCCCCCTGCAAAAGCTAATTAATGTAATATTTTAGTTTAGATTTTACTTACCTGTGTGGTGCATTATGATGAAGAAACATGTTCGGCGTTCCGGTTTTTGTTGTTTAAGTGTTTCGCTCAGTATGTACATCGACGTAAATGTGTCGATGTACATACATTCGCTGTTCTGATCTTTCCATGTAGTCATATAGACCCCGGAAAACAGCCTTGACATCTAGGAACAAAATCCAAGCTGTAAACCAATTTGCTCTTCCTGTCGTAACTTATAGTTTTGGAGTGATTGACTGGCCCGAAAACACGTTGGATAGATTAGACAGGAAAACAAAAAGGATGCTTCATGCTCACCAAATAATTTATAAAAATCAGTGCATATCAAGATTATATATTCCCTGTTCTGAAGGAGGGGTGGGCCTCCTTGAAATTGATTACACGTATTTATCTGCAATCGTGGGATTGCACATATATCTGCTGACCTCATAACACCCAAATGTAGTGAAAGCTTTGAAACATGAGGAGAATAAATATAAGATGACTTTTCTGCTTAATCTAGCAGAAGCATATTGGCATCAAACAGGAATAGAAATCAAACCAGATGTAGAAAAAAAGTCAGGTAGCAACTGATTGTGCCAAAAAGCAAAAGAAAAAATATAAGGTGAAAGACTGAATGAGAAGGCAAGAAATGTGGAAAATGCATAAATATAGTTGCAAGTATAGAAAACTTCTGGAAGAACCTCATGTTGCTCAGGAATGAACACATGAATGGTTAAGGAGAGGTAAATTCAAACTAAGAGATGAAACATTAGTATTGGTGGTGCAAGATAGTGGGCTATGTACACGTTGGTTTACAAAGTCTTTTGAACATGTCAGAGAAACAGACAAATGTAGGTTTTGGAAAACCGTATGGGAAACAGCTGCACACCTCATTGCTGGTTGTGACATACTAATGGTAGAAGGACTGCATACTGAAAAGCATAATAATGTGGCAAGATTGTTGCACTGGGGATTGTGCAAACATTATGGTACTGAAGTGGTTGAAAAACACTGGAAACATGAGTCACAAAGTGTCATAGAAATGATGAAGTTTACATCACATGGGATTATCCATTACCAACAGTTCAAAAGATAGATGCTAGAAAATCAGATATAGTGGTCTTTGTAAAGAAGACAAGTAGCATTGATCATTGAAATTGCCACACCCAGTGACTACAGTGTCTTGTGTACAGAGAGTCACAAAATCATAAAATATTAGGCTCTGCAGGCAGAAATGAGAGCAATGTGAAAGAAAGATACCCAGACAGTTCCCATAGTAGTAGGAGCAACGGGTCTTATAAAAAAACATCTACAATCATATTTAGATATTTTACCAATACATGTAACCCCATACAAATTGCAGAATGAGTCAGCATTTTGTACATTGTGGGTGCTGCAAAGAGCATTTTTGGCTGATATCAAAAATTGAAACAATACTAATTTCATGAACTTTAATCGTAATTTGACTTAGGAATGGGGTCCATTGCCATCATGGTATTAGAAACCCCAGAGACTTGGAGAAATTAAAAAAGGGCATGTTTGTTAAAGTCATAGGGAAGAACTGTAAAAAGGGAAAGAATGTAGGTATGGCATGGACTGACTGCAAAAAAAAAGCATTTGATAGTATCCCACATTCATGGATAAAAGAGTACTTAAAATGTATAAGATACACTCTACACTGACTGACTACATTACATTGACCATGAGCAGTGGCAGACTACTTTGCAATTAAGCCATGATAAAGAGCAAATTTTATCCAAGGGATAAAATGTCAAAAGAGATATTGCACAGTGTTAGACCATGGCTATAATTTGTCTCCTAGAAAACAACAAAATATAAAGACTTCTCATCTTCTCTTTGTCAATGAAAAGCACAACTGCTAGTTGTCAAAACTTTTTCAGATGATATAAGAATGTCATTTGGTTTTGATAAATGTGCAAAAGCAACCTTTAAAGCACGAAAACTGCAGCACCAGGAAAACATAAGGTTGGGACAAGAAAGTCATATAAAAGAACCTGAGCAAGAGGGAGTGTATAAATATTTGGGAATTGATGAAGGATCAACAATAAAACATGAACATGCAAATGAAACTTAGTAAGGCACACTTTAGAAGACTTAAATTAATCCAGAAAACAGCATTGATATCTAGGAACAAAATCCAAGCTGTAAACCAATTTGGTCTTCATGTCCTAACTTATAGTTTGGAGTGATTGACTGGCCCTAAAATGAGTTGGATAGATTAGACTGGAAAACAAGAGGATGTTCCATGATCACCAAATGATTCATAAAAATCAGTGCATACCAAGATTATATATTCCCGTTCTGAAGGATGGATGGACGTCCTTGAAATTGATTACACGTATTTATCTGCAATCATGGGACTGCTCACATATCTGCTGACCTCACAAGACCCAAATGTAGTGAACATTTTGAAGCATGAGGAGAATAAATCTAAGATGGCTTCCCTGCTTAGTCTAGCAGAGACTTATCAGCGTCAAGCAGGAATGGAAATCAAACCACAATTAGATAAAAAACAGGCAACAACTGAATGTGCCAAAAAAACGAAAGAAAGTATATAAGGTGGAGGACCAAATGAGAAGTCAAAAAATGTGGAAAATGCATAAATATAGTTGCAAGTATAGAAAACGTCTGAAAGAACCTCATGTTGATCAGGAACCAATGCAGGAATGGTTAAGGAGAGGCAAATTCAAATGAAGAGACGAAAGGTTAATATTGGAGGCACAGCATAGTGGGCTATGTATGCATTGGTTTACAAAGTTCATTGAACATGTGGGAGAAACAAAATGTAGGTTTTGTAAAACAGAACTGGAAATTGTTGCACACCTCGTTACTGACTGTGACATACTAATGGCAGAAGGACTGTATACTGAAAGGCATAATAATGTGGCAATGCATGCATGACCTCAACCTGGTCCTTGACATCAATAGGACTTGTTGGTGGGACAGATTTGTGTCCCAGAGACTCCCCCATCTGTGGAATAGACTCCCTCACCACATCAAGTAGAGTGCCTCATTATCCCTTTTCAAGGGCAACCTGGATACCTGACTGGGAAACAGAAAATACACCCCTGGGATTCCACCTGCGCCCCTGCTGGACAGGGGCTTTAGGTGCTGACTTGTCTAAACATGGGTTAAATTCTTGGCTAGGCTTATAAGGGCCTCAGGACCAATAGCCTAGTAACTTCTTATGATCCTATCAGGCTGTTGCACTGGGGATTGCGCAAACATTATGGTACTGAAGTGGCTGAAAAACACTGGAAACATGAACCACAAAGCATCACAGAAAATGATGAAGTCTACATTACATGGGATCACTCATTACCAACAGTTCAAAAGATAGGTGGTAGAAAACCGGATATAGTGGTCCATGAAAAGAAGACAAAAGCAGCATTGATCATTGAAATCACCACACCTAGTGACTACAGTGTCTTGCATACAGGGAGACACAAACCCATAAAATATCAGGATCTGCAGGCAAGAACGAGAGCAATGTGGAATAAAGATACACAGATGGTTTCAATAGTAGTAGGAGCAGCAGCAGGTCTTAAAAAAAGAGTTTACAATCATATTTAGATATGTTACCAATACATGTAACTCCTTACGAATTGCAGAAGGAGTCATTACTGGGTAAATTGCGGGTGCTACGAAGAGCACTTCTGGTTGACATCAAAGACTGAAACAATACTAATTTCATGAACTTTAATCTTACTTTGACTTAGGAATAGGGTCCATTCCCATCATGGTATTAGAAACCCAAAAGACTTGGAGAAATTAAAAAAGAGCACATTGCTTGCAAAGCTTAAAATTGAGTTCTGTGCAGTATCTACAACTTCCAAAAAGAGCATTACTATCGAATCTATCATAAACAAATTTTGACATGTCATTCCTCATTGCCCATACAAGAGCACTACTGCACTAGCTAACTGGCTCCCAATCAAGCAAAGAGCTGAACTGCTTCTGGGCTCACAATTGCTGATTCTCCTTAATGAGCACAAACACTTCCACCTCTAACATCTAAATTAAATGGAGAAAGCTCATCTACAACCTCAGAAGTACCAGCCACTCATTCCTTGTGCTACAAACCACACAATCAAAACTGCAATCCGCAGACCATTCCTTTTCTAACTTAAGTCTTAAATCTGTTAAATTCCCTTTCATCTCATATCAAAAACTCCACCTGTTATTCCACATTTAATGCCCTCCTAAAAGGTCATCTCATACAGGAAGTGAAATGCAACTGCAGCCTCCTGGCCACATAACTCAAAGCCCATAATACTTCCTTTAATGACCATCACTTACCCTGAATTCTGCTCTTCTAATTACTTCTTATATCAAATCTACAGATTTTTCTTCTACAGCAGCTACTACCTACCTTGACTAAGCAGTACGTGAAACAGTATCCAATTACAGTTTCATTCTATACTTTATCTTTCTACATTTATTCTGTCTAGAAACCCCTTATTTACATTCATGTCTGCTCCTCTTTCTTCATGTGTACATTGTATATAATGTATATCAATACATTATGTCATTTATTAATAATGTTTTGTGTCTGTATGTTTCTGTATATAGCACTTATTTATTGCACAATATTGTATTCTAGCTTTTTGTTTAAATGTATGCTTCTCAAATGTTGTACATTTTTGCCTTTCTCTGGGTTGAGACTCAAATTAGTCAGTATTGATAAGTGCTTTACAAGGCTAACAAATTCAATACATAGGATTATGAGTGGGTCGCTAATCATAATCTGCTTATTATGCGTTTGAGATATGAATGCCAAGAAATTTACCTCGTGTGAAGCTTGAGAGGCGAATCTTGGCATCAGTCTTAACAACACATAATTAAGTGTTATGATCGAAGACCTGATCATAATTCTTTGCAGTGCATGGAGCTTTATGCGCTCTATGTACTACTGGTTGCTGAAAAAAAAGTGCCAAGTATATTAATGACTTTCAAAGCCATAAAGCACTTAGCAAGCACTTTCAGAAGGACAGTGTAACAGTCTATGTTTACACTCAAGTTCCATGCATTTCAAGATTCCAGATTTTTGCAGAATGTCCAAATTTTTGCCTTATATTTTTGGTCTGTTCCTCAAAATATCTGTTGTTTTCTGACAAATCACTGAGAAATTAAGTCATTAAATAATTACATACTGTAGATTTGAGTTTCAGATTTCCTATACTTCAGAAAATGCAGGTAAACACAAACCCTTTTATTCTAGCAACTTTCTATGTTTAGAAAAGAAAGTCAGGAGCCGTTACCAGTATAGACAGCAAGGAGAAACAAATCATCACTGTCATTTTATGGTCAGTATTGACTGATTTGCTTACCTAGCATGTGACTCTAACTTAAGTTCAGCAGGGGGTTCTTTAACATTTGTAAAGATAGGATCTTGTGCTTTAGTAGCACTTAACCAGTTTGTCTTTTTCTGGGTATTGGAGTGTAATCACTGCGCTTCATGCACTACAAGTAAATTAATAAGCCTATTGCTAATAAATAAGTAATAATGTCTAGTAAAGTTAAGGACAGCTTAAACAGGAAACGTACATTTAAATTCTTAAAAAAACAGGAATACAAAACCTGGGACTCAAGTTTAGATATGGAGTTTAGAAGCTGAGAAGCAGTTACTTTTTGTTTTGTGGAGTGTGCACAGAAGACATAAAATGCTCTTAGCGCCACCTTCCTTGCACATTAATTGGTTGTCAGCGGTGCAGATCATGACAGTGATGCCCTAACCTTCAAAGAGCCAGTTAATTACACTTGGATTTAACTGATTTCTTATCACTAATCCTTACAGTTTGCTGAATATGCAGATCAGGTCATGGAAGTAAAAAGCTACTTTTGTCATGCGTCCATGGTAATAGCACGGTACAATGCAAATACAAATAAAGTAATTTTATTGTCTTGAATCTCTTGGTGTTGATATTTTTTAGTGTCTGAATCAAACAGAAACAATAAAACAATCATCAGCAGAACTCTACAGCAGTCTTTTCTTAGCTTACCATTCCGAGTGGCTCACATAGCTTATTCGACAATAGCAGTTCTTTTGTTACTTTTTAGTACATGTGTTCTTGCAATAATAAAGAGAATGTTAAAATATCAGTTTAGATTTCCCACTTGATGCCATAATTCTAATATGCCACAACTATATCCATTAGTGCTCATAATCATAGCTCATCCTTTATTGTACTTTCGAATGTTAATTTTTACTCATATTGCTAATACAACATTGCTTATGCAACCATTTTATTTTCTGTTTCTCTTATAAATACATATTAGAATTTTTTTCAATTTAAACAATTCCCTGCATGTACATTGGTTGATTTTTTTTATTATAGAAACACAGAAATAACAATGACTGCAGGTATTATGTCTCACAATTTCCTTGTCCTCCAATCATTTGGAAGCCCCCGATGAGCCTTCATGTTTTATTGTGTTTTAATTAGTTTATAGTGGTTCTGTCAACATTTATCTCTGGATTGGTTTCTTTCTTGCTACATATTACATGAGGAATGGAGATAGAGACTGGGATTGATAGACAAGTTATACATACACAGTGCATAATTGTTTGGGAATCAGCCAATAGCAGGCTAATGAAGCCTGGTAGAGATTAATAGGCCCATGTTTCATTATAGCACAGAGAACACAAATGTTTTGCTGGAGATATATGCAAAGGACTGCATAATGACATGCAAATGAAGCCTGATAATAAAATGAGGCCCTAATGATATGCAAAAGTATACAAGGTGAATACAGTCATGATCCATTGTCATATGTTGGGGAAACTGTACAGCAATGCGCACTTGACTATAAAGACATACATGCTGAAAATAGCAGAGTTGCAGACAGTGAGAATGCTAAGGATAGCAGCATTGGTCATGTAACAGTATATGTTAACAGTTCGTACCACCTCTTCCTGACAGTATGCACATGATGTTATCTGGTTATCAGGAGATAACTGATTACTTGAGAGTAGACTAAAACACAATGCAGGCTTTGGTTGACCTTTCACCCACAAACAGAATCTACAGTAATGTTTAGCAAACATAAACTACAGAGATATTTTAGAATCCAACTGGGGGAGTTAACAGAGATTTCTCAGGCATTAACCTCTAGAATACTCAATAAAATCCTCTGTATAATGCTTCACTATGTGAAGAAGTATATATGGACATCTAGGAGACCACAAGAGAGAGCTAACAAAGTTAAGGAAAACTCCTAATTGGAAAACCCCAGACCCAGATGCAGTTCCTAAAGTCTGGCTATTTATATGAGCATGCCAAACAGACATCAGCCTCATTAACAGAAAAAGTAATACTCGTACTTAAATGCAAGCCTGCTAGTTATCTTAAAAACTATATACGAAACTGCCTTACGATGACATATAATCTATACACTGGAATTGATGCCGACAAATTTTATAGTCATTTAGAAGAAAACTCAATCATGGCAATAGAACAAAAGGGTAGTAAAAGAAAGTCATATGGAACAAAGGGTCATTTCTTGTTAAATAAAGTTATAATGAAGAACTGTAAAAAGGGAACAATCTAAGTATGACATGAATAGACTATAAAAAATTTTGACAGTATCCAACATTCATGGATAAAAGAGTGCTTAAAAATGTATAAGATGCATTCTACACTGATGGATTACATTACGGCAACCATGAAACAGTGGGAAACCACTTTGCAGTTAAGCAATGACAAAGAACAAATTATTATTCCAGTTATAAAAATTCAAAGGGGGATATTCCAGAGTGAGTGTCTGTAACTGCTGCTCTTTGTCTTGCCCTTAACCAATTAAGCTGTCTACTTAATAGATTAGTCATGGCTACGTTAACAAATTAGGTCATTGCTACAATCGAGTTCCCAGAAAACAACAAAGTGTAAAGACTTCTCATTTTCTTTTTGTAGATGCTTTAAAACTGTATAGTTTATCAGATGAGGAACCTGAAGGCAGAACTGCAAGTAGTCAAAACTTTTTCGGATGATGCAAGAATGTCAGTTGGTTTTGATAAATGTGCAAAAACAACCTTTAAAGCAGGAAAGCTGCAGAAACAAGAAAACATCATTTTGGGACAGGAATGTGGTATAAAAGAACTTGAGCAAGAGGGAGTGTATTAATATTTGGGAATTGAAGGATCAACAATAAAACATGAACAAATGTGAATAAAACTTGGTAAGAAATATTTTAGAAGACTTAAATTAATGCTGAAAACAGCATTGAAATCTAGGAACAAAGTCAAAGCTATAAACCAATTTCCTCTTCATGTCCTAACTTACAGTTTTAGAGTGATTCACTGGCCCCAAAAGGTGTTGGATAGATTGAACAGGAAAACAAGAAGAATGTTTCATCCTCATCAAATGATTTAAAAAAATCAGTGCATACTAAGACTACATATTCCCTGCTCTGAAGGAGGTATGGTCTCCTTGAAACTGATTACATGTATCGATCTGTAACCATGGGACTACATACATATCTGCTGACTTCACAAGACCCAAACACAGTGAAAGTTTTGAAATGTCAGGAGAATAAATCTAAGATGACTTCCCTGCTTAGTTTAGAAGAAGCATATTGTTGTCAAGCAGGAATGGAAATCAGACCAGAAGTAGATAAAAATCAGGCAGCAACTGAATGTGCCAAAAAAACAAAAGAAAGAATATAAGGTGAAGGGTCAAATGAGAAGGCAACAAATGTTGAAAATGCATAAATTTAGTTGCAAGTATAGAAAACACTTGGAACAACCTCATGTTGATCAGGATCGAATGCAGGAATGATTAAGGAGAGGTAAATTTAAACCAAAAGGCAAAAAATGTCTTGTCAATGTGCACATTGGTTTACAAAGTCCATTGAACATGTGGGAGAAACAAATTGTAAAACAGAACTGAAAACAGTCACACATCTTGTTGCTGGTTGTGATATACTAATGGCAGAAGGTCTGTATACTTAAAGGCATAACAATATGACAAGACTGTTGCACTGGGGATTGTGCAAACATTATAATATTGAAGTAGATGAAAAACACTGGAAATATGAGCTACAAAGCATTATAAAAAATAATGAAGTTTATATCATATGGGATCACCCATTACCAACAGTTCAAAACATAGACACAGGAAAAACAGATAGAGACGTCCATGAAAAGAAGACAAAAGTAGCTGTGATCACTGAAATTGCTACACCCGGTGATTGCAGTGTCTTACATAAAGAAAGAGTCACAAAATCATAAAATACCAGGATTTGCAGGCAGAAGTAAGGGCAATGTGGAAGAAGGATACCTAGACAGTTCCAATAGTAGTAGAAGTGACTGGTATTATAAATAAGAGTTTACAATCGTACTTAGATATGTTTCTGATACATATAATTCTGTATGAATTGCAGGAGTCATTACTGGGCACACTGTGGGTGCTACAAGGAGCAGCTCTAGGTAACATCAAAGACTGAAATAATACTAATTTCTTGAACTTTAATCATACTTTGAATTAGGAATGGGGTCCATTCCCATGATGATAATAGAAATCCAAAAGACTTAGACTAATTAAAAAAGAGAGAGCTAACACTATGCATACTTACTACACCATCACATGTCTTCCTGAGGTAGCGAGTGTTACATGCGTTACATGTAGTAATAAAGGCCCACCTGGCCCACAGTCATAAAAAAATTGTGAACAGGAAGAACTACCTTTCTGTGAAGTGCAGATGGTGTGTGATGTGATTATAAATGATGTGACCACAGGGCATGCAGGCAGTTCACATGGTTCAAACATATAGTACAGATGGAAGCTATATCACCACTTCCTGTGAAGTGACACTTTACAGGGCCATCTAGTTAGTAAGTGCAGACACTATTGCTAATGTGAATGTTATAGCTACAGCTATAGTGTTGTCAAAGGTAATAAGCCCTTGTTGATACGCTGTTGCATGTGATGCTGGATACCCTATAGTCCTCTGGTGTATGACACTCATATAGAATCCACAGGGTGTGGCCAAAATCTAGTATGACACTGCACACTGTCAAACCTGCAACACTGCAGAGTGTGTTATGTCTGCTTACACTGCCTTGATAGGTCTGGTGTAGGGCATCCCAGTATGTCCCTGCTGCAAAATGCAGGATGTTCGTAGAATGACAAATGATGTCTATATATAGATGCAAGTGAGGAGCAAGACTGAACATCCCCAGCATATTGCTATGGTCAGACCACACACATGCATGTGAGTATAGACACTCACACACACACACACACACACACACACACACACACACACACACACACACACACACACACACACACACACACACACACACACACACATCACATAGCATGCAGAAAAGATGCATCAGTATCATCATATAAGGAGAGTGAGGATGAACACATTCAGACATTAGCAGGCACAGTTCATGGTAGCTCATGTGAAGCAGCAATAACTAGTTCAAAGGTTTGAGCCTCAATAACCACACTGTGCTAGTGCATTGTCACACAGAACAATCATGATGCATGCAGTGCCAATATCATGCTAAGTTTGACAGTGTATTGTTAGGACACTTTGTCCAGCAGACATTTTCATATACACTACTCAGGAGTAATGGTCATCATCATTAATTTGCACAGAAGGCTAGAGATGCAATGACACATTGATGTCAGCATACACAAAGTGTGGGAAAGCAGGTCACATGAAGTGCAAACAGAAGCCTTGAGGTGATGTGCACTCTTTTTCAAGGATAATTTCCTCTTACAGCACATTGGAACTGCCACAACATGACCACCTGTGGCATCTCTGCTGGCTTTTTGCACAAGAACTTTGGATCTCTGCTCTTGGGAGGCCTCCACTTCATGACTTACATCTTAGCTCCTAGGGAATGTGCCTTTGCCTTGGCATAGTGTAGCATATCAACAATATGCTTTTGACACTTCAGTAATGTGTAAATGTACTCCTCCCACCACACACAGCATGTATATCATGGACCGCTATCATGCCTGTTCCAGTAAGAGATGACCAGCACCCTCTCCAACAGGTGTTGCCCATGTGTTCTAAATGCTTAAACATTAGTTTATCACCTTGTCCTCTGGATACAGACACTTGTGAGAGTATAGCACTGATCTATAGACTGTGTATTGCTGGGACTGTTAAAATGACAGCAACAGATAAATGTGTAATCTAGTTATACCATACTAAAGTTGAAAGGACAGATGTGTGGTTATGCTGCACTATAGCTGTTGAGATGGATATGTGAATATATACACCAGGTGTACTTGCCACACATTGGTAAATATGCGCTCCTCACTGCTAATTTTTTTTTTGTTAATATTTAAAGCTAACTCTAGGATAAGGCAGTCATCTCTGCTGCCGACATTAGAGGAAACCTTAAAGATTACCTGTGGTACATCCCTACCCAAATACAGTGGAGGATTCATAAGTGTGGCCTTAAGAATGCTGTACCCACAACTATAATCCACTATATAGATAACACAGGGCATACTCTCACCATAAGATTGACTGGCATGTACAGAGTCAGGTTGCCCTGATAACATTTGCTACATTGTTGCCAGTATAATAAGTGTACAAGTAACACATGTAGGTACACATATTCGTATTTCTAGTCTTCTGTAAACTGAAGCCCTATTCAAGAGTGCACATCCTTAGGAAGGCAGACAAGAAATAGCTTACCACACAATTGTAAAGTTCTGTGTACCACATCAGAGTTATATATGGGTGGAAGAAGATCTACTATTCTTAATACTGATGCCCAGGTAGCTGATAAAGTTTTCCAAATCTGAGCAGCTTATCATACAAAAAATGTAGCATCTTATAAACAACGTAAAGGCATATGTTTTTTTTGTGTGACATATAAGCAAATTAGGCCAGGTTGCATGAATGCCGCTTAGACTATTTATTTGCCTCTACTCATCTGAAAGTCGAAGTATAGATTTCTGCCTATGTTAGCTTTTGAAAGCACATGGATGCATTGTCATGAAGACGACCTGCCTTGGTATATGCATTGTGAAAATTTGCAGCTACTTGTTGCCCAACCCATGATTCAGAAATTATGTTGTAAATGTGATTCACAAGTATGATTTTATTTCTCATTTAGTGCCACTGCTTTCCGAGGACATTCATTAGGCTATGTCAGCTTCTGTTAACACCCCCTAGAAAGCACCTACATGGTGCAGAAAAGAAAGCAAGATTATGCTTTTCACCTTCATGGTAGCTTCAAGGAATTGCTACTGGGCTTCTGTGATGATCCATTCAGAAATGCAGATACCCAGTATGGCCTGGCTTCAGTGTTAACCTCAGCTATGGTCATTGCCAGATTGGAGGAGCAGTGCAGGCATTGATACAATGACTTGCACTGCTACAATCCTTATGATCTACAAGCATGGAAAGCAAAGGTTTTGCAACAGCTCCCCGAATGGCATTGTAATCAGATAGCAGTGTATTTTCTTTATCATATATTATGTTTGAGACTGCTCTTGTTACAAGCAGGTATTTGTTAAGGTCATCATAGCAAATATGTAATGTGCGGGCTACTGTGCTACATAACACTGTCACATGATAGTGGCACTGAGTGTAATGCACCATTTACATTTATTGTGTTTTTTGAAGCATCTGTTGGGGGGGATAGGTTTTGCTGCACCATCTCTGGTTTCTAAACATTGGCTGGTTTACCTGCGTGTGTAATAGGGCCAAATTTCTGTGTAAGTATGTTAATGTATGTACAGAGAACACACACACCTACTTTTTGACTCTCACACAGTTAATGAGATATATGCATGCAACAATGAAGTGTACATGTTGTTCTTGCAGCCTATTTTTGACCTGTTACAGTTCTCTGATGCGACCTTCACTTTTTCAGCAAGAATAGAACAAGTTTGCAGTTACCAATATTTTGGGGGGGATCCAAAGGATGTACCCATTAGCTCACTCTTCTTGCACCCATTGACCCATTAACTCCTCCTGCTGCATGAAACCTCTCCAGACCATTTGTTCTCCAGTAGAGGTGAGAGATGAGTGTTAGGGAGTAACCCAGTTTGCCAGTCCTGTGGATTGTTCTATCTCTACCCCTTGGCAGTTTGCACACTCCGCAACTGCTGGTCTTGAGACCTGTGTGCATGCAACCACATGACTAATCTCCTGGCTAAGTGTTTACTACTAAGCAACATGGGCACACTAGGCTCCTTGCTGCAGATGATAGACCTGCGGTCCTGTAAAGATAAACAGTGGAGTGAACTGAGCTGCCAAGATTGTAGTCACGTTGCTTATTGCAAGAGGCAGTAGAGATTGCTGGACAGTCAGGGTTACTGTTACTCATAAATGATGTCACTTATTTTAAATATATCCATTCCTTATCAGGATAGATTCATTTATAGTAAACTTACTATTGTGCCTCCTTATTGTAGGTCCGGAGGATATATTTGTTCAACAGGCACTGCAGCTATAACCCACTCATGCTGAGGATGTAACAGAAGGGGATTAGTGTCATAAAGCTGGGAGTGTCTTGCCAGTGGGTCTTGGCCCAGTAGGTAGCATGGTACTATTGAGTGAGGTGGCACAGCCATAACTGGAGATAATGGTGGGTGCAATGATGGAGAGAACTTTGGGTAAGTATATGGACCATATCTGGAGCAGATAGCAGATTCTCTCATATGGTCATCTCTGACCACTGGGCCACCACAGCTTGATCCATCATGTGGTAATACAGGCCAATAATATCTCTCTGGGTGGGAGATGAAATGGAATACTTCTGCTCATATCCTTCCCTATATTCAGCCTGGTTGTTGTCATGCACCATAACATGTATGTTGTCCAACCCTTTCCATTATTATTTGTCTGAGCTCTGTTTGTCCATCCCATGTCTCCCCATCCTATTGTGTGTTACATCCACTCTTTTATTTCTGTGCTGTTGTAAGTTTGTCTGTCTGCCCTTGGAAATTGTCCTACTGCTCCTCTCCAACTCTTCTTTTCCTTTTCCTGTTACCCTTGTTCTTCTTTATCTTCTCTTTTGCTTTCTATTTGAAGAAAAAGTGGACCATATCTCCATCCAATAAGTTGTCTTGCCATCTCCATACTGACTATTCCTGTATGGTTGCCTTTTGGAGTGTTTCTGTGCTATATGCCATCCCCCTTTTTTCTTCATACCACTTTTCTACACGTTCATACATGTGACAGATGTTCACATATGTAAACACCATAACACTGCAGGTATAAATACTGCATGGCTATATAGCTTTATATATTGCTACAATTAATGACATAGCCTCAAGTGACTTATTCCAAGTTATGAGGCACACTATCAAGTCAAATTTCACATCAGTGAAAGTACCTTGTCATTATGCAATATATTAAGAAATGTAATACCAAAACTGTAATATCTGCAAAAAAAGTAACAATCTGTCTACCAGTAATTTATTAATTGTACATGTAGAATTCAGGAGAAAGTCTAGTTCATAATACCACCACATCATATGATTAAATGTCATATTTTTTATGTTTGTTGTTTCAGGGTACAATGTACTTATTGATAAATTATTTACAGCATACTGGCTTTGATTTTTTAATGTAATTTGAAATGACATCTAAACCAATCACCCCTGCTGTGCTTGCTATTTAAGTACAGACTGTTCAGCATATACAACATATACAACTGGTGGGTTTTCTTCAGTGCTTTGAATGAGAAGTTACTCGTCACAATCACTGGCTTTTAATTATGCTAAGCACACATCATGCTTCTATCTCAATGACGTTCCTTGAGTTCATGGACATTGGACATGCTGAGCTGTAAAATGTAGTTTGACTTTTCTGTTAATGAAGAAGGATTAGTAGTTACTTTGTAAACTGCCTTTTCCTTACATTAAAACATCTTGCCTACTTCAGGCTGCTCTTTTTACCCATATCTTACAGATGCAAACTTTGCTTTCAGTCTATCATTATCAGTCAGCATCAATAAAGAAATCCTGTGTAGTGGGACTCAAAGAGAAATCAAAGGAAACCACTGAGAATGAACACTGATACGGGTTATTATAGCAAAGCAGAGATCTGTATTGATTCACTTGATGTTAGCTCACAACCTCAGGGCTGAATCACTTTATAAATGTACTATAGCATAAACAGAGCTGCTACAACAATCAGTACAGGTACGCACAGTGCAGGGCAAGTTTTAGTGTTATGAAACTTGCTCATCAACATGCTCTGTCAGATGGAAGAATGCAAGCTTCACTAGACAGCAATGACTTCAGTCATAATTACAAAAATCAATAAACTGGTTAAAATAGAAAACATTGTAGTATGATTTCACATTATTAGTATTAGAAATCTAGATATTAAAATATTGCCTTTAAACTTTCCAGTTGACTATATCAGAAAATTAGGTTCAGTACTGGGTAAAGTAGATTTCACATAAATAGCAGAACAAAATAGCCACAGGACTGTAGACAAACATTATTTATGGTTAGTAACCAACAAAAATAAACAAATGATTAAAGCAGGTTATCATAACTAGTCTACATAAGGAACATGACACACACTTTATTAGTCTACAGCCTGTGTGTGATATAACATGTTATAAATGTGATATAAAACTGATAAAATAACTTCTAACAATGCTGTGTCTAAGGTGAATCCCTGTATGCCAATTTAAACTGATGACATGTAATGGCCTACATAAAACCAGTGACTAATGGGACTCAGGCAAGCTGTAGGTTTCAAAGGTAAGGTCCTCAGTAGGTAAATAAACAACATGGTTTAAAGCTGCAGAGAGCACACCAACAGTGCAAGGTTATAATGCCTTCCACACGTTTAGGCCAGCTACTTCACAGGGAGGGACAAGAGGTGGTTGGAGGTGTCTCTATTTACATCAAAAGTAAATATACTTCAAGGCTGGTCAAACAGGACAATGCACTTGAGCTGATCACCATAGGTAAAATCCAATACCACTTCCTTGCAAACTATAGGTCTCCCTCTATGTCTCAGGAAACCCATACTATGTATTTAAACTTAATAGAAACACTAACCATCCAACCCAATACCATATTCATGGGTGACTATAATTACCTCACTATTAACTGGGAATCCTATACTACACCAAATGTACATGCACAGACATTCTTGGATTTTGTAAACAAACTTTCTGGTCTAGATAGTCAATACACCAACCAGGGGTGCAATCATACTGGATCTGGTCCTCACTAATATGGGAGACTGCTGCACACTCCCTACTGTAATGCCTTCCCTGGTAAGGTCAGACCACAAAATGTTCTCCTTTGAAGTAAAAATAAAACCTGAACTCCCAGCTAAACCTGGAATATTCAGGAACTATTCTAAGGGTAACCTCCTTCTATTAAGTGAGAACCTGGCAAAATTTCAAGCCGCCATAAACCCTGAGTTCTGCCTATGCAGAACTGTTCACAGAAACCCTGTGCAAGGATGTTAATAGCTGCATAGAGGCAGCTGTACCCACCAGGAAGAATTACAGAACTAAGTAAAAAAACAAGCCATCCTGGTGGAATCACAAAATCTGTATAACAGAAAGAAAAAATCATGGCAAAAAGTAGGTGATGCAGCACCCAGCAGGATAAAAGCACTCTCATCAAACTAAACAAACAACTCCGAGACAAATAAAGTCTACAAAAGCCAAATTTGAGGTAATTTTGGCCTCCCAGGTGAAGGACAACCACAGAGCATTCTTTAGCTATGTCCACAACTTCAAAGGCAATACACAATTGAGTGCAGACCTCATTGTAAATGGAGCCACCTGTACTGAGCCAGAAGATATAGCAAACCTCCTGGCTGATAAATTCTGCTCCAACTTTACCCCACTCTTCCCCTCAACCTTCCCTTAGGAAATTTGATATGTCGCCCTACTATTGCTAGGGAATAGGTCCTTAATGCTCTCTCTAAGATAAAAGAACATTGCATCAATGGGCACAGATAATATCCAAGGATGCCTTCTAAATAGCATGAAACGTGACCTATCAGGGCCTCTTGAATTACTATTTAACTGTAGCCTCCAAGCAGGCTTTGTGCCTCGTGAATGGAGAAAGGCAATAATCATCTTTCTGCTCAAAGGTGGGCCATCTACATACCCTGGGAACTACAGACCCATAAGT
This sequence comes from Protopterus annectens, assembly GCF_019279795.1. Classification (NCBI taxonomy): domain Eukaryota; kingdom Metazoa; phylum Chordata; order Ceratodontiformes; family Protopteridae; genus Protopterus; species Protopterus annectens. The sequence continues at coordinate 602,786,546 of NC_056745.1, forward strand.
CTCACTAGTTTTATATGTAAAACCATGGAAAAAATTATCATGGAGATGATCAAAAGAGATAAAGTAAACCTCCAGAAACTGGACCCAACCCAGTTTGGTTTCATCAAGGGCAGATCATGCCTACTCAACCTGGTGTACTTCTTCAAGAAGGTCAACAAAACAATGGATGAGGGCAAAGTCATTCACACTGCCTACCTTGAACTGGCCAAGCCATCTGACACAATATCTCCACTCAGGTACTGCTGACAAACTCAAGAGGTTAGGTGCAAACCTGTATGTCACCCAGTGGATAGCCAACTGCCTCACAGACAGAACCCAGGAAATTAGAATTGGGGAGTTCACCTTTACAAAGAAGCCAGTCACAAGTGGAGTCCCGAAGAGATCAGTCCTTGGACCGCTCCTTTTTGGCATTTACTTCTAAGAAGTCAAGGCCAATGTCAGTGGTCTCTAGCTGACTATATTTGCACATGATTGCAAATTAGGAGCTGTCATTGAATCTCACACTGAGACAAATGTTCTTCAGGAGGGACTGACACAGACAAACAACTGGTGTCAGAGCCATGGGCAAAAAGTAAATGCCAAGAAATCATAATAGTGTCCTTTGGGAGGTCATTAATCCCTGGTAACTATCATATTGACAATGCACCCATTAAGGTTGACCCAGTGGTCATGGACTTAGATAGTAATCTGGCCATAGATCATCATGTATCTACAGTGGTGAAGACATCATTCTATGTTGTGCAACTTATAAACAAAGGCATGGCATCTAAGTCCAAGGAAGTCATTGTTCCACTGTGTTTGGCATTCATCAGACCTATCAATGAGTACAATGCCCCCTTTGGTATGTACCTAACCAGGCATAATCCAACAAATGGAACATCCACAGAGATTCCACACTAAAAGAATACAGGGAGTAAGTAATATGTTCTATGCAGACCATCTCAAGGCCTTATCTCTCTATTCTGTCTCTTACTGGCTTATGTGCCTCCATATAGGGCATTGTCAAAGCCCACTCTGATGGACCTCCTGAATAGCCACAAAACAAACAGCACCAACAATACCCATTCTAATGACTTAAACCTTGCCTGCTGGAGACATAGGTATGTATCCCAGAGACTACTTCATCTGTGGAACAGGCTCCCCATCCACATGAAGCTGAGTTCCTCCCTAACCCAATTCAAGTGCAACTTGGACAACTGGATGGGAAACTGGAAATTCATCCCTGGTTCGGCTCCTGTGTCTCTAATGGACAGAGATAACCTATAAATGGTTCATCTCCTAGGCCCTGCTTGCAAATGTTTCATCTCCCAAGCCTCTGCTTACACTTATCAAGGGTATCAGAACTTGTCAGAGATTTGGCATGCATGGCTAGGCTTAAAAAGGCCCTTGTTGTCGTTAGCCTAGTAAACACCTATGAACTTATATCCATATGTTTTCTACCACACTTTGGAAGTACCAACAGACACATGATGAACAAGTATAAGGAATGGGTCAGCTAATACTAGGCAAGAAGTTCCCTTAGATAAAATGTACCAAATAGAATTTAAGTGCACTTGCATAAACAACATGCACTGCTTTTTTTTCTGCAACCAACAGTTGAACTGAGATGACCTTCTCTTTTACTGGCGCAATATTCAATAGTGTGTCATCCAGCTACAGGCCTATCAGTATCCACACTTTCCCACAGCATCTCCTGAAGGTGAGATACAGAGAAATAGAGTGAAAGAGATCATCCCCAGTAAAAACATCTAGTTCCAGAAGAAAATGTTTGATGTTACTGACCACCTCCTGTTCCTTCACTCGTCCAAGAAATCAGACTTAGCTCTAGCATTGTCATCTGGTTTCAATATTTCTTAAATAGATATTTCAGAGTCAAAATAGGTTCCTACTTCTTGCTTTTAACACGTTACCAGAGGATTGCTCCAGAGATCCATACCTGCCACACTGTTAATTTCAGTCTTTATTAACAAATTATCTTCCCTCCTCTCTAATCTTCCTGTGCCTATTTATTGCAGATGACATGGTTATCCTTTGATCCAGTCCCTCACATTCGACTATTCAACCCCAGCTCCAGTCTCATCTCCACTCCCTTAATTCTTGGCTAAACAACCATAAGCTACTCTTAAAGCCCCTCCAAAACAAAAAGTATGATAAAAAGTTGAAAACAACTCCTAAAATATTCAAGATTACAGATCTCAATGGCTTCCCAATAGGACTAATCATGTCCTTTAAATAGATAGATTTGTGGTCAGGTCTGTCAATTATCTTCCAAAGCTACATTGAAAACATCAGGAAAAAGATTACTTCTCTTTTATTCTGGCCCTGGAAAATATCTCCTGTTCTCTCCAGACCAGCTAGAGCTCCAGTAGGTTCATGGGCTCATTGGTGATCAATAGGCTAACAATATCAGGAGGACTTTTAAGCCAAACCATGATTCCCAAATGTATCCTACAAGTTATGATAATCTAGGGTCATTTTAATTGGTATATGTAAGCTAGGGCATGGGTGGTCAATCATTTATAGGCTGCCTCTACGGGGTACATTTCCAGTTCCCTCATCCACTGGTTCAAGTTATGCTTGAATTGGGTTAGGAAAGAATTCAACTTCACATGGATGGGAAGTCTTTTCCAGGAAAGGTGTAGTCTCTGAGACACATACCTGTCCCTCTAATATGTCATATTTATGTTGCAGACAAAGTTTAGGTCCCTGGATTGGATAATTCTGATGCTATTTGTTTTGCAGTTGTGCAACAGGTCCATCAAAGTGTAATTAGTGGATGCTGTGGGTCAGGCATATATCAACTCTCAGCAATCTGTAGGAGATTGAACACAGGGCTAGGGCTTTGAGGCAGTCAGCATAGGACATGTTGTTTAGACCATGTATTCTTTTTTGTGTGGATGCTCTGTGGATGCTCCAGTTGCTGTATATGCCTGGTCAAGTCCATACCAAAGAGAATGTTGTACTCAATGATTGATCTTATAAGGGCCAAGTATAGCCAGACAATGGGATAGTTGCAACTAGATGCCATACCCTTGCTTATAAGTGGTGCAATATAGAATAAATTCATTCCTACCATAAACAAATGATGGTCAAAGGCCAGGTTATTGTCTACATGTGTTCCCAAGTCCCTGACCACTGGGTCTACTCTTAAGGATGTATTATCAGTGCAGTAGGTACCAAGGGAAGCCATCCTCTCAAAGAAAACTATTATGCATTTCTTGATAATAAGTTTTAGACTTAGCTCTGGCTTTCTTGAAAGGTATTTAGGGCATTCTATGACTGCACCTAATTTGCAGTTATCTGCATACATGGTCAGCCACAGCCCCTATACATTTGTCTTGACTTCAAACAAGTAGATGCCAAAAAGGAGCAGCCCCAGCACCAAGGTTTGGCAGACTCTGCTAATGACTGGCCTTTTTGTGGAGATAAACTCCGCTATCCTAACTTCTTGGGTCTTATCTTTGAGCCAGCTGGCTGTCCAGTGGGTGACATAGGGGTTATACCTATTTCAATGAGTTTGTTTACAATGTGTGAGTAGGATATTGTGTCATATGCTTTATCCAGATCAAGGTAGGCAGTATGCATCATGTTGCCCTCTTCCATTGCTTTGAAGACCTTCTGAAAGAAGTCCACCAGACTGATCAGGCATTACCTGCCCTTGAGAAAAACAAACAAGGTTGGATCCAGTTTATGAAGGTTTTTGGTATTATTGTATATCATTTCCATGATAATTCTTTCCATGGCTTTGCCATATGAGACTAGTCAGTCTTATGATTTTATAATTACCTGGCACTATAGATACCCCACACTTGTGCAGAGAGATGGCAGTTGCAGTCCTCTATTCACTTGACATGGATCCTTTCTGAATGTTGTGGTTTAATAGTGATGCTAGTGGTCCTAAAAGGTTATGGTTCATGCTATTAAGGAGGAAATCTTGGATATTATCAGGGCCCATCAATGCGGTATTCTTGGTCTTGGAGAGTGCATTGAAGACCTGTTCCCTAATGTTAGCTGGGAGAGTTATGGTATTTCCTCAGGGGTGTCGGGGGAGGAGGCAAAGGAGACCTCTGTGCTTAACCTGAGTATGGGTTCCCCATCATAGTACAGCTTCTAATAAATCTTACCCATTCTACAGCCCATTGAAAACACAATTTACTGATTCATTTGAAATTTCACCCTCCTTTCAGGAACACCACTGCACCACCCACTCCAAAGCCAGAGGGCTGCTAGTCACCTACTGAGTTGAGCTACGCCTAGGGTCTCTTCTTTTCAAACAACTTCAGCTGGTGACTTCCTGTCTCTTGCTGCCAAACTGTAACACCCCCTTACAACCCCCTGCAACCTATCCCAGTTAACTCCCTTACTGCTGACCCTCTCAAACCAAATTGTACTATACTGACTGTTCATTCTTCATTTTCGCAACTAAATTATGGTGATCCCTCCCTTTTCACCTAAACTAAGTCTTCTGTTACTCCACTTTCAGAACACAGCTCAAAACAGAACACAGCTCAAAAGAGACCGCCATTAAAAACCTGACTGCACATGTTTTTTCGCTGGATGCATCAATTAACTTCCACCCCACCTACATTCTCTATTCTCATCTGCTGCTTGCCTCTCATATTAAACAGCACAGCTGGCTCAACTAGAACCCTGTGCTTTTCCCACAAACTAATGTCCCACTCCTTCAAAGCAAATAAATAAATAAACAAATAAATAAATTAAACGCTTGTGCAAAACTGGCTTCCTATAGCACAGTGTCCAATTTGTGAGCCACCCCACCCCCAGCTTTCAATTGAAGAGCAAAAAACAAACAAACAAGCAAAAATGATGGACAGATACATGCCCCTCCCTCTTGCCCAGCTTTTCAATGAAACAGCAAAAAAGAGACCACAATTATAAATTTTACCAGCAGTTGCTACAGTTTATTCCACAAACAGAGTGCTACAGTACTCTGGTTTTAATTAAAAAAAAAAATAACAGAAAAAGTCTATTTTTTTAATTTTAAATTGTAGCAAGCAGTTGCTACAGTTTAATCCACACATTAAAAGCCATTATGCACTGAAGTGTGATTAGGATGATGGATCAGATGGTCAGTCCCACCCCCTAACACTTTGTGCCCAGGGTAGTTACTACTTTTGCACCACTCTATCTATACTGCTGCTCATATTTACTATTAAAATTAATCCACATTTGTTTTTCTACACTGTTAATAATATTTACATATTTAAGTGAATGCGTTAGGCAGACATTTTCTCAGTTGTCAGGATTTCAAAAAATTCCAGTTTATGGTTCTAGAAAAAGTGAACAGAGGGAAATTTATTGATTTATTTAATGCATATCTTGAATTTTTAGAACTCAAATGGCAGATTATTTTAAGGGCTGATGTCGCACCTGGCATCAACAAAAAAAAATCTATTAAGTGTTTTTTGAAGTTTAAGAATGCTTAGGTATTATACAGACAGTTTTTTAACATTTTACACATTTTTGTTTAATATTTATTATATACTTTTTTTAGAAAACATTTTCTACATGAAATAATATTTATGTATAATGCTTCGCTGTATATTTAAGTAATTAAATTAGTATATTGAGAGTTAAGAATATGATTGGTTAATTAATTGTTTTTCTTAATTGATAACAGTTTAATTGTGTAATGATTGTGAGTTCTGGTTGTTTCTGAGGAAGTTCTGTATTAAACGAACAAAAGTGCTAAACTATTTGTGTCCTTGAGTCGTATTTGTCATTTTTCAATATTTACATATTGTTTCAATGGTCTATGGGATCCTGTACCTTCTATTTTTGTGAATTTGTTTGGTTTTATTTTTTGTGAATTTTTTCACCTGGGCTGTGCCTGCAAATGGTCTGTTGTGATCAGTGTACTACCCTTGTAAACAAACTAAACTATTGTATGGAGATGAAAGAGAAGCTAAATCTAGTTGGTGTTTTCATCCTACAGATTAGATGGTACCCCCACACAAGCTCCATAATTATAAATATCTGATCTTCACCAACCTAAATGATATAAGAAGCAGTAACCAACAGCCTATCAATCCAGTCACCTGACTCTGTTGCTATCTCAGACTCCTGGCTTAAAAATAACCACCCTCATATAATACAGTTACATCTTTGACACCTCTCCTGGAGACAGACAAGAAGGTGGTGCTATGTTAATGTACAACTATAACCTCAACAACCATCCTAAAACCCAAGCAACCCCCTGCTTGAAGCATAATCCAATCCGGATATTTGTTAAACTGTCCTCCATATCTTTCAGCTATCTTTATAGTACAATCACATACTTGAGACCACCATCTTTTTTCCAAAAATGTCCAACCCGAATACTAAACATACTAGCTCATATTAACTCATTCACTCCAATGGAGCTTAGGAAGTTTGCACTGTAACTTCCAATGGGCAGAGCCTAATCTTTTTTGCTAGAACTAGATTATGTCCTCACATTTCAAACAAATGTTCATATCTCTGGAACCAGAGGCTACTAAAGAAATGTAAATAGCAAACTCTTTAGCACAAACTGCTTTTAATGTGGTAGTATTCATTATGTTATAGGTCTTAAACTGACTTTTATATGTCATAGTAAACACAGTAACTACTAATTTTGTAATATTTTGTAAATAACTTGCAATAACTGAGTGACAACTCAAGTTACCCACACACTGTGAGCAGCATTTTCTTCATCCATCGCAAAGCTTTTATGTAAGGGTAGCTAGTTCTGTCTGTGTTTCTTGCTTATTTAGAAAATCATGACATTTATAACATTTTAAATGAACAATTAATCTCTTTTCCTGCACTAGATGGAGATCAAATTTCAACACAGTTGTATTTGCCATTGTGTAAGCTTTAAGATTAAATATTTTAATACTTTGTATATAACATGTTTTTGGAATTATTAATGCAAATGTGAGCAAGCAATATTTGATGCCAAGAGGCATCAGTAGAACTTGACTGCAGAAACACCTGGAGGTACCACTCGACTGTAACGAGTTAAACCTTAAACCTTCTAGGACCACCCACAAATGGTATTACTGAATTGCTTCCTGATGTTAAACTACTCTAGGTTGTCAAGGATCCTACCAGACCTAATACAGTTTCTATTCAACACTCTCTCCTAGACCTTAAAATTGCCACCCACTCATCAAACAAAATATTACATCTAATCTCTTTCAGAACCCACTGCCCAATACAGACTGGACACACATCCTATTCCTTAATGACACTAACTCAGTTGTTAATCACACTCAACAGCTCCTTTCTGTACAAGCTTCTTTCTTCTTTATTATAACCAGACCCTTCAAACAACACTGACTCACTAAGGAACTTACAACCATAATAATACTAAATGATGAGGCCTAGAAAACTTGGAAAAATAATCCAGCTCCTGACAACATGAATCAATATACCTCATAATGCAATAGCACTAGATAAACAATTCATCAACACAAATGCAATTACTTTATCTAAAAAAGCATACTTTAACCCAGAACTCCCCTAAAAAGATTATGGTATCAAAGTAACTATCTACTCGGCAGAGATCCAATGACTCATGTCAAATAAGGGCTCCATTCAATGTTCACTTGAAAACATTTCACCACTTGATTTCATCAAGGAATTCACTAATCTCCAGTTCCTATACTCCATCACTCAATATTAGCCTCCAGAACAATCCTAGCCTACAAGACAACCTACCACCCAGTCATTTCAGATAAGATTATCACCACATGCATTCCACATTTTCTACAAGAAATCCTCTTGAGTTTCCCACAAGACATTGCCTGTCTTTGGTTTCTATATATCATTACAGAGAATTTGTCACTACCAACATCCCCCTTCTGCACATTTACAATCTCTGCCTCCCCTTAAACATCATGCCTGCTATCTGGAAATCAGCACTAATCCAACTTTTGTCAAAAGACAGTAAACTCACCACTAGTCAATACAATCCAATTTCAATGCTCCCAACACTGGTCAAAATACTAAAGAAAGCCATATACAACCAACTTACATCATAACTACAAAAATATCACCTTCTCTTTAACAAAGAGCATGATTTCTGTGCAGGAAGAAGCACCATTACTGCTCTCTAGTTAGTAACTGATGACATCTCTTGTTATAATGGATGGAGACAGTTTAACTGGATCCATTTTCAGTAATCTAACTTGAGCATTTAATACTGTTGATCATGCTCCTTTTATCTCACCTAATTGATATTGAATTAGTCCACAGGCCGCACAACAGTTCAAAAACTTTCTAGGAAATAAGTCCCTCAGAGTCAAAACTGGCAGAGTACAATCACAAATAGCCACTTCATACTCAAGTGGTGTCCCACAATTCTCAATTTTTTCCCCATCATCTTCATAATATTTGGGAAAAAAGTACTCCTGGGTTACTCCTGGGTTAACCACACCTGCAGCTTACCCTTTATGGTGATAACATAGTTTTGTATAGATCCAGCCAATAAGAGAATGATATCCAAAGTAAATTGCAGCAGAACTTACTTAAGGTAAGCAGTTGTCTGTTCAACATAAAACTCCTAATCAGTCCTAAAAAATAAAACCATGATCTTATGAATAATCAAATGATTACATAATGCCCCATTTCCCTAAAAATCAAAGATCAATGTCACAACCCGATAGAAACTGCCACACATTTCAGATACCTTTACATCCAGAAAAATCAGTCTCTTAACTTTCAGATGCGCCATGACATACTCAGATTTAAAATGTGCTACCTCTTTTCCTTGGTACAAAAGCCTTCCCAATTTCTCTACCCAGGTGCTAGAACAGTAATATGAAAAATAATGCTACATACTCAGTTGACATACTGTCACCAGAGGTGTAGCTAGCGTAAGGTGAGAGGTCCAACTGACCTGGGTGCACAGTGTTGGGAGGCACATGATCGGCCAATCTGGATCTCTCTTTAATGCAATACTGGCTTTTAAAGCTGGTATTGCATATGCAGTCACATCTGAGCACTATAGCTTTTGGTGTGTTGTCTTCTTGAAAATCAAAATCAACTCCATAATCCCATTAAAACCAATAATAGTTAAGAACTATTCTGAGGCAGATTACCTGTTATTAAGTGAAGTTTTTTCAAAATGTAATGCTCCTCAAATGCACAAGAACAAACCAGTCTATACTGAATTACTCTCAGAAACTCTGTATAACCATGTCAATGGTTGCACAGAGGTCTGCTGTACCTACCAGATGTAACCCCAGAACTAGCCCCAGAAACAATCTGCCCAGGTGGCATCCCAAATTAAACAGGATATACAACAATACAAAAGCAATTATTACAAAAATCTAAAAGGGTAATTCCATAAAGATATAAATTCTTTCATAACAGTAGATAGGCAGCTAAGAGGGCCAATTAGGTCAAGCAAAGCTAACTTTGAGGGTAAGATATACTCAAAGGTGAAGGATAATCATGAGGCCCTCTACAGATATGTAAGAAACCTCAAAGGCAGCACACAGCAGTGTGTTGGATTGATGGTTAAAGGTGTCATATTCATCAAGCCAGGTGATATAGCAAACCTGTTATCAGACAAATTCAATTCCAACTTAACCCCCTCTCATCCCAAACCATCCCCCCAATAATACCCTAAAACAAAACCCCTCCATGTATAACTGTAGAGCATGTACTGGCTGCAATCACCAATGCCAAGAACACAGCCTTAATGGGCCCTAATAACATCCCAGGATCTCTCTTGAATAGTCTAAAATATTACTTAGCAGGATTTGTGGAGTCATTATTTAACTATAATCTTAAAACAAGATTTGTGCCATGTGAATGGAGGACTGCAACAGTCATTCCCCTTCAAAAGTGAGGACCTTCAACAGATCCTAGAAACTACAGACCCATTAGTCAAACTAGTCTTATTTGCAAAGCCATGGAAATTATCAACAAGGATAAAGAGATCTCCAGACACTGGCTCCATCCCAATTTGCCTTTGTCAAAGTAAGGTCATGCTTACTGAATCTGGTGGACATCTTTGAAACCACTAAGGCAACAGATGAGGGGAAAACTGTGCATACAGGCTACCTAGATCTGGCTAAGGCATTTGATACAATACTCTACCTGAGCATAACATGTTGGATAGCTAGATTGTTCACTGATAGGACCCAGGAAGTTAGAAATGGTGAGACCACCTCCACAAAGAGACCGGTCACAAGTGGAGTCTCTCAGGGCTCCTTGCTAGGTCCACCCCTCTTTGGCATCTACTTCTAGGATGTCAAAACCAATGTCAAAGGCCTCTGGCTAACCAGATTTGCAGAGAATTGCAAACTGGAAGCAGTCATTGAATCCCCCGAAGAATAGAACACCCTTCAGGAAGGTCTAATACAGAAATATGCTTGGTGCCAAAATCATGGCTTAAAACTCAATATAAAGAAATGCATTATAATACCTTTTGGAATGTCTGGCACCCTGGGTAACTACATCATCAATAATACAACCTTATAAGTAGATTCCCTAGTCAGGGATCTGAAACTCATGTAGATAGTAACCTAGACTTTGAGCAACATGTGTCCAAGGCAGCAAGAAAATCCTTATATGTTGCTCAACTTAGAAGCAAGAGCATGGTATCTAGTTCCAGACAGGTCATCATACCACTGTATTTGGGCTTCATCAGGTATATCATAGAATGCAATATCCCATTCAATATGTACTTGACCAGACATGTGCAACAACTGTAATGTCAAGGGAGATTCCTTACAAAAAGAATACAGGGATTATACACAATGTCCTACACTGATTGCCTCAAGCCCTGTCTCTTTGCTCAGTATCATATAGCCTTCTGAGATGTGATCTTTGCCTGGCATGCATGGCATCCTCGGTCTTAGTTTTGATGAATCTGTTGCACATCTGCAAACCAAACAGCATCAGAGCTACTAGATTAAAATACCTAAATTTTGCTTGCAACATAAATAAGACATACTGGAGAGACAGATATGTTTCTCAGAAAATTCCCATTCTCTGGAACAGGCTCCCTGTCCATGTGAAGCAGAGTTCCTCCCTATACCTATTTAAGTGCAACTTGAATCAGTGGATGGGTAATCAGAAATTCACCCATGGCCTGGCTCCTATGTCTCTGATGGACAGCACGAGTCAGTAAATCACCCCTATAAATCAAATATAAATCAAATTTGTGGGTCATGTTTGGGTTGCATGGCTAGACTATAGGTTCTTAGCCTAGTATACATCTGTAAACCTATAAACCATAGTCAGTTTTATACATTACCACATCTCTTTCTTAGTTCTAATAATAAAAATGCATTCACTAGAATTTCACAATCTTATCTGTATGACATCCTTCTAATATTTGGGTTTTGTATATAATTCTTTCAGAACCTATTTATTATAACAATGATTGTTCTATCAGTGTTAAAATTGTTCAATATATTTTTCAGTAGTTTATACAGTGGATATACACAGATAGGCAGGGATGCAGCTGTCCCCTCTAATATCTGAGATTGTTAAACAACTGTTAGCCCATGTTGTCTCTCTCTATCTCTCTTCCAGCAACAGATTTATGTTAATAAACAAAAAAATATATATTATTTATGAACAATATTCTAGATACGATGAAAACAGATTCTTCTTTATCCTTCTTATAGAATCTTCTGAAAATGCTTACAGCAAATTTTTTGCAACAAAATAAACATTTCTAAAGCATAATATCCACTCATAGATTACTTCCTGACATCACTAATCGAATCAGAATTTTTACTTAATATCTGAGGATGTCTATTGCAAAGTCTGTTCCAAAAACTATTTCATTTTGAGAATCAAGAAATGAAAACCGTAATTATCTAACTCATTAAGAACTGGAAACTTAACACCACTGCCTTTAGAGTACAAGCTTTAATTGAATAGAATGTCTTAACTACTTAAGACTTTTTAACTTATGACAAAACTGGATCTGGACCACTCTTCTATTCTTTCTTTCTCATGAAGTTTTGGATCACCTCAGTATATATAAATCTCTCTCTCTTTATATATATATATATATATATATATATATATATATATATATGTCATTGGTCAACATCTGTTTAGCCAACAAAATATGGTTGACTGCACAGCCAGTCAAGTATGCAAGATTGCACATTTCTAGGGGCAGGGAAATATACACTTTCTCTGAGACTGTGCCATCTTGGAGTTAATATACATGTATATATATATATATATATATATATATATATATATATATATATATATATATATATATATATATATATATATATATATATATATATATATATATATATATATATATACAGGTCCACTTTTAAATCCCAAAATCTCACATTTTGAGGTACCGAACTCAAAACATTGAGATTTCAGTATCTCAAAATTTAAAAGTGAAAAAAACATAAAGACAGCTAAAATAAAGTGTTTGCAGGGGGGCAAGCTCCCCTGCACCCCCCCCTCACTTAAATATACCAAACTCCAAGATTGCGTTACAGTGAAGAGGGCGGTAATGCTCCTGTTGCACTTACCATTCTCTTCACGGTAGCGCGATCTCGAAGTTGGTATATTTAAGTGTGGGGGGTGTAGGGGTGCAGGGGGGCTTGCCCCCCTGCAAACACTTTATTTTAGTTAATGTTTTTTTTTTCCACTTTTAAATTTCGAGATACTGAAATCTCGATGTTTTGAGTTTAGTATCTCAAAACTCGAGATTTTGGTATTTAAAAGTGGACTCATACATATTTTATATCTAGGTGTTATGTCAGGTAAGTGAGTGTTGTGTAAAAGCTTTGAGTTGGAGGTAGAGTGTATACGAGTGTGATGATATATTAGATGTGTGTGTGAGAGACTGGAGAATGTGCGTGTGTGAGTTTGCTTTTGTTTCTTGTATGTGCGATCTCGGAGTTAGTATATATAAGTCGGTGGGTTGTGGGGGTGTGTGTATGAGCTGTGTATCTGTGTAGTTTTGTGTTTTAAATTGTGATGTGGGTGTTTTGGTGTATATGTGGTGTGGTGTGTGCAGTTTGTTTGGGTTTTTGAATTTTGCGGTTTTGGGTTCGGGGTTTTGTAGTTTCAGTGTTTTGCGGATTCGGTTTCATGGTCTCGACATACTGAAATTTGATGTGTCAGTATTTCAAGATTATGAAGTGAATATATATATATATATATATATATATATATATATATATATATATATATATATATAAAAATATATATATATGTATGTATACATATATATATATATATATATATATATATATTTATATATATATATATATATATATATATATATATATATATATATATATATATATATATTTATTTATCTATGGTTTTATATATATATATATATATATATATATATATATATATATATATATATATAAAAATTGGCAGATGGGTTAAGGGGTGTAGGGGGGAAAAAGGATGTTTTATTTTATTTATTTATTTATTCTTAACTTTAAGTTTTGCATGAACAGAGATTGTTGTTTGGCGCACGTGTTGTAGCATGTTGACTTTTGAAAGTCAACTTTTTTAGTCAACTTTGTAAATGTTGATCTTTTGGTGTTTTGCTTAATTTCAGTACACCTATAGAGAGAGCAAAAGAGAGAGAGAGAGAGACATAAATGTATAGATATATACCTGGAAAGAACATTATTTTTTGTGGTGGGTTCTGTTTTTGACTAACAGAGAATTAATGCTAAAGCTATTGATTTCAACACTTTTTTAACCTTGTTAAACTCTGCCCAAGTATCAGTTTGCAAAGCTATAGATCTTACACAATGAACGGAATTGTGGCTCAATTGTTTCATTTTTTGCGACTCAATAAAGCTTAAAATTGTCTTTGTATCAGAGGCTTAAAACTGGCTTTATATTGGACAATCCCAAATTATTTGTTAGTTTTAAGGTGTCATGTTTTTTACTTAAACATGCAGCCAGAGCACAATCCATCCACTCTAAAATTCTGAATGCAGAAACTAGGATAGAATGTCTCCAAAATTTCTTACTGCACTTCAAATTGTGGATTTCCTGAGGCATCTGTTGTTGCATCAGCTATATATTTCTTCAAACTTTACTTAATTCGTTGAAATAAAAAAGACAGGTTTAACATCTTAAATCATGAGCTATTCTAGAATTTGCAGTGTAGGAGTTTCCTGTTTCAAAGAAAAGTTAACCAATTATGGACAGCGCAGTGGTGCAGTGGTAGCATTGTCACCTCCCCACAAGAACTTCGATTCTCGGCTAGAGTCTCTTCTGTGTGGAGTCTGCATGTCCTCCCTGTGTGTAGGTTTTCTCTGGGTACTCTGGTTTCCTACCACATTACAAAGACATTCATCTGCAGTGTTTCTCCCTGAGCCCCCACTGAAAATTGGCTTTGTTCTAAGTCGCACTTTCCTGGTAAAAAAATATTAACTAATAAATAAAATAAAATAAATGACTTCTTCCAGAACCAGTTCAGCTGATGACACATGAACAGCTGAATAATCTGAGTTAAAGAATTGATTTCTATTTCCTTTAAGTCCATATAACAGTCCAGTAAACAAAATATATTCTTGGACTTATTGGTCAAGGCTTCATGTCTTATAAACAAATCTGAATATGAATCCAGTCCTAGTCATCCAGGTAATATTACCTTATAGAATATTGTAGAAACACATACTTGCCAAATTGCAGGCAATAACTCAAAGATAGCATTAAAAAAATGGTGTACTCACATGATTATATTTAGAATGCCTAGCTACACCCATGTTGCAGGTATAGGGAACTACTCTGCCATTGTGATGTAGACTGTGTGAGTAATTAAAGATAATAAATCACATCCACATGACTGATGTTAGAAAATACATACAGGTTAAAGAATTATAAGCCTTTCAGTGCCTTATATGCATGAAAGAAACAGTAAAGAAGTTGTTATGGCAATGTACACACACCTTTGACAATGTGGACATACAGAGAAGAATAATGGGCACATGTGCAGGCATCCAGTAATAGTAGTATTTGATGAAAAAAGCATTTGTTGCAGCAACTTGCATGTTGTGAATGGTATATAATTTGTGACTGTAAATATTGTGTCTGTGTGTATGTATGTAGCAAAATCCAGGACATGGCACATGCACAGAACAGTCACTTTGACCAGCATATCAACAGAATAATGATGTAATATACATACTATCAGTTGTTTTAACTATAGCAGATGTGAGATATGTACATATCTGCAAAATGATGGTGTGGTCATGTGACATATGCAAACATACACATAAATCCAGGTGCAGCTCATGTGTACCCATGGCAAATGGATTGTGTGTGTTTGTATATGTGTGTGTGTGTGTGTGTGTGTGTGTGTGTGTGTGTGTGTGTGTGTGTGTGTGTATAAGAATGTCATTCTATATATCCCTATGCATTGGCTGTATTATGTGTATAACACAAATGGATAGGTAGCCCAGACAAGACTAAGGCAGAAATAAATTGCATGCCAGCATTATGGCATTATGATATAATCTACTGGGAAAATATATCAAATGCCAGGCTATAATTATCTGAGTATGATGCATTCATGCTAGTGTAATCAATGATATAATGTGTTCTTCCTGGTGCATGTGCTAAACCATATATGTTGAAATAAACAGCTATTAAAGTACACATGTGAATGCATTATGCCCTCATGTCTTACCTGATCTTTAGCCCTGATGTGAGCAGTGTTAAACACATTAGTAATACCTGCATGACAGTACAGTAACATGAATCACAACCAGGTGAAACATTAAGGTGTACTAGTAAGTAAGACAATTTATATTTTACATACACCAACTGTACGCTGGACTTTGATATATATTGTCATTATCCTTTTAGATTCTATTTCTGCTACAGTTTTACAAACAAAAATAAATAACAACGACTATCTCATAACATTGAATATTAAATGTTCTTTGTGCTAAACCATGTGCATTTAATACATTTTATTCTGGACACGCTCATAAGGAGTTACAGCAAAGATTACAATAGTATCAGCTATCTGGCAGAAAACCACAAGAAAGTATCATAACACAAGCCCGCTAAACCTTTGTGATGATTTTGCACATAGCACACATTAAGAAATGATGACTAAGGTCTATTTTCTGTAAAACCATATATTGTGAATAAAATAATGAAATCTAAGTGTAAACGTTTGCATGACATTATTCAATACAGATTATTAGGTTTTGGGAAATAGATAATACTTGTCAGTGTTCACTGACATACTCAGCAGTTTCATTGTGCCAGGCTTGAACACATGCTGACATCAGATGTCAGTGAGAAGTATATCAACAATTAATGCCAGAGAAAGAATTGTAACTGAAGTGACTTGAAAAACAGACTTGAAGGGATTACATCAGTATCTTATCATAATGGGTATGGATCCTCTAACAGTGTGAGACCTAAAAAAGTAATGTTGGGGGTGTATTTTTCAGTTTCTGACTAAGCTACAATTTTCTGGCATGCAGCTCTTTCCAGATTCAGACCCCTGCCAATTTTGCTGCAAATGCTACAGAGTTGTATAGTAACTGCATCTATAACAGAAGATACCAATGGAGGTTGTCACAAAGATCACACTTCAAGGTGTGAACTAAGAAAGACTTTTGATGTTCATTTAATCAATACATATTATTCTGAGAGACTAAAAGGATTAGCAATGTTACTGTCCACATAATTGTGATTTAGCCATATCACTGTTTGTTGGGTAAGCTGCTTTTGTCAGCTCATATTGTTTAGCACGTGTATATTCCCAGATTTGAACCACTGCCTATCCAGGTACATATACTATGGAAGTCAGCATTAACTGCATGCATCAGAGGAAAACTCCCACTCCCCCATCACAGAACACTTGTTTGACTGGCATGAAATCCCCATTATGTTCAAAGAGTTTTGTTAGAAATAAAATGGATAGAAATAAATTAATGCAATGTTGTGTACATCTCTGTGGCACATCAATACACTCACATAATGTTATCCTTTGCTGGAGTTTAACAGATGTCTATCTAAATCCAGAACTGTTTAACTGCATATACCACAGGCAAACTCTTACTACACCTGTGAGACAGAGCATATTTGAAGGCATGATGTCATCACTGAGGTGCAAAGCAGTTGTCTGGTCTAAAACTGTTGGAGGAGCCATTTCCCTCTGTAATTGTGCACATTAAAACTATGGTGAATGTAATACATATGAATAGCAATATAGTGACACACAGTCATTTTACTCAGTCACTGTGGGTTTTGAATACCTATCTATTTAACTGGGTCTACCTGAAAACGCTGACACGCATAAACACCGACAATGAGATAACCGACACCACAAAACCGAAAGTTCAAAAACACGAAACCTGACAGAAAAAAAAACACGAAACCTGAAAAACCACAATCCCGACAATCAACAAAACAAAACAAATACCTTTTCCGTAAAACACACACACAACACAAGCACACCAAAAACCTTACAAACCTACACTAAACCTTACATACACAACTATCTATGCACTAACTACAAACACTAACCTACCACTATCAGGTCTCACTACACCACTCCAGCCCTGTAACCCTAACCTAACTCACTTAACCGCCCCTAACCCTAAAGTCTGTCACTATCGCACACTTACCTTACCCGCACCCTAATCCTAACTCACTTAACCCGCCACTAACCTTAAAGTCTGTCACTATCACACACTTACCTTACCCACACCCTGACCCTAACGTCCGTCACTATCACACACTTAACTTAACATGTTAACGGTGTTCTCAGTGTTGGGATTTTCAACCGTCAGTCATCTCCATTGTCGATCTTCCGGTGTCAGCATTCAGTGTTTTCAGGTAGACCCATTTTACTACATAAGTTACAGTATATTATCTTGATTGCACACGCAACAGAAGAAATCTTATTATAAATGTGAGACAGGGCTTGTTTTAAGCCATTACATCATCTTAGTGCTGCAAGGGATATGTGTGCCTTTAAACTGATTGAAAGAGTGTTGTGCTCTGGCTCTTTGTCATAAAATGTTTCATGACAGTAGATGCACCCAACCATATTTGTTGTACAATGCAGTCATCTTTGTGATTGTAGAAGCATACATATGTACTATATGTAGATAATGCTGGATTCAAACTCATGGCTTAGTGAACCTATAAACCTCGGGACATTGTATCTTTTTCTGATGCCACAGGAAAAGGCTTACTACAGAATTTTGAGACAAATCACATATAATCAGTGTTTAACAAAGCAGTTGTCTGTGTCACAATGAACAGAAAGTAATGAAAGAGCCCTGCCCAGTTATACATCTACAGATCAGATATGTGTGTGACACCATTCCTATCTACATGTACATTTGTACACACACACACACACACACACACACACACACACACACACACACACACACACACACACACACGCACACACACGCACACACGCACACACGCACACACACACACACATACACACAAACATGCACTCTGACATAACTGAGTCTGTGGAATCATGTCTAGGTTTAGACTGGCTACCCAAGGTCAGAGTTTAGAGGGCATTGCATGAATCACAAACACCACATGAGTATTTGTTTACATGTGTGAGAATGCACATTTGTAAGGGTTGCATCACTACTGGTTTGTTTGGGTGATGTGTGTGTCTGTTCAATGGGCAAAAATTGGTGGGAGAGCCAATTACCACTGTAAAGCTAAACTTCTTATCTGTGGGTGAAGATATTTCTATCTAGGCTGAGTGAAAGAGAGACACACACACACATCACTGCTGGAGTCAAACCACCTACCTAGTCACACAGTCTGCAGAACACAGAATCAACCACAACTGCCACAGGAGAAGTCTTAATGTAAGTTTGAAATATAGCACATTTGAAATAATGACCCCCATCAGTGTGTAGCACAATCGCTTGTGTTAAAAAGAGAAGAAAATGGTGGTTGTTCCCTCATCCATGGTAAATGTCTCACCTGAGAAGAAGTGTAGAAATCAGATCTGCTGTAGAAGCCATGTCTACTCGCTACTAGACACACACAATAACAACATTTTCACACTGTTAGATTTGAGCCACCTGCATATCTAAGTTACACAATCTAGAGTACACAGTATCATCTTTAAGAACCACAGAAGAAGTCTGAGTACAGGAGGTAGATAGTGTACATTTGAAAGGATCACATCATCAGTGTATTGCAGAGAAGATGTTTGTGATAAAAGTGGAAGAAAATAATGGGGGAGCCCTTTCCCTTTGTAAATGTATCTTGTAAGTGAAAGTGTACACAAAGGATTTTTTTTTAATCCAGTTCTACTTCATACTAGACATCCCTGCACACATACACATCTGCAATGCTAGATTTGATCCACCTACCTATCTAGTTACAAATACATGGCAGTGGAGTCTTTTTCTGTTTGCTATGCAACAGTTCCATATCTGGTGTCTGGGTTAATGGGAATATGTATGCATGCTGTTATACCTAGTCCTGGAATATGTTGACTATTACTAATCCATATATATGATAATAAAACATAATCATCATAGCATGTATGTGAATACGGGTCCCAGCGGACCCACTGGTCCCACCTCAGATGGCCATGGCACCAGGCATCAACACGTCTGGGGCCCAACCTGGGACCTCCTCGTCCATTGGTCCTGCACCACCTTTGGGTGGAACTGCCTCAGAGGATGGGGCTCAACCGCCCCTGGGAGCAGGCACGGACAGGAACCTGTCACCCATCGCCAGGTCCGGGTCATGGTGTGTAGTGAGCACAATCAGCAGTTTGGAGATCTGCTATACCAGCTCAAGGGCCACATGTCACAACTAGAGGGTCAGCCTGGCTCTCCAATTCAGCCCCCAGCACAGCCACCTTTGGGGCTGTAAAGGTGCAGTGGTGAATGCCCATGGATGGGGACCTCAGTCTCACTGTTTCCACTAAGGGGCTCATGGGTTTCCAGTTTCCCAACACCCCTCCCCATCAAGGTGTTTCCCCCCACATGTGTCATATACCACCCCTGTATGCGTCTTGTTTGTCTTGTCTGTTAACCTACCCAACCTACCTCCCCAAATATACCTATTATCCCTCACCAACATCCCACTCTCACCTAAAAAAAAGGGCAATCTGTTCCCAAAAAATATATATCTCACCCCATACATAGCTGTCCATTTCACCCATGTGTCTGCTGGACACATGTAATCTGGTCTAATTGGCATCACAGCATATTATTGTTGTCCTCACCCCTCTCTTGGGGGTTTGAGTGTCCAAATTGACCTCCAAATACAGTGTATATGCACAACTGTTGCTGTAGAAGAAATGGGCAGCTATGGACCTTCCCTACACCCTTTCTGCACATCACCAGCTATTTTCCCTACTGTTTTTCCCTCTTTGTACCCTTTTTTCACCACTCTCTTATCAACCCTTTTTTCTTTTCTTTTAAAGAAATTAACACGGGGTAAGCAGGAGTAAACACTTTTAAGCAGCAGTAAGTGGGTTTAAGCTTGTTTGCATGGGGGTAAGCAATGCCTACACAGGTTAAGCAATTGAGAAGCTAAATCAGTATAAGAAACTGTAACCAGATGTTAGCAGTGCTTACCTCTGTGCAAATCCATGCAAACCTGCTTACAACTGCTTAAAAGTGCCTTTATCACTTTGTATCCAATGACCTTTGTTCTGCCCAGCAACAAAATAAACAGCCTTTGCAAGTCTTGAACCCAGAACCCTGCACACCATAGCCAAACTGATTAACCACTGAGCCAGGTCAGATATACATAATCCTCATGTTTTCACAAACATGTCATCCAGCCCAGTCATTCAACAGTACAGGAAATGTATTTAAACATGTAGATGTATGTGTGTGTGTATATATATATATTTATATCTAAATAGATATAACATATCTATATATGTATATATATATATATATATATATATATATATATATATATATGTAAGCATAAATATATATCTATATATGTATATACAGACGAATATAAAAGAGAGCATAACAAAAATATATATGTCCACATGAACCGTTAATGGGGGTGAAGGGGGCCCAAACAACATACTTCTTGTACGTATAGATACCCCCCCAAAGCCAAACACATCTGCCCTGCAATACAATACCAACTTTTGCAAATCCCATAACCGGGACCTGACACAACATGCGCACAAGATGTAAACAGTACTCCATCCCACCTGTATGAATGATGTCAGGCTGGTATCAGTAACATATCATGCAGTACAGTCTGGCTACCATAGGGAATGTACAATGTGGAAGCAATCAACATTCCTACGATACATATACACAGACACATATATGCAGATACATATATATATATATATATATATATATATATATATATATATATATATATATGTAACTACACATACACACACACATATATGTATAGGAAGATACATATGTAGAAAGTGCATATAATACGGAACAGCCACTATGCCTACAGTTGCCACCTTACCAACTGGACACTGTATGAGCAACCCATACAAATGACAATTGTTGCCTGCAACATATACCCACAGAGAGGTCAAAGGATATAGCACCACACACAGGTTTACATACATGAGAAAGCTTTATTTGTGTACTATTACAGTTGTATATGCCATGTCATATAGCTGTTTAGACTCTGACATACATATAAACACACTGATGGAACTGCAAAATAGTTATAGTAATACAGTATTCTGGAAAGGTTTACAAATGTTGCTGTCTAGGCCGAGGCCTTCAAGTAGTACAATAGTAAAGATAGACTGGGCCACAGGAAAACAATCAATCAACAGTAAGTAATACAGATGTATAGTCCAGCAGCCTTTATCTACACTCTGTACACAATCCCTAGGGGGTAAAGCACTCAGTTGACACAATAGGATGTATCTGTTACATAACAAGACATAACTGACACCATCACAATCACACTGACAAACAGAACAGTCTGTATGGCAGGAAGCAGTAGGCCTGCATTTACCCAAGGTGAATTGTATGGTAATGTACATCCAGATACCTTAATGTAGCTTACCCCTGATACCCCCGCATGTTGTAACAGCCTAGGTTAGTTATGGTGCATCCCCCCATAGACTGACATACAGGGCCATATACCATTCTTACATACACTAGCCTCTGGAGTGCATAAGGGCACACATATATTGTGTAGATGAAGCCCACACATATAATGACCCAACCCACAATGTGTGTGGGAGCCACAACAGCAGTGGATTTATGGCAGTAATGGCAGCATGACATACTCACAGCCTACTATATAACAACCCCTGTCATATGGACAAAGCCTGGTATGTAGGTGGAGGACAGAGGTTGGAACACAGGCCCATATGTGAAATACTGTTGTCATACACTAAGCAAGTTGCTGATGTTACCGGATAGTCTGCAACATACCCTTAGTCAGGAATATGAAGTTAGAAACAGAAATTGATGTAGCCATGTATTGATAGCTCTCAACACACACACTGCCAGTGATATATCGGACACAAGACCTGTGTGGTGGACAGACAAAACATAATAGGCACACCTCTGGCCATCAAGTGGATAGGCCCACAGTTGAAAGGTATGCAGACAGACTGCATTCCATGTTAAACTAGTATGTACACACAAACCCCTGTAACACTGGTGCTATACAATGCATACAACAACACTACTCTCAGTCTGTCTGTAGTTCTGGAACCTCATACAAATATGCAGCTGGTCTGAGTGTGCAAGTTCTCTTGTAAGAGGTATTGCTACCTGCTGTCTGTAACACTGCTGCCCACACACAGGAAGGATGTCCACCTTACAGGAAAGGTAAAGGGACCATGCCCACATTATGTAGGGATTTATAGTAGTGGGTTGCCATGACAGTGGTAATTGGAAGTACTACACAGCATGCTGCATGCAGGTAGCAAGTGGAGGATATTGATTGGTGCATAGACCATTACCTGATCATGTGCATCAACTACAAATTCCATGCTGCAATCTAGTCAAAGTAGCTCAATCCATTTATTTACTGATGAGAGACCAAGATAGAGAGAGAGAGAGAGAGAGAGATTGAGTACTGTACCACTACTACAATATAGCTAGATTTGCCACAGGTATGGCATACAGGACTCACCATTGCAACAACCTAACTCAACTTAATTGGCTGGAATTTCCTTCCCTTTTAAATCTCAACCAGCTTACAGTAGCACACAAAGTACTCAACCAACCTGACCATACCCCAACTCTCAAGAGCATTATCAGCCCACATAATGCCCTCAGGCCACTTTGTTTTTCCAACAAGCTATCAGTCCTAACCCTAAAATCCAATAATACAGCAGGCAAGTCCCTGTTTGCTTACTCAGTTGGTAAAATTTGGAACCTACCTCCTGCAACTCTTACCCAAGAAACATCTCTTCCCCTATTTAAAAAGGCCTCAAAATATACTTTAAAACTAACTGGCTTTGCCCCTGCCTAAACCCTGACTAACCCAATCCAGACCCTTGGTCTTTCTCTACTTATCAGGCTATTAGCAAGCCAGATATTCAATTCATCTGTTGTAACATGACATAATGTACAGTTATGCCTGCTGAGTTTATCCTTTCTGTATATGTAGCATTTTCATATTATGCTTTACATTTGTGAAATGATCTATTTCATATTTTCTTCTCGCTCTGTTAACCTTTAGCATCTGCCAGTATATTCTTACTGTGTTAGACCTTCTGAAATGGTGTATCTAAATCATTTGCTCTCTTTGAATATTATTGCACTATTATTATTATTATTATTATTATTATTATTATTATTATTATTTTGTGGAGCTTTTCTCCCCAGGCCTCACCTGAAAATGGGCATGCATCCAGTTGGACTATCCCAGTCAACAAATGTAAAATAAAATAAATAAAATGTTAGGCTGTGTCCATATGTGGCAGCTGTCTGTATTGTAGCAAGGCAGAACAGTGCAGCTGTGCAGAAAGGTGTTGTGAGATTGTGGACCTGATGGCTGAATGTACCCCATATATAGGTATGTATATGTGTGTATGTGTGTATATATATATATATATATATATATATATATATATATATATATATATATATATATATATATATATATATATACATATACACATGTATGTCCATGAATATACAGATACCCATATGTAGATAAAATATATAAACACATATATACATTATATATATCTACACATATATAGATATATACATATATGCACATGTCTACATATGGAAAGGAGTTGTGGTATTGTATGAGGAAGTCAGGAGTGTCAGAGAAGTATGTAAGAATAGTACAGGATATGTACGAGGGTAGTGTGACAGCGGTGAGGTCTGCGCTGGGGGTGACGGATGCGTTTAAGGCGGAGGTAGGGTTACATCAAGGATCAGCTCTGTGCCCTTTCTTATTTGCAATGGTGATGGACAGGTTGACAGACGAGATCGGACAGGAGTCCCTGTGGACTATGATGTTTGCAGATGGCATTGTGATCTGTAGTGAGAGTAGGGAACAGGTGGAGTAGACCCTGGAGAGATGGAGATATGCTTTTGAGAGAAGAGGAATGAAGGTCAGCAGGACTAAGACAGAATATATGTGTGTGAATGAGAGGGAGGATAGAGGAATGGTGAGGATGCAAGGAGTAGAGGTGGATGAGTTTAAATACTCGGGGTCAATAGTTTAGAATAACGGTGAGTGTGGAAGAGAGGTGAAGAAGAGAGTACAGGCAGGATGGAGTGGGTGGAGAAGAGTGTCAGGAGTGATTTGTGACAGACGAGTACCTGTAAGAGTGAAAGGGAAGGTCTACAAGAGGGTAGTAAGACCAGCTATGTTATATGGGTTGGAGACAGTGATATTGACAAAAAGGCAGGAGTTTGAGCTGGATGTGGCAGAGTTAAAGATGTTAAGATTTGCACTAGGTGTGATGAGGGTGGACAGGATTAGAGGGTCAGCCCAGGTTGGAAGGTTTGGAGACAAAGCTAGAGAGGCAAGATTATGTTGGTTTGGACATGTGCTGAGGAAGGATGCTGAGTATACTGGGAAAAAGATGCTAAGGATGAAGCTACCAGGTAACAGGAAAAGAGAAAGGCCTAAGATAAGGTTTATGGATGTGGTGAGAGAGGGCATGCAGGTGGTTGATTTGACAGAGCAAGATGCAGAGGACAGGAAGAAATGGAAACAGGTGATCCGCTGTGGCGACCCCTAACGGGAACAGCCGCAAGAAGATGATGATGATATAATATATATATATATATATATATATATATATATATATATATATATATATATATATATATATATATATATATATATATATATATATATACAAACACACACACACATATATGTATGTAAAACATGTCCCCTATATTACCTATTACCACCACAGTGCTGCATGCAATGTGGGAGGGAACAGCACACATAGCGATACACACAGATATATACAGCTGTCAGTGTGTGCAACATGGATGGGTATGTCACATGTGAACCCCTTGTTGGGACCACATTGCCCTTGTCAGTTAAGTAAGGAATGGGAATATGGTGAAGTATGGCAGGTATAGTTGTGGAGGTGGTCCGTGTTGGTAGATATAGAGGACAGCCTACAGGGGTGGTATGTGACACATGTGGTGGGTAAAAACCCTGGATGATGTGTGTGGACTGTGATGTGGAAGGCCCATGGGCCCCAATATGGACACAATGGGAACAAGCCTCCCACCCACTGCTACTCACAACAGCAATTTATGTCCTGAAGGTTCCTGGCCTGGAGGCTGAGCAGGAGGAGCATGTGGACCCTGTGAATGTGTACCGGGTGCCTCAAGGTGATGTAGCACATCCCACATGTGTTTGTGGAGCCCGCTATGGAACAGCCCCTGGACCTTACAAGATCATGTCTGTGAGTGCCCCCGGGGGGGGGCGACAACATCCCCTGAGTTGGTTCCACCCGAAGGTAGTGCTGGACCAGTACATGAGGAGGCCCCTGGGTGGGTCCCACATGTGATGTGGCCTGGTAACATGGGCAGATGAGTTTGAAGAGGTGGTTCTGCTGGCAAATATTCCCTAAACATGCTATTGTGTCACTGCTATAGAGCATATGTGGGTAGTAATAGTCTACACAATCCTGAAACATGCCCAACAGCATGCATAGATATCCCGAATGACACAGAATGTCATAGGTTCATAGGTTCATAGGTTCGTACTAGGCTATCTGCCCAAGGGCATTTATAAGCCTAGCCCAGAGACATATGTGCAGCAATCACATAGCAAGCATACCACAGGCATATATGGAACAATAGTGGCCCTGACAGTGGCATGCAGGTGAATATTCTGTAACAAGCCAGCAATTATAGTGTCCACACAGGGAACATGGCTACAAACACATAGCACAAAGCGTGGTACAATACAATATCTGTCCCACTGGTAGGTAAGCCGTAGCCATACCTATTGAGTTGTGTGTACAGTTTGTTGTTGCTGATATGGTGGGGGGGTGACAGAGATGTGTATTAAGAACTATGGCAATCTTGCTGTATGAGTTGCTCAGACCAGTTTCCGTCTTTATGTCTTTCAGGCAAGATGTCACATGGACGGCTCCCGGCTTACTCAACTGCTGAGAATGACATAGTGATAAACCACCAAATCCAGCACTACCCTGTCCTGTTTGGCCAGGCTGCCCATGAGCAGCAGGAGTGGACTGCCCTGTGGAAGGACTTAGTCCACAGGGTCAATGATGTCGGACTGCACAACTGCAGTTATGAGCAGGTCCAGCATTATTGTTCTGACCTGTTTCGCAATGCCCATTGGCATGCTGCTGCAGTCCAGAGGGATCACCTCACAATAGGTGGGGCCATGCCATCCATCCCCCCTGACACATGTTGAGGAGCTCCTCACCAACCTCGTAGCACCTACCTGTCCACATAGCCAGCAACTGCCAGACACCATTGTGGAGGAGGGTGCTACCCACACACCGGCTGAGGAGCATGCAGGTAAAGCCACAGGGCACATCAGTAGACCACTGTTGCACATGCATCTGCATCTGTACAGGTAGAACATGCATATGTGAAATGTCATAGATATAGTTTGTTGCTGCATAGTAGTGATAAACAGATGTGCATACATGGTAGCATTGTGGACATGTACTGTTGATGTACTGCAATGCTGCACCCACCCTGTAGCAATGCCACAGGTGTGGCCACTGACTTTGCATCTCTCACCCTTTTATGTAGGTCCCTCTGGTATACCACCAAGGCAGCAGCCTGTAGCCGGTGAGTATGGTTTATGTTGATGCTTTCCAATACAACAGGCATGTAATGGCTATGGTATATTCCATGCACACATCTAACACACTGACCCAGAATGCATGCTGTACATGTTCACATATTGTTGCTGTTAAATGCACGGCATCACAGTGGTGACCATGATGGGGTATTGGAAGGGTATGCCAGACACCTGCATGATAACTAACATCCTGTCATTGTGGAATGTGTCCACAGGGAGTAACATAATGGTGGGAGACATGGCCTACAGTAGGGACATGTGTGAAACATCATCCATATACAGTGCAACAGCAGTGTATATACCAGTAGTACAATGGCAACTGTTACAGAGTTACACTATGTCATAACGTATTACTGTGGCCCACATTATCAGCTGGGACTAGGCTGTAACATGTTATGTGCAGTTTATGGGACACTGCAAACTGACACACATGTATAGGCCTTACTTGTCAAGCATCTGCAAAAAGGCTGACGGTGGAAGGGTGTCAGCATGACCCACCAGTGCACTGCAGCAGGGATCCTAAGGATGCTAAGAATGGCTGTATCTGCACACAGTCAAATTCAAAAACTGTGGCAGACGTAACCATACCCCCCACAGCAATAGCGATGGCAGTGTGTGAACACCAAGGGATGTGCACATGAGTAGACCTTGCAATCATGCAGATTTGGGGGATGTGCAGGGCAGACTGAACATACACTGGCAAATGCAGATGGCCCATGCTAGTATACCACTGCCAGGAGTTTTGACTGCTGTAGTACACATAACAATAGGTGCAACAAGCCATCATGATAAGGGTATGCACACATATGCACACACCGCGTGCATGCATCGTGGTCAGCATCCACACACCTAACACATTCTGTAGACAAGGACATATGTCACATATCAGATCAAGGAAGGGTGCATCATATCAATAAGGGTGTGTACACTCCCCATAGCCACAGTATGCTCTGATGGTTGTCAGTGTAATAGTATTGGATTGGTCATACATAGTCCGCTGATGTTTAGCTCTGTAAACCAGACATCAGGCATTCACAAATGACATCTGTCCACATATCATCCCAGGTATGTGTTGCTGAAAAACATAGGGCTGTGAGCATTAGATCTGACATAACTGACGCAGTACTGCACATTCAGCAATGGGTTGTACATCTGTGAGGTTTGGTACACAGTACATGGCAGGATGCAGAACAGATGCACAGCAATACTGTGTACATGGGTGCAGTGGTATCCTGGGGTAGGGGCATCACCTACTAACACAGCACATGCATCACACACATGTATACTGCTGCTAGCATAGATTGACTACAGCTGCACTGCATGCTGTTGTGTACCAGATGTTATGCATGTTGACAGATGGGTAATAGGAGGACTATGTGGCTGTCATTGTGCAGCCTCACTTGTGTGTGTGTGTGTGTGTGTGTGTGTGTGTGTGTGTGTGAGTGTGTGCGTGTGTGTGTGTGTGTCTCAGTGGGTGGTTATTTTTTCTGTAGGGTCACTCTAGTGAAGTGGAAGGAGGGTGATGCATGTAGGATGCGTGTGTGCATGTGTGTGTGTTTGTGTGGGTGTCCATGTATGCACATGTGTGATTGTGGGGTTGTTCATACAGCAGCACTTCCCTTTGGGATTGTGCAGTACATGGACATGGACTGACACATGACACACCAGGAATACTTGTCATGTATGTAATCACAGGACAGCTGATAGTATAATAAGGTCTGTAGCATGGAACATGCATTGGGAGGGAAGGTAGACACCATGTATACCTTTAATATCGCATTCAGCAGAGAGGTGACTGATAACCCACATATGCAGCACTACAGATGCATTGGGGAATTACTAGACAACATCAGAGAGTATATCCATATATTACAGTTGTCACATGATAGGTTGATTGAGCAGCATATCTGGCATGTACGGAGCAATACTTACACATGACACTCCAGTGCATGATATTATGGAGTGAACATAGTAGCCCCTCACATATAGGGGTCATGCTCACGATGTCTGGACATACACAGGGTGAACACTGAATGATAGAAGTGAGGCCATGTAAAACCACTCCACTCAGTTCAGGGAGGAAATGGAGGAACAGATCTTGTGTTGTGATCACTTGTCTAGGCATTTAAAGGAATGATACATTAATGCGTGGTATTAATGAGTGTAATGTTACCGAGTGTGATGCAGGATGGAGAACGTATGGGAATAAACGTGGGAATGTCTGTAAAGTTACGGACAGGCAGGTATTAAGGTGGTGTGTGTGTGTGTGTGTGTGTGTGTGTGTGTGTGTGTGTGTGTGTGTGTGTGTGTGTGTGTGTGTGTGTGCACTATTATGCAATGCTATACAGGTCTTAAAGTGCATTTCTTGCTTTCCCCCACAGGTAGCAAGGTGGGTCAGGGTCCTTCCTGCATGCAGTCTGATGGTGTCTGTAATGATGATAGTACTTTTGAGGCACAGGTGGGGTTGTCAGGAGCTGAAACAGTGCCATCATTTGACATCCCCCTTTTAGCCACCCTAACCCTGCACACAGTTTCAGTGTCTATACAATACCCTATCACCAGTGACCATAGTGGAGAGACAACTGGCATTTGGTGGCAGTACACAGGAGATTATGGAAACCATGCCTAATGTGTCTGGTCACAGCAGGCATAGCCGGATGTCCAGCAGGGCACCACATAGGCGGATGCCCCAAGGTGCTCGTGGTAGGGCTGCTAGTCATCATGCCCAAGGCAGACATGCCAGAACTGGTACCACCAGGCGCATGCTTCAGGCTGTCATGGTGATGCAGGCACTTATGAAACATTACACCAGACAGGGCCTGAGGCTGCAGAGGGCTGTTCTCACATCTGCAAGCAGCAACTTCAGTGAACTGTCTGGTGCCATCCGTGCTTATACCGAGCTCATGGATAGATGGTCTGGTGAGATGATGGCCCTCATCGACCATGGTTTGTCCATGCTTGAACGTGTGGTGGGAGTGCGGCTACAGCTGTGTGCACGTAGGCCAGCAATGCCAACAGCTGGCAGTCAACATGGATGTGCTAGGACACCAAGAGGCTCCTGTAGTGGCAGTATCAACCCTGGCACTGAAGGGGAGGTGTTGTCCATATCACACCACAGCAGGCCATAAGCACATGGTCCTGGCCAGTCCCAGGAGTGACCTGGTACCAGCAGACATCTGTCATCATCAGGGGAGAGTAGCACGTCAAGGCCTTTACCTGGATGTGCCCATGGAACCCCTGGCATACACAGTCCATGTGTCCATGGCCAGAAGCAGTGAACTGCACACCCTGCCAGGTATGGTCTGCAGCTGTCCATAAACACCTGTGTAGAGCAGCCACATGGCAGAACTGTGTGCATGCATACCCACACACTATACGAACACACCTAGGGCAACCCCATACCTACACAAACCACATCACCATGCCCAGTTCACCTCATTACACCCCTCACCCACACACATGGTGTTAAATGTATGGCCCACCCTTTGCCTCTGGCAAACCAACAACACACCCTGTGCATATGATGATACCTGTGCCACATCCCTGTCATCCATAACATTGATGCAGGGACAGGCTAATATGGTTCTGATGTACACGGTGACTGTACTATAGTGTACCAAAGTACTGCAGTGTAACATGTTGTCAGGAGTAAAGTTTAATGCATACATACAAAAACAAAAAAGCAGGCAACAAGTCAGCTAAATCCACGAAGACGAACCACCACTTAGAAGTATAAAATGATCGCAAGCTTTATTCCAAAAATAAAACTGTATTAAAATGCTAGAGCTTTCATTTAAATGAATATTAAACTTCTTCAGACATCATTTTAAATTTTTTCCTCAATTTTAAATACATTTCCTTATAGTGACATCATTCCTCTTAATCAAGTAACATTTCATTTAACGCAATATTCAGTTTTAAAAAAAAACACAACAATGCTGCCTCATTCATGCATATAAAACCTTATTCAACTCTAAATTCATTACAAATTATCGATTTATTTCCTTTGTGAAACACATTTATTTTATCTTACTTCTTTTTAACGCATTAAGCTTCAAGATCGGAGTTATTAAACTCCATTCATTGATTCCTGGCCAGCTGCCTGCTTGTAACCTTACTTGCCATTCAAGCTCTCTCAATTCTAATAACAAGCCCCATGCTTTTTATCATCTATTACTACACTGTCAGTAATGTTGTAGCTAAATTGGTGCCTTGGATGATCTTTTACATGCTTTGCCAAGGCATTAGATAAATTAATTTTTCTAATGGCATATTCATGCTCATTATACACGTTGGGAGAGTTTTCTCTCTGTCTTTCCTATGTAAAAAGCTAAACATAATTTGTACTTACTTAAATATACCACTGCCTTAGATTCACAACTGCATTTTCCTTTTATCATATATTTTTTGTTTCTTATAATAAATTCATTATTCATTTATATTTTGTGGCACCATTTACATGCACCACACCTCCTCATGCCATGCAGGACACTTTCACTATAATTCTCTTTATACTGGATTAATTCTTTAAAATTTTCCCTCTTCTGTTAACAATACATGGCTTTACACCTAATATGTTTCTAAACTCTTCTTCTTCATTTAATATGGCCCAGTTTTTTTCAAAAATCCATTTAAGTAGTCTGAAGTCTTCACTATATGTTATAATCAGTGTTTCTGAGAACTTATTATCATTTCTCTCAACTACATCTTGTATTCTGTGTGAATCAGAATTATCTATTATTGTTTCTTCTATGTCATGTGCCCTCATTTCACTTAAAATGATTTCCTTATGTGAAACGGGTTTAAAATGTTCTATGTCTCTTATGATTCTGACTTCTTCTATGATTTCATCAATGAATTCAACTGGGTATGCCCTAGCACAAAACATAGACCGTAGATTGGTGCATTCTTCAATTAAGTCTTGTTCTTTTGTTATCATCCGGGCAGCTCTAACTACCTGCCCTTTTATCACAGATCTTTTTTGGTGTGCTGGTTGGGAACTGTTATAGTGCAATAAACTATATGAATAAGTTTCCTTCCTGTATATCTGTGCTATATATCTTTCCTCTGTGTTGTCTTTTATGAGTTTAATATCTAAGTATTCCATGAAATCAAGCCTGACATTCCATGTGAATTTCAAAAAGGTTGTTGTTGCATTAATATACTCCAGAAATTCTTCTAGGATGCTTCTAGGCCCTTTCCAAATTATACTTATGTCATCCTGGAATCTGAAATAAGATTTAAGATATTTATGGAACTCAGTATTAAACACATATTTCCTTTCCCAATATGCCATGATGATATTCGCATATGCTCCCCTGCATGGTGATCCCATTGCGATGCCTCTATTTTGCAAATAGTAGTTACCATTAAACACAGCATAGTTGTTGTTCAAAACTAATTCAAGCATCTCTACTAATAAATTGGCTTTGTCCTGGGGTATGTCATTTGTATGTAACATCTCATTAGTCCATTCAACTTCTATATCCTGTGGAGTGACTGTATATAAGTCACATACATCAATAGTGACCAATATGTCTTCCTTGTTATATTCTATGCTATTCATATGTTGTAAGAAGGACCAAGAATCCTTACATATTTGCTCTTCATTTCTCAGAATGTGTTTTAATTCAAAATCAATGTATTTTGCACATGCCGATGTGATGGAATCTCTTCCATCGACTAATGGTTGCATAGGTGGATTGTTAATAGATTTATGTATTTTTGGTGTCCCAAAAAATACTGGAACTCTAGGAGGTGAAACATTTAAATAATTGTACAAATCTATATTGATCCTTCTATCTGTAAACATGTCATTTAATTGCATGTAAACTTTTTTATATGCCCCATTCAATTCATTCAAGGAAACCTTTTGATACGTATCCGTATCCAAGATGCCTTGCATTCTGTTGTTGTAGTCATATAAATCCATGATGACTGCCCCCCCCCACCCCACCCTTATCCGGTTTCATTATTCGTATTTTTTATTTCTTTATTTTTAATTCTGATTCACACAGAATACAAGATGTAGTTACGAGAAACAATAATACGTTCTCAGAAGCACTGATTATAACATAAAGTGAAGACTTCAGACTGCTTAAATGGATTTTTGAAAAAAACTGGGCCATATTAAATGAAGAAGAGTTTAGAAACATATTAGGTGTAAAGCCATGTATTGTTAACAGGAGAGAGAAAATATCCAGTATAAAGAGAATTATAGTGAAAGTGTCCTGCATGGCATGAGGAGGTGTGGTGCATGTAAATGGTGCCACAAAATAGAAATGAATAATGAATGTATTATAAGAAACAAAAAATATATGATCAAAAGAAAATACAGTTGTGAATCTAAGGCAGTGGTATATTTAAGTAAGTGCAAATTATGTTTAGCTTTTTACATAGGAAAGACGGAGAGAAAACTTTCCCAACGTGTATATGAGCTTGAATATGCCATTAGAAAAATTAATTTATCTAATGCCTTGGCAAACCATGTAAAAGACCATCCAGGGCACCAATTTAGCCACATCGTTATTGACAGTGTAGTAATAGATGATAAAAAAGCATGGGGCTTGTTATTAGAATTGAGAGCTTGAATGGCAAGTAAGGTTACAAGCAGACAGCTGGCCAGGAATCAATGAACGGAGTTCTATAACTCCAATCTTGAAGCTTAATGCATTAAAAAGGAGTAAGATAAAATAAATGCATTTCACAAAGGAAATAAATAGATAATTTGTAATGAATTTAGAGTTGAATAAGGTTTTATATGCATGAATGGGGCAGCATTGTTGTGTTTTTTTTTAAAACTGAATATTGCGTTAAATGAAATGTTACTTGATTAAGAGGAAATGATGTCACTATAAGGAAATGTATTTAAAATGGAGGGAAAATTTTAAAATGATGCCTGAAGAAGTTTAATATTCATTTAAATGAAAGTGCTAACATTTTAATACAGTTTTATTTTTGGAATAAAGCTTACGATCATTTTATACTTCTAAGTGGTGGTTCGTCTTTGTGGATTTATCTGACACGTTGCCTGCTTTTTTGTTTTTGTAAGTTTATCAACACAGTTTGTGGTTTTTATTTAATGCATACATGTCACGTAGTGTAGCCATCCAGCAATGATGCATTATAGCTGTTAGTAACACTGATTGATTGTGGTCTCCATAATGTTATCCATTTGTGTTGTAGGTGTACATGTTTCAGCATGAAGATGGTCTGCATCATATTCCATAATGGGGTATGGTACTGTGGTGACACCATGGCTGTGACATATCTGGAGTACAGTTGAACATGTCACAGGTTTGTATAACAGTTATTGCCTGTGCCACATGGACAGGTGACCCACTGTGACGTGTATAATCTGCAACCTGATGAAGACCCATTCACAAACACACACACTCTTACTTGGCAACACTGGGGCTAGACCCCTACCTAGGTATGTAGTGCTACTGAAGTGTGTGGCTTTCATTGCACACACCACACAGTGTTTAGGGTGAGATGTGTTCCAGGTTACATATTACATGCAGAACATCCCCAGACTTGTACAGTATGCTAATGGGGGATGTAATGGTGTATATGGACAATACATAGTGTGACATACCTTCATATACACATTAACAGACACATAGGCAGACACACGTCCGAGAGTCCTGGGCCTATCGCTGCTAACTAACTTGACTGTGTGTCCAATGTGTTACAGGTAGGCTGCACG
Organism: Protopterus annectens; assembly: GCF_019279795.1. Classification (NCBI taxonomy): domain Eukaryota; kingdom Metazoa; phylum Chordata; order Ceratodontiformes; family Protopteridae; genus Protopterus; species Protopterus annectens. Next base: position 602,821,494 of record NC_056745.1, read on the forward strand.
CAGTGCATGCATTACTGGTCTGGATTCTGGTATCAGTTACCTGTACGGTTGATGGTGACAGTGGTACCCATAAAGTGGTACATGGGACATATACCGGGTGTACCTTGGTGTAATGACAGTGTACACAGCACCTACATCCCCCAGTGGATAATGTACTCCGTGAAACCCATGATGACACTCTGACATACCCACTATCACACATTGCCCATGACTGCGATACAACCCATTGTATATCCCAACAGTGATACTACAGGGAAATGCATCTAATGCACATGCCACAGGCATAGTAGGGTGTTGCATTGTTATTCCTCACCTATGGGCAGCGACAACACTATCTGTACTACTGTGTGGCAATTGGTAGTGTAATAGGAGTATGTGGCCTTGGAATGCTGAACCCTACAGATATATGGACATGCACACATACACACACTTGCCAGAACTCAATGGGTATCCCATGCCTATTGACCCATTTGCACAACACTGTTGTGCTGGTACTGCAAGGCTCATGTAGCCGGTATGGAGAGGAGTGTAACAGGGTACATGTAATGTCCCATACAGCAACAGCCACAACTGAATATGGCACTGGGTGTTGCAGTGGTTGTGAAAGCCCTCATGAAATTCCCAAGTACAGGTGTGCTAACACAAAGACACTGCTATACTCAGTAATGCGCATGTACACATGTGTCAGTACTGGGGTGCATCACTGCAGGTGGTCATAGCTGTGTACCTAGCTATTGTCCATGGAGAGATGGGTTGTGTCGGGGATGTGTGTACAGTGGTATCCTGCCACCTGCCATGTGGCAGCAGGCAATCTATCAACAGACATCACTGTGGTGACCGTCAGGGTGAGAGGGACATGCATCAGTCAATCCTCTAGGTGCCTCCTGCACATGGCCACAGAGGTGATCAATTTGACATGTATGCAACATGTATTACAACACATGGTTAGTGTCTGTGATGGAGACCTGTACCCAAGCATGTTCTGTTGATGGTGATAGTGTAGTGGAGGTACCTGTGGCATGTGGTGCATACAGGGTGTTTTCTCCTATATGTGCCAGTTCTTACACAGCTGGGAAAACATGTAAGTGTCAATCAGGAATAGGTTGCCTGTACATATCCCAGCTGCATATCTGCCATTTGCACATTTGTACAGGGACTGACAGTCATCAGCTTGACAAGTAGCTATGTAGTAGGATGAATGAGTTGACATAGACATTTGACAACAATATGTAAGTCATAACTACATGTTGGAAGCCCTCACTAACATGTGCTGTACAGACAGTAGTCTGCAATTACATTCCACATGTTGGATCATTATCCAGTAGGGGATATATACTCTGACACAGCTCACACACCAGGGATACAACAGGGAGGCCTCAGAGTCCAGCTATGCCTGGAGGTGTCCCTGTTGTCAGTGCTACATTTAGCACTCTATTCTTGCCTGGGAAAGCACTGTCAACAGTAGTACTGCCATGATACACTACATGCCAGTGTGACAGCACATACCCTGGGTGACTACCTCTGTATGTAACACATTCACATGGATAACAGTGCTGTACAGGACTCATATACTTCTGTGTCCCAGATATGACACTCATGCCCGTTGCTACTGTAATGACAGCACATAGGCACATGCATTGTACATGGCATTACATACACTTATTACAGATGTCACTACCCCGCTATGTTATCGGACATGGTGGTGTGAACTGGTTACCAGGGCTAATTCATGCTAAGCAGGTATCAACATTGCTCCAATATAACAGCTAAGTTGATTTCCACACTGGTAAGCAAAGCCTACACTGAGTAAGCGCCCGTATATTTACCTGTAGCTTAGCACTGCTTAGCTTCACCCAAACTCGTAAAAATGCACTTAAAGCTGCTCAGAATTGCCTTAACCACTCTGTATCTGACAGCCCTTGTTCTGCACAACAAAAAAAATGAACAGCCCTTGAACCCAGGACCATGTACACCATAGTCACAACACTTAACCACTACACCATGACCACTGTGAAGACAGCTGTTGTTTTTCCAATATATCTGTCAATAAACATATTGATTAGAACTGAACAATTGCCTTTACTTGCACAATTGTGTAGTACTTGTTATTAATATGACTGTTGCATCACATGTGTTGTTTTATCATAAAGTGCACATACTGGATACATACAGTGAGATACATCTGGGAGGGTATACACAACAGTGATGTTTACACATGACAGGAATATGGATATATACATGTACATATTTTGATATATGTCTACATGTACATACACATGTATATTCATACATATGACTGTATACACATCTGCATAGTGCATCATATATATGGCCATGTGTAGATCGCTTTGTATATACATTATATATATATATATATATATATATATATATATATATATATATATATATATATATATGTGTGTGTGTGTGTGTGTGTGTATAGATATATGTATAAATAGATATATGTATATATAGCTATATATGTATGCACATCCTATGTGTACAGATATGCCTATATATGTAGATATCCGTAACTATATATGCATACATATCTATCCTGATATACCTATTACTGTCAATAAATATGTAGATATCCATAAGCATATGTGCATATGTATTTCTATCTGTTTATGTGTAGACATATACTGCTGTGTATATGTATATATTTGCATGTTTATATGTATATATATATATATATATATATATATATATATATATATATATATATATATATATATATATATATATATATATATATATATATATATATATATATATATATATGTCCATATACATATCTATCTATGTATGTCAATATGTATATGTGTGTGTATATATATATATATATATATATATATATATATATATATATATGGATAATTATATATACATATATGTTCACGATATGTCAAGAACATGGAGTGAAGTCCTACCTCAGCCCCAATAGTCCCAATCTCTTAGTGCAAGTGGATGTCAGGTATGTATTGCAGGTATATATGTAGACTGCTGCTACTGTAATAGGGGTTGACTTAATAGACATGTTGTGTGTGGGAGGTCACATCTGCTTTTAACATGTGCGCCATTGGTTACTGACTGACAGACATCCTAAGGACATCATAGTGTACAGTACCACTGCTGGAACAGTAATGATCCTATGGACTACAGCAGAGATATGGTCAATAAATGTGGACAGTCTGACACACTCTCGTCAGTCTAGAGGTATACACAGAAACCCTTAGTGCAAGACATGTGGACCAAGCCTGACAATGTGGATGTTAACAGCCATGTGAATGGGTATATCATGTAAATACTGGAATACATTTCCCCCATAGGTCATGCAGTCACACACTCCTGTCTTTCCTGACACATAATAACCGCTGGTGCAGAGGTCACATGGCCACATACTACCCACTAGTTAGTGACATACATTTGTACAGCATTCCACTGCTTTGTCAGAAATACGTGACAGTTATGGTGGCCCAACAGCAGTACATCTGGCAAATATCTGGACATAACATCACACTGGGTAAGTAGACTAAGCTGCTAGGCATGTAACAAAGCACTGTGCAGGCTACAGGCAGACTGCCACAACACTGGCCTAGATTTCTTATGGGGGAATACACATGTACCTACAAATATAGCAGGTTCTACAGGCATGTCACAGCACAGAGTAATAGACACATGTGTGAAAGTGCATAACCACAACCAATGTGAACACAGCCACAGCCACATATGGTAAGCTAGCTTAATATTACAGTATATGGACTGTCTGATCAACACCATCCTCATATGTGCCACTCACACACTAACCCTACATATACTGAGCCACTACACAGTGTGGTCCGATGCCTGTCTGTGGTATGGGACATGTGTGTGTTTGGCCCTACAAACATGTAACCATATAGGGTACCATACACTGGAGCAGCATGTAACATCAGATAGAATAGAACCAAGAACAATGACATCTACCACAGTCTGTACACAGGCCAAGGCACATATTCGCAATGCACACACTGTCAACAGTCACCATAAGTACACAGACCTCAGTACTGTACTTACAACTACAGAATGCCCAGGTTATGTCCTAAAATATAACCCCTACTATACATAACATGTGTAGCAGTCTGATATCTCACTGGCTTGTTATCAGATATGATGTCAATAAATAATGGTGTACAGAAGATATGCACCTCTTACTGCATGACATATGTACAACGATTGACAGAGTTGTGGCTGGAGGCACAAACACAGGGCCAATATTGACATGTTGCTGTGATAACCTCATATATTTACTGTTGTAACAAGGTTTGTTGTGACATATGTCCTATGAGGGATATGAAGTCAGTAACTCTCATGGCTGTCACCATGTACTGACGGCAATCCTCACACCATGCTTCTGCAGTTTTCAGATAGGTGCTCTGTGAGCAACACAAGAAACAAAAGGCACCACATACTGCCCAGTCTGCAGATGACCCTACAGATGGGGGTTTTCCTCAAAAACATAGCACTGTCATGACAGGTATTAAAATATGTAGACCATCCATATCCACACTCACCCTGTTAAACCGACATTACTCCAAATGCAGAATAGCAGCACTTACATTCTGAAGTCATGTCAGGCGCATCCTCCTCATGTGTGTTGGCCTGTTTCCACAGTGTATGTTGTTAGAGGTAAATCCCAAATCCATCTGTGATGCTGTTTGATAAACACCAGATCTAGGTCCTACTCACAGTGAATAAAAAGGCTCAATGCCAACATGATGCAACTAGATATTGGAGTGTGTTTCCATGCAATTGGCTATGGGGATGTTACCACAGCTGTTCCACATGCAATCAGCTAGATGAGGGCTTCAATTCATGCAGAGGCCATCAGCTGATCATGAGCATCACTTACAAAACACATGCTGCTGCCTAAGCAAAGCAGGTGTAGTTCTCCACGTCCACCAGAGAGGGAGTGAGAGAGACAGACAGAGACAAAGTAAGTCAGGGAGGGGGTGGGTGAGTAAAATCTAAGCATGTTTGTGTCACACATCCACCAGTACAGGGTTTCAAATCCCTGATTGATTGCTATCACATGTCTATGCAGTTATTACATGCACCACATAGCTTACATGTTTAGGAGCTGTCCAAAAGTATATGTGATGGTGAGTGACATCTGCAATAATGATATGGTAGTGATACGGTAGGTGTAGTACACATGCCTGTCCACATGAACAGGTGTCAACGTCAACACAGTCACACTCTCTCAGGGACTCACACATATTGACAAACTTGGCAGGGTCAGGAATACACTTCCTAACTAGTTAGTTTGTCACAATACAGTACGGTGCAGGTATCACATGCATCACAGGGGTTATCTGAAGGTTATATGAGCAAAGGGTAAGTGAAGGTGTCTGACATCAGACAGCATGCTTCAGTATGCCAATGGGGGTTGTAGTGAGTGTGAATGTGGTCGAAAGCATCATACAACACACACACAGATGCAGGGTACCAGTACTGCCATGCATGCGTATATTGCTTCATGGGTGTGTAGTGGTTGACTGTGGCAGAAGGCTATACAAGGCTAGGTGAAGGGTATACCTTGGCATCAGGCCACATGACAATGATCTGCAGTGTGGCACAGGGGTGTAGTGTCTGAATTGGCCCACACAGGTGGGTATTGTATTTACCATCCAGTCACCTGGGTAACTATTGTGTGTGGCCATTACTGTGTAATGCTTGCTATGTATGTGTTCTTTAGTCCATGACATGGATGCTGTCTGGGATGTGCACATGTCCCTCATGCATGTATAGTGACATGTGGAACTGTACCTGGGGTGACTGGCCCATGTTGTGTACACAGATTGTTATCATCAGATGTGCCTGTCCTGGCCTCATGTGCCGGGAACTGGTAATGGAGGGCAGGTTGACCCTGCACCTACATTGATAGCATGATACGGGTAGTCCCTGGTGTCAATCACATCTGTCCATACAGGGCATGTGTTTAAGGCATGGTATGTCCTTTGTGGGTCACATTTGATGGCACCACAGGTGCTGCAGGCGTCCAGTGGGGAACATAGCGAAGGCACACTGTCTGCATGTACATGCCTATTGTACTGATGGACAGTGTGCCATGCCCTCTATAGTCCACTTCAATCACACCATGGTTACTATCTGTGGGCAATATGCAGGGTATTACCAACATAGCGGTTGTTGCCTAGGCAAGTGTGTTTGTGTATGAGACATGGGTTGAGAGTGTTCTCTGTGTGATACAAGGGTTGCTAACTTTATTCACCAGGCCTTGATGTCACATGTAGGGGTATGGATTGCCTCCCCAGCTCTTGGCTATTTCACATCTGTTATCCTTGTAAGGTGGACATTGTGAGATATAATAGGGCAACCATATAAGATATTTGCAAAACCCACTCCACAATGAGTCCAGTTGTTAGACACTTACAGCCATTTCCAAACAGGATACGAATGACAAGCACAGACACACACTTGCCATGTTTGGGATTAGAACTTCTACCTAACTAGTTTATTACACTACAGCATTACACAGTTATAGGACATGCCACAGAGATTATTGGAGTATGCCTTCCCCAAAGGTGTATTTCACTGGGTATGACATCAGCAGACTTGCCAAAGAAGGTCTTTGGAGGTTATAGTGACTGTGAATGGCCTCAAAAGCATTGCACCCTACACAGACAAAGAAACACACACACAAACATCCACACTTGCTATGTGTGGGAATAGAACACCTACCAAAGTACTGTATCACACTACAGCATTATGCTGATACAGGACACACCATGGAGATTAACAGGTTATTTGTTTCCCAAAGGTGTATTTCACATTGAACGGCATCAGCAGGCTTGCCAAAGTAGGCCATTTGAATTGTAGTGAGTGTGACCAGCCTAGAAAGCATTGCCCCCTACACAGACACACACACACACACACACACACACACACACACACACACACACACACACACACACACACACACGCACACATGCACACATGCACACACCACACACGCACACACACACACACACACACACACACACACACACACACACACACACACACACACACACACACACACATATAGTTGCCATGTCTGGGATTAGAACTCTTACTTAATTATTTTATCATTTTATTTTATTTATTTATTTTATTTACATTTGTTTACTGGGAAATTCCAACTGGACTCAGGTCCTTTTTCAGCAGATGCCCGAGGAGAAAAGCTCCACATCATGTACATGATAAATAGAGATACAAAGTTGTAGCAATAGTAAACAACATTACAGGTTGTTGGCTTTAATACAATAACAATATATTGATTATCAACAGTATATACAGTAAATGTTGAAAGTTAAGATAGTTTCTTGTCATTTATAATATTAGTAACAAAGGTGTCAGACAAGATTTTAAAGTATGTTAAGACAACTAGCTAATTCTGACTGTGGTTAGTAGTGGAGGTAGTATAGTTCGGTTAAGAGTCTAGGTGGGGGGGTAACGGTGGGGGTGTTAGTCTGGATTAGAAAAAGGACAAAGCCAGTGCAAATTTAAGTGGAATTTGAGCACAGTCTTGAAAAGGCTGCTGGATGGTAGAGTAGTTATAGAGGGTGGAAGATTGTTCCAAAGTTTAGATATGGTACAAGAAAATATAGCTTCTCCTGCTGAGTGTTTGGGTTTGATAACAGTGAGTTGATTTTTTTTGCTTGATCTTAGGGGCCTAGTGGAGTGATAGGGTTAGAGAAGGGTTTGAAGGAAAGGGATGTTAAGGGGGTGGTTAATAAGTTTATGAGTGAGGGTGAGTTTATTAAAGTGAAGGAGTTGTGGGAGTTCTAGCCAGTTTAGTTCTTTAAGGGAGATACAATGATTGCTGTGGTAGGAGTTTCCAGTAGAAAATTTAGCAAGTTTGTTGTAACAAGTATCCAGCTTGCATAGGTCTGTCTGTCTAAGGTTGGTAAGTCTGGGGGATGCATAGAGTAGGGTGGAGATTAGCTGGGAATTGGCTATGCAGATTCTAGCCTTCTTGGTTAGGAATTTCTGGTGAAATTTTTTTACTGTGAGAGATACGTGGGTGTCAAATCTAAGTTTGTTGTCTATTTCCCACTGAGTAATTTTGTGTGTTCTGATGGAGAGATGATGGTATTGTCCTTGGCGAGAATATTGAAGGGGGGTGTTTTGGGTGTTTTTGGAAGGTTGGAACAGGAGAAGTTTTGTCTTACTTGGGTTGATTAGGAGCTGCGCATTGGATAGCTATCTTTCTACAGAAGAGAATGATTCCTGTGTGATTTGCTGTAGTTCTGGTAGAGTGGGGGCAGAGCAGATGAGAGAAGAGTCATACTACAGCATTACACAGTTATAGGATGCTCCATGGAGATTACTGGGCAACTCCTTTCTCAAAGTTTTTTTTCACAGAAAATAACATCAGCAGCCTTGCCAAAGTAGGGCATTTGAATTGTAGTTAGTGTGACTAGCCTAAATAACATTGCTCCCTACACAGACAGAGACACACACAGAGTTGCCATGTCTGGGATTAGAACTCCTACTTAACTAGTTTATCACACTACAGCATCACACAGTTGTAGGACACACCACAGAGATTATTGGGCTACACTTTTCCCAAAGGTGTATTTCACAGTGAATGATATTAGCAGCCTTGCCAAAGTAGGACATTTGAATTGTAGTGAGTGTGACTAGTCTAAAAAGCACTGCTCCCTACACAGACAGAGATACACACACACAGATGCTATGTTTGGGATTAGAACTCCTACCTAACTAGTTTATTACACTACAGCATTACATAGTTATAGGACGCGCCATGGAGATTAGTGGTTTACTCCTTTCACAAAGGTGTATTTCACAGTGAAGGACATCAGCAGGCTTGCCAAAGTAGGGCATTTGAACTGTAGTGAGTGTGATTAGCCTAAAAAGCATTGCTTTCTACTCAGAGACACACACACACACACACACACACACACAGTTTCCATGTCTGGGATTAGAATTCCTACCTAACTAGTTTATCACACTACAGCATTACGCAGTTATAAGACATGCCACAGAGATTACAGGGTTACTCCTTTTCCAAAGATGTATTTCAAAGTGAATGACATCGGCAGGCTTGTCATAGTAGGGCTATGGGGAGGGCAGTGTGTGTGCATGGGCCATAACCCATTCATATAGAGGTAGACACACCACACACAGGCACACGCAGGTTTATATTCTGCAGGTATGTATATACAACTGCTAGATGACTACTGCCTTATACAGTCATATTGCACAGCTAGCACTTGCACCACAGAGTCTGTAATGCTGACGGATACCAGTGGCTAATTTCTACAGTGAGTGACATTTACAGATCATGTGGTTGTAGCCATTTGGCTGTGTGCTGGGTGGGACAGGCCTCATGATGGAAGGCTCTTTGTCACTGTCACTCTCTTCCACACATCTATGTATGTGTACTTTTGGCATATGATAGTGTGTTGTCCTTGGATATATGTCTGTATTCCTATCTAATGTGTGTGCAAAGCATGACTAGTGCATACTGAGGAGTGTATGCACTAACATCTGCAACTGTCAGATATGTATGGCCCCCTGTTGTTGGCAGACATGGGCGTCATTTGTTTAAGTGTGTGAGCATGCCCAGTATGACCTTTCAGTATGTTGATGTCTGACATTGCCTTTAGTTCTCCAAATATGCGAGCATGCCCAGTATGCTCTTTTGTATTGAATGTGTGGCTCCATTACAGGTAGTTTGCACTCCAGTGCAAACCTTTGTGTTCTACACCTACAGGTAGCAAACTGTTTCTGCAGGATATTTGCAGATCAGTTGGCAATATGGGGTCAACATGTGCAAGGGATAGTGTGTACTGTAGGTGATTGTGTCTGTGCTGCTTCTGATACATTGTATTGGTGTTAGCAGAGATATTCAGACGTGTACTGTTATAAACTGTGATGTTTTATGTCCTCAAGTACTGTCAGGTGGACATTTTTGCTCATAGTGATGTCCTGGGGAACACAGGGTGAATGCAGCTGTGTCCAGTATTGTGGGCAAATGCTTACATATTCATGGAAAGTTATGCCTTTCTGAAGGGGGAGCTGCAGACACTTGCTGCTGGGTCTGTGTATCCAGTTCAGCACCTTGGTACAGTGCTGGCAGAGGATCCCATACTTTTACATCCATCAACATGACCAGTATGGCCTTATCTTGCTGTGGCAATACCTCACAGCTGTACAGATTCACACAGGTTACCCAGAGGCAGGAGTCATAAGTCAGGACATTACCCCTGTTGTGGTGTATGGGCAGGTTTGTAGCCACCCATGTTTGTGTTTGCAGCCAGGGATAGTATGTGCACATGGCTGTGTGTTGGACCTTGCACATTCAATGCTGCCCATGCTCCGACCACCTCTATTATTCTATCCTCTTCCATACATTATGCATACATTCTCTGATACTTTCCCTAAAGTTATTACCTCATCACAGCTGTGCTTTGGTGTTGGTCCACAGTTCATGCAGTGGGATGTGGTGGACATGTTACGGTGGTTTGTCCACATGGCCTTGCATATGGCTTATGTAGAGTGTGTTATGTTGTTATTTGTGTGTCCATGACATAACATCCATTGGCAGTATGGGTGAGACACAGGCCTTTGGCAGAGGCCTGTAGGCCATTTGGTGGTGATGCTGACCAGCTGTAGCAGGCCATTGCATTCGGTCAGTCCTACTGTCCCAGACTGCCATACAGTATATTCCCATGGGGTGACAGGGTAGGTATGCTAGTTGTTCATGCACCTCCCTCATTGGCATGTGTGTGTCATATGGACACACATGTGGCCCAGCACATTTCCTGCAGTGGGTTTTGTCACCATGTGTAGTACTGGCTACTATGGTGACACCAATATTTGTTACAGATCTCATGCTGCCACTATAGGTGTCTACTATCTGCTGGCATCCCATTCAGCCACACGATTCCCTTGCATGCTCACATCCATACCATACAGGTAACAACACATACTATTCCATTCAGCAATTGGTATGGAGAGTGACTTACCTTGTGGGTGTGCCAGTATTGGGGATGGTGCTGGAGGGCTGCCTATTTTGAATGCTGATGGTACACTCCCTATACATGTTTGAGCACAGGTAGTGTCATGTTTGGCATCTCTTTTGCTGTATGTGCGACTCAGAGAGAGGTGTCATTCTCTGGGTCCCTCCTGTGTCAGTGTATGTGCTATGCATTGCCTCTTTGCCAATACCAGGGCATACTGGGCATGCCTCCTTCTGTCTACTGGGGCAGGCTCAGGTTGTTCCTCCTCTGAGTCACTCTGTGCCTGTGCAGGCCTTGGCAAAGGTGGGGGGCTGTGTGGCCCTGCCCTGTGCTATCCCTGCTGCAGCTGTTTTCACAGGATCATATTGTGTAGCATGGCACATACGATGACAATTTGAGTACATGTAGATGGGGAGTACTGTAAGGCTCCACCGGATGTGTCCAAGCACCGGAACTGTGACTTGAGCATCCCAAACACATACTCTATTACAACTCTGGTCTGTGTGTATGCCTCATTATAGGGTTCTTATTTGGGTGTGTGTGCATTTCAGATGAGTGTCATCAGCCATGGCTCCAGTGCGTAACCAGCATCCCCCACTAAGTGACCATAAGGGATGTCCCCACTGGCAAATCTCTAGTACAGTTGCATCAGATGCCAGATGTGGGAATCATGATAGCTTCCAGGGCAGCCAGCACACACATTCATTATAATGCCCTAGGCATTGCACATGACCTGGCAGTGGATGGAGGGGAAGCCCTTGCGGTTGATGTAGACCCTACCTCGCTCACCGGGTGGTGCTTTGATGCATATGTGCATGCAGTCTATAGCACCCACTACCTCAGGGTATTCTGCTTTTTGGTGGAAGAGATGTATATTGCTGGCCAACACCTCACGAGTGTTCGGGAAATATACGTGCTCGCAGGCATGTGCTGACATGGCATCCAGAAACTGGTGGAGTACCCTGGATGCTGATGCCTGTGAGATCCCCATGATGTCCCCAGTTGGCCTTTGGAAGGTACCTGTAGCTAGTATTCTTAGGCCTACACATACCTTGGTATTCACTGGGATGGGTTCCCCTGTTAGTTCTGTGTGTGAGGCGTGCCTGGCACAGCTCAACAATTTGCTGTAGGAGGTCCCTGTCCACCCTACAGTGCTCCACTATCTCCAACTTATGTGGCCCCAGGTAGGTTACCCTGGGTCTGTACACTCTTCTCTGTCTCCTCACTGTAGTTGGTCAACAGCATTCTCATTCTCACCACCTTCAGCCTCTTCCACAAGTTGTTGTATAATAGCTATTGCAGCCCCTATCATTTTGTTGCTTTTGTTTGTAAAACATTCCCCGCTTGTATACACCGGTGGTGTAGAGTATGTAAGCAAAACCAGAGGGAAAAGTGCATAGTTTATAGTAGTGCTCTGGGCTGAGCTGGTCTCCTACCTGTGTAATTGGCTAATTCTGATACATTTCACCTGCCAGCTATGCTAGTTCTCCTTGATTACCTTCCTACTGCTGTTTTCCCTTCCCATTGCCTTCCTGTTTAAGCCCAGGGGCACGCCGTGCAAACACAGTGCTCAAATGTGCAAAGAGCTGCTGTCCATCTAATCCTATGGACACTCCATGTTACCTGTTTCGGTGGTGTGTGTTTTGGTATACCAATCTTTCATTCAAGTGGTGTTTCAGACTTCTGGTCTCAGTAATGTGGGATTTGGACATCTGTAATTTTGTCGATGTCACTAGGACCCATATATATATATATATATATATATATATATATATATATATATATATATATATATATATATATAGATATGGGTCTACTTCTGTTTATCGAAAAATCACTTTTTCAAAAAACAGAAAGTCGAGCCCACTTTACCAAAACAGCACTTAAATGAAAGTGCACTTTCATGAAAGCTGATTCACCAAAGCACCATACAGTGGGGATAAGGAAATGTATATTTTTCTCCACTGTAGTGTGATCTCGAAGTTAGTATATTTAAATAGCAGGGGTGTGGGGGGTATTTCGAGAAAGTGCACATTTGTTTAAGTGCACTTTTGATAAATTGGGCTCAAATTTCTGTTTTTCGAAAAAGTGATTTTCTGATAAACAGAAGTAGACCTATGTACATGCATATATGTATATATGGATTCCCTTTAAAAGAAAGAAGTCCTAAAATACCGACTTTCAGAATACTGAGACCAAAAGTCCGAATTAACATAACACCAAAATTTAAAATACAGAGTTTGATAAGCTCTTCTGTTTTGGCTTTCTCTAGTATTATATTGGGCACACATGGCTAGGCTTATAAAGACCTTCAGGTCAATAGTCCATAACCACCTATGAACCTATGAACCTATAAGACTGAAACTGAAAATGCCAATGTACAGATTACAGACAAGAATGCAGGAAGTATTACTTTAGCCTTTGTAAATACAGGTATGTTTCTTTAAATTTTTGTACTTGCTGTTTAAAAAAATACGGCAGATGTTTTGTATGATGATCCTGATAGTTGCGGAAGTGTGTGCAGTACAACAAGGTAACAAATAGGTTTATGCCCTTTTCCTCACTGTAGTACGATCCCAGTGTTGGTATATACTGTTAGAGGGGGTGTGACAGGCGTAACGCCTGACATAGATGGATTTTATATAGTCCAGTCTGCAGAACAAAGATTAAGACATAGTTATTGAGTTTGTGTAAGGTTTAGAAAATGTTTTGTTAATGTGAATAGTTTGTTTATGGGAAGATGATTTGTTAGATTATGAATCTCGCTGTAATTTTAAAGAATGTGCGGTTCAGTGTTGCAAAAATAATTGTTTTTCTCAGAAGTATACAGTTTTGTTTTTATTGTAGTACTGCTGTGGTGAAGTGAAGAGAATTTAATACTGTGCAGGAGTGTAGAAAAGTCTATTTTGTTACTGTATATAATATCTTAAGTGAGAAAATCATTGATGTCAATAGACATTATTGGCCCTACTTAATTAATACGGAAGGGGTAAAAAATCTTTGTAGAACTGTAAAAATCTCTTTCAAGAGAAGCAGAAATATCAAAGACATGGTGGTACATAATGGATTTGTTTCACCTGGTGAAAAACTAAATCTGCAGGTTTTGGAATGTGGCACCTTCCTTTCCGGAAGGTGTTTGGTTTGCTCCAACATTACCAAATGTTTTGAAAAAATAAATGGTGTAAAATTCTGCTTCACTTCTGCTTTTTCATGTATAACTAAATCAGTGGTATATGCTTTGTCTTGCCCCTGTAACATGTTTTATATAGGGGAGACTAAAATAATATTCAAGTTACAATTGCAAGAACATATTAGAGACATAAAAAATAAAAATGCTAAGAGCCCTATAGCTTTACATTTTTTTACTTCTCATAGCAGTGATTTTTCACTATTAAAAGCTTGCATTTTGGAACATATGTCAGAAACAGATGAAGTGTTAATGAAAAATAAATTATTGTATAAAGAGACTTTATATATTTTAAACTTTAATACATTATCTCCAGCAGGTTTAAATAGTGACTGTAACTGGAGAGTGTTTCTTTAAAATGTATATATGATTATTTTAATTGATGGCTGATTAATTGAGTGATTGCTTGATTAATTGTATTTAAGTGAATATATGTGTGTATATATATGGATGTATGGTGTGACATATTTTGTAACTCCGGGGAGGTTGTGCCGAGGTGCCAGAGGGTTATTCAGTGTGAATAAACTATTTAATACAAGATTGGTGGCATCTTTTTCACTGGCATTGTAGTCTGGTGTGTTTTAACACTTGTTTGGTGGTTTTGTATATGAATTACATGTAATGTCTGCACATTTTAATTCAATATTCTGAACATTGGTGTTGTATTGTTTGGAATTGTGTTTATATATATATATATATATATATATATATATATATATATATATATATATATATATAATACACACACACACACACACACACACACACACACACACACACACACACACACACACACACACACACACACACACACACACACATATATATATATATATATATATATATATATATATATATATATATTTATATATATATATATATATATATGTCTATAAGGATCTACTTTTAAACACTGATATCCTTAAATACCAACTTTCAAAATACCGAGACCACAATTCTGAATGCATGTATGTATGCATATATATATATATATATATATATATATATATAATACACACACACACACACACACACACACACACACACACACACACACACACACACACACACACACACACACACACACAGACACACACACACACACACACACACACATACACACACACACATATATATATATATATATATATATATATATATATATATATATACACATTTGAACAGGTCTACTTCTCTTCATCGAAAGTACTTCACTTCGAATAACAGAAGTAGACCCACACTTACGTGAAAGTGTACTTAACCGAAAGTGACCTTCCGCAAAGAATGGTTCAATGAACCATTAAGGAACACTGAGGCACCGAAGTACACTACAGTGGGGAAAAAGGGAATTTACCTGTTTCCCCACTGCAGTGTGATCTTGGAGTTGATATATTTAAGTAGGGGGAGTGTGGGGGGTGCAGGGTGCTTGCCCCCCTGCAAAAACATTGTTTTGGTGTTCCCGGTCGGTTTGTTGAAACGTTCTTCATGAAAGTGCACTTTCGGTTAAGTGCCCTTTCACTAAGTGTGGGTCTACTGTTCTTTTTCTATGAAGTGTTCTTTCGGTGAAATACAGTAGATCCATTTAAACATATCCTTTTATCTGTAAATATGTTTTGTTTATTTCTTATTTGATCCTATTCATCTAAGCACTGCCTCCAAATGGTCCATTGAGATTAGTGAACTACCCTAGTAAATAAATATAAATAAAATAAATAAAAATAAATAGTAAAAATAAACCTGGTGGTAAGACACTTGTATCATAGTAGGGGACACTGTTAGGATTCACCAGCTTGAGACATTGCTGTTTGACTACTGCAACTGCAATACGTTTTTGAACTTTTATACAAAGCCTATCAAAGTATGTAAAGTTTCTTTAAAATTAATATTTAAACAGCTGCAATCCCTTATATTTCAAATAACATTGTGTGACATCTGCAGTTTGTCCATTTGTATTGGTATAGAAGGTTTACAAGTTGTTACCTGAATTATCCTCAGCTGATGTTACATGCCTTTACACCAACATTTCTCTGATGATGTGAACACGTGAGAATATTTTATATGACTTATAGCAATGTCAAGGATATTGCAGACCAAAAACTGTGTTAAGCATGTTATATATGCATAACATCAACAAAGTTTATCCCAAATGATAACATTTTAATTTTATATACTTGATTCATTGTTAATGCTGCTATGTATTCTGGCATTACACATTTGGGAGTGGGGGGTTATAGTTATGTATTACATCTGTGTACTTGTATAGATCAGTTAATTAATTTCTGTTCATGATGCATGCATAAATGAATATTTGTTTTGTCATCAGTGACTTTGCTTCTGTTTCTGATACATATATTTGTTTGTGCTTTTTTTTAACTTCCATACAGGGACATGGCTCCAAAAATATCTATGCCACATAGACCTGCATTCTGAGATGCTAAGAATGAGGTAATAGTGCAGACCCTCCATTAACACGGATCATCCATCTTTCAGAAGGTATTAGCTGATAAGCTCTTTCATCAGCACACTTGGCACCAGGTGGCAGATGATGTCAGTGCTGTAGGTGGCTATGGACATGAGTACAAACACATCAAATAATAGACGAGTGACATGATCACCAAGACCAAAAAAAAAGAGCCAGTGGTATAGCATGGGAATGGAGGGTTACTGATGGTGGTTGTCCTGCTACCAAACCACCACTTACTGAGATGGAGGAGCACCTGTGCACTGTAAGGGATATGAACAGCTAAGCAGGGGTTCCCAGTGTAGTGCTTGCCATATGTGCTGAGGTGCAGGATGAACAAATGGTCTCTACTAGTAAAGCTCCACGTATGCCATCAAGTGTGTGTGTGTGTGTGTGTGTGTGTGTGTGTGTGTGTGTGTGTGTGTGTGTGTAGAGAGAGAAATAGGGATAGGGAGATAGAGAGAGTGAAAGATAAAGAAGGGAGAGTGGACAAGAGAGAGAGAGAAAGAACAGAGACATAAAATATTAGATCTTTATTTATATGCATAAGTAAATGAAGGTTGTCTTTAATGACTCATGTTCATTTTAATGCTTATCATCCCTCTTTCCATCTCCATTTTGTCTGTCTGGGCACATCTGGTACTGAGGTTCCATGACCAACGGCAAATGGTATGACCATACTTTTTTAAGTTGTATTAATATATAGATTTTACTTGAAGTCTATCTTAATTCAGTTTTCATTGCACTTGAATCCATTATTAATAAGACATTTTCTTTTCTAGTAAACAAAGTTCTTTACTAGTACACAAAGTTTCTCTCTCTAGCCATACTATCCTCTGTCTCTCTAAATTCTCTTTACAGAAGATTTTCTTTCTTCTATACTTTAGTTGCATATTTTACATACTCTTTCATCACTTGTCCTTCTTTATTGTATAATTACCTGCATTTCACACTGTTTTGTTATAATATTCTAGCACTAAAGCTCTTTGCTTTGTCCTCTCTGATTTTTACATTATAACCTGCTAGAAGCATAGTACATAATGTATGCAGCTACATAGCTATCTTATTACTTTTTATCCTTCCAAGGTTTTATTTTGTAATTTGCAATGTATATCTTAATATGTTTTATTCTTCTTCTAGTCCTATGTTAAAATTATTTTTAAGTTTTTCACTTAGTTTATCTTGGAACTTTTCTCCCTGGGCCTCTACTGAAAATGGACACATATCCAGCTAGACTAGCCCGGTCAACAAATGTAAAATAAATAAAAAAATAAATTATTACTTAACTCAAGGTTATATAGCATAATGCTTATAATGTTTTTCTTTTATTTCTCTACTTGCTGTATTTTATTACTTCAATCATAGGTGAGTCTGCCACTGGCACAGTGGAACTCCTACCTCCTGATGTCGGAGTACCGGTAGTCTCTGATGACAATGTCAGTGATGGAGATGCACAGTATGGGGTTGCATGGGGTCAGTCTGACACTGAGGTTGTGGCTCTCACAACCCCTACCAAGATTTTGAATACACTCTGTATGCCTATGCATATGCATGACACAGAGCCATCTAAGATAGGACAAGTTGAGGGTGACACACTTGATCAGGGTAGTGTGGTTACTCGAGTTGCAGAGTTGACATACTGTCTCCCAACCATCATGAGGGTGAAGTACCACATAGTTGGTAGAGGTGCTCAGAGGAAGCTTACTTTCCATCCTCCTCCTCCTCCTGATATCAGTGTGTCAATAGGTGCCACATAAGGTATGTGCAGGGTCATCACTGAGGCACAGGCATATTCCACCACGGCCTCAGAAGAGATAGTCAGAGTACTGAATATTGTGCATTCTGATATGTAAGGTTTCCTGAACGATGTGGATGACTCTCTGCATCAGATAAATAGCACACTGGATCATGCAGTGTCTGTAATATTACATCTGCTGAGGGATGGTCAGCATCCACATGACCAGAGAGATACTACATCATTAGGTGTTAGCCCATGTGATTGTACCAGATTCCACACCTGTAGTGGCACTACTTCAACTGCTCCATCAATGATTGAAGTGTCCACAGCCAGATATGACCCCATTGAAATGGACATAGTCATGACACCAGCGGACATTCTTCTTGTTCAGGTATCACCCCAACTTCTAGCAAGGATCATTAAATTAGCAGTGCAACTCCTGGCACAGGTAGTTCTTATGGCCAGGGCTGCAACTGGCATCTGAATCCTCTACCATGCACAGTTCACATCTATCCAGGATGCCAGGGTGTAGTATTTTGACTGTATTCATGTTGGCTCACATATGGTACAACTCATTTTGGCCATAATACCTCACAGAGGCACACACACACACACACACACACACACACACACACACACACACACACACACACACACACACACACACACCATTTTAATTTTCATGATCAATTTCAAAAATGATTGCTATGCAGTTATTGATCCTCATTGTATTTGCATTGTATTATTAGCAATGCAGTCCTACTACTTACCAATTATTGCTTGTTCAGACACTTGTGCAATTTTTGCTTAGGTTGTCTGGTGTGTCTGCTTCGAGCAACTATAAACGATATATTAAAGCAAGCCTATATAAAGTCTATTTACTATGTAATAAACCATCTTTATTAAACTTCCAATGAATCAAGACTTTTATTCTGAAAGGTACATGAATATCTGGCACCTGTTCAGTACAGCTGCAGGCATTACAGGTGCAGACACATGGTTTATTTCTAACACCTAACACAAAGTATAGCCATTCATGAATCTGCGCCATAGTAATCCATATGGTGATAATTGGGTTAATACAATGGTCTGGCAGTTAGTGAACTGGATTAGGGTCATGACCTTTTAATGGGTCATTTTCTATTGTCAAATTGGTACAGAGTTTGATTGCTTCCATCTTCATTTGCCTATTATGTGAACCTGAGCAATTCCCTTAAACAGGTATTGCTCCTGGGTCATCCCAGAAAAAGGACACTGTTCAGTGGGCTTATCCAGTTAGGAAATGGATGAAATGCACAACAATATTGTGGCCTTACTCAAACTTTATGCAGTCAAAGTGTGGACTATGGTTTTATTTCTAAAGGATTGGATAATCCAGGTAGACTGCAAGTTCCAAGACATGGCTCCTTATACCAAAAGACCTTTTCTGGTGTTCTCTTTGCCAAAAGCAGCACTAACTGTATTACTGCTAGCAGAAAACAAACTGTTCCTCCTTATGAATAATGACTCTCCTGTTTAAGAAATCTCTGCAAGAGATGAGCAGATGGATTGAAAGATAAAGAATAAATAGGAAAAGAAAAAGTTCTGGTTAAGTACCGATGCAAAATTTTATTTTATAGCTACTTCAACCTTCATATATAGTTAATGATATATTACAGGTGTATCTGTGCTCAGATCGGCAGACTTAAGCATGTCTTATGTCTTCATAATATGTAAAATAATATTGATCAGGTGAGTTTCATATGTGCAGATTTTAATCTTCTACATTTTCCATCATTTCCTTCACTTTCTCTCCATCTTGCTTTCATATGTGTAGTCCTCTAGTATTCACATCTCTAGCCCCTGCTGACATATTCAGCATAATTAAAGTGGCTTATCAAGACAGATTTATGATATACAAATAACATTTTTCATATACAACTAGACAGTTTGCATATTTTATTTTATTGTGACTGATATTTGAGAATGAAATATTTTGTAATGTGTGAACACAAAATTTTAATGAACCTATTTTTTTAAAAAAAAGTTCATTTAACTGGTGTTTACCATATGACCCAAATGTAGCATGTCAAACACTCTAGCAAGATTTATTGAGACTATACAATGCATTAAATAAAAACAATGGTTTTGTTAATCATTAAATTGAGGATAATTTTACTTCTTGTCCTATATAAGCTTTCTACAGCAGTTAATACTATTAAGGTTTCATTCATTTATTTATTTATCCTTTCTTCCAAAGTAGCACAAGACAGCAAAAAACTGTAGAATAAACAAAAAATGCAGAACACGGCTGGATGACCTTCACTTCACTTTTAATCCAAGGTACACAATATCAGTAAGCGCTTTTGTCTCCCAATAACAATAAGAGACTTCTTCAGACCGAAATAATCATCACATAACACACTTTAAATACACCTCTTTACATACATTATTAATATAATCAATGAAATTTTCCAACTCATCAAATATTCCTTTCCATACAAGAAACGCATCATCAATAAAATGTACCTTTTTTATGATTTTTTTCATTATATTTATTTTCCATTATACGAGTTAATTCCCACCCATGCATAAAAACATTAGCATAACTTGGGGCTAGGGAAGCTCCCATCACCACACCATTAACTTGTACATATATATCATCATAAAATAAAAAGAAATTATAGCTTAAAACTAGTTCTATCATTTCCATTAGCAGCCCAATCATATTATTTGTAAACTGTCTAGTTCTTAATAATTCCAACCTAACCATCTCCATTCCTTCTTTATTAGGAATCATGGTATAAAGCGACTTGACATCTAATGGCACTAAACTATCTGACTCATCAACCATAACCTCCTCTAGTTTTTTAATAAAATCAAACCTATCTTTAATATAAGTTACTCTGGAAAAAAACTGCATTTTGTAAATGTCTGTCAACAAAGACTAATAACTCTTCTGTTTTGCTATTTGCACTAGTTACAATGGGTCTTAATGGGGGATCATTTAAATTTGTGTGTACTTTAGGGATTTCATATATTTTACTATTTTTTGGATTGGCATTTGTCAAGAACTTTCTTATATTTTCATCAATTCTTCCAGCCAAAAACCATTCCTCTATACAAGAATCTATCGTAGTGTAGCCTTTTTTGACTTTCATACTAATTTTTTTGTAAAATATTTCATCCTGTAAGAACTCATTCATTTTACCTTCATATTCATCCCTATCAAGCACAATCAATGCTCCCCCTTTATTTGCTTTCATACACAGAATGTTGTCATTTTTTTAAAAATTCATCAGAACCAACTTTTTCCATTATAGACATGTTATAATACTTTTAATCAGCTTTTCTATGTAGAATATTAATAATTTGAATTTCACAGATACTAGTAAACATTTCTAGCTCTTTTACTAATGGAGGTTTATGTAATCATAGTGGAGAAATAGGGATGACAGATTATGTATTCTTGAATTGTACAAGAGTAAAAAAAATGTTGAAAAAAATATATGAAATTAATGTATTCAGTGATGATAAAAATTTGAAAAATATAAATATGATATGATAGAATATGGGTATTATGGAAGTAAATGAACAGAAGAAGTGAAAGAAATTGATAAAAAAGTGTTTTATGTCTTATGGGTCATAGGAAATGAAAGATTTAATGAAATAAAATATAACAGAAAATGGGTATTAGTGGAAATTTTGAAAATGATATGTCTATGGTTGTGGAAAACAGAGTGGGGAAAAACTGAAATGATTAAATGTATGAAGTTATATGATGTTAAAATGTAATACAGGGTGCATTACTTGCCCATGCAGCAACCCAGACTAAAATCTCTTCTCCTTTTTATCACTATTTCTCACTTCCTAAGCGTATCCTCCTTACTCTCTTCTCATTCCTTAGGTCACTTAAAATCTTACTATGAACTACCTACTCCAAGCTCCTCTTATTAGATATTACTTCTCTTTTCTACCTTACTTTTTCCAAACCTCTCTGCATTTCTCTCCCCACTTTCCTTGTGTCTTTTCTTCCACTATTACTCCCCTCCCTACTCCTTGTACTTTCCTAAAAAAAAAAAGTTTGTGTTTTTTTTCTTTTTCTTTTTGCTGTATTGTTGTCACTTGTAAACTATTATCTATGTCTTTTTGTCTATACATGCCCAAAAACTTTGATTTGTTTTAATCGACTGTTCTTTGTGGAGCTTTTCTCCCCGGGCCTCTACTGAAAATGGACATATATCCAGCTAGACCAGCCCGGTCAACAAATGTTAAATAAATAAAATAAATAAAAGATGCAAGCAAGTATAAATAATATATATATATTGTATATATTGTAAATAATGTAAATACGATGTTATATTTAATAAAGAGCTCCTACTCTTTTTGATAGGTGCCACAGGATGTTTTTCATCCACTTGAGCTACCACCATCTCAAGCAGATAGGGCCTCAGTTTTTGTCTAACCTGAGGGATTATTTGATTTTAGGTTGTGGCAAACAGTGCTGGTGTCTGCTACAGTATTTAAAAAGACATTTTGCTTCTCCTTTTGGATATTTTCCTGTCATAGGTTCATAGGTCAGTAGTAGTCTAGCTGCCCTTGTGGACCATTTTAAGCCTAGTCAATTTCACTTTCTGTGCTTGACTTAACCTATCACATTTGATTAGATACTGGTTTTACCCATCCCATGATCAATAATTATATATTACCCCTAATGAGAATAACTAGGATCATACCACAAATAGTTTGCAAGGACCCATGCATGGGAAAAAAAATTTAGGAGCTGCCTCTGTCCATTAATAATACAGGGTGCAGTACTTGGGTAAATTTTCTGTTTCTACAAAATCGGATGTAGTTTATGATATAGATCCAAGTTGTGCTTGAATATGGATAGGAATGAACTTTGTTTTATGTGGATAGGGAGTCTGTTCCAGAGCAGAGGTATCCTCTGTGAGATACACCTGTCCCTCCAAACAGGGTCTGTTGATGTTGCAGAAGAGGTGTATATCCTTAGAACAAGTATTTCTGTTGCCTTTTGACTTTCTGATGTGCAGTTAATCCATCAGTAGACACAGGTCACCTCGTACGACTATGCTGGATACTGAGTAAAGTGACAGAGCTCTGAGTCAGGCAATGTAAGACATGTTGTTTAGGCCTTGCATCTTTTTAGTAAGATATCACTGTGAGTGTTCCAGTTGTTGCATGTGTATGGACAGACACATGCCAAAGGAGGCATTATATTCAATGATTGGCCTAATGAGGCCTGAGTAAAGGGGACAACACCATCCCAAGATCTAGACACAATCCCTTTGTCTATAAGCTGTGTGATATTGAAGGACTTTCTTATAACAATTGACACGTTAGTCAAAAGCTAGGTCACTATCCACATAAGTTTCAAATCCTGAACAACCAGGTCAACTCTTCCTGGCATACCACATGGCATGGCATTAGTTATATATCTGAGACAAACCTTCTTGCTAGATGGCTAAGCCATTTGAATATTCAGTGACTGCACCTAGCTTGCAGTCATCTAGAAACATAGTCAGCCTGATCCCTTTGGTATTGGCTTTTACTTCAAGAAAGTAGATGAGTAACAGGAGAGGTCCCAGCACAGAACCCTTGGGGGGAGTCCACTGGTGACTGATCTCTTTGTGGACGTAACTTCCCCTATTTTGATTTCCTGTGCCCTATCTGTGAGCCATTTTGCAACCCAACATGAAATAGGGGTTTGATCCCAGTTTATTTTGCTTTCCTACTATGTCAGAATGGTGAGTTGTGTCAAAAGCTTTGGCCAGGTTGAGGGGTGTGGTGTGTACCATTTTGTCTTCATCTATTGTTTTGGTGATCTTTTCAAAAAAAAAAACACCAGGTTGGGCAAGCATGGCCTGCCCTTGGTGAACCCAAACTGATACAGGACCAGTGTTTGTAGGTTCCCTTTGTCCTGACTGATTAGTTCCATGATATGTATTTCCATGGCTTTGCATATGAAGCTGGTTAGGCTTATGTGTCTTTAATTTCCTTGGTCTGTGGAAGGTCATCCATTATGCAGGAGAATGACTGTAGCTGTTCTTCATTCAGTTGGTACAAAATCTGTATGGAGGCTGAGACTGAACAATGTTGTTACAGGTGGGACTAAATCATGCTTCATGCTATTAAAAGCACATCCAGGGATATTGTCATGGCCCATCAATGCAGTATTTTTAGCTTTTGGTAGCACTTTTAGGACATGGTGATGTGTGATAGCTGTAGGCAAGCCAGTTTCAGGTATATCTTCAGGGACAAATGGAGTGGAGAGAGGGGTAAAGTTAGAGCTAAATTTATCAACCTGTTGGCTAGCTATATCTTTATTCCCAGTGTAAGTAACATTGCTCACAATCAGCTCAGCACAGTGCTGTGCTTTTGAGATTATACACATAACTAAAAAAAACTTTGTTTTTTTTTCTTTGCTTGGATAGTTTCAAACTTGACTTTGGTGTATTTTATTAAACTCCTAAGTTGTTTATTTATTTCAGGGACAAGGGCTCTAATATTCTACAAATTACTCTTCTTACTTTTGGTCAAAATTCTTTTTCTTTTATTATAAATATTGTTGACATTATAGTTCCACCATGTGAGTTTGTTTTGCGGGTTTGCTCTGTACTTTTTCCTACAGAGTACAGCTGTATCAGCTGTTTACATGTTAGTATAGTGTGGTGGTGTACATTTTTTGTATTAAGTGGGGTTAAATGGGTTTGGTGGGGATTCGAAGTCTGCAAATTTATCACTTATGAATAGGTAGTTTAAAGAAATTTCAAGGCAGCAATATCTTGTTTCAATTTTATTTCAAAGGAGACTGCATTATGGTCAGACCTAACAAGTGATGAAGGTACTCCAGGGATGGTGCAAGATGCTCTCATATTACTAAGGACAAGATCCAAGATATTATTCCCCCATAGTGGGTACTCTGACTAATTATTCCAGGGCATTTGTATTGACAAAGTCTAGGCATCACTGTGTGTGTGTGTGTGTGTGTGTGTGTGTGTGTGTGTGTGTGTGTGTGTGTGTGTGTGTGTGTGTGTGTACACTGCTGGTGGTGTAAGTCTCCTAGTCCATAGTTGGGTAGTTTAGATCATCTAGGAAAATTGTACTGGGTTTAAAAATGAGTGATTTTACTACTTGTAGATGGGCATTTTGGCTTCCTTGTGTCAATGAGAGAGTTTTATAGCTAGCTAATATATGGTACAGGCCCTTTCTGATGGTTGTTTGGACATGACAAAGCTCTAGTGCATCATGCTGCATTACCAGCTTTTATGTGAGTCTCTTCTGGATGCAGATCGTGACATCTCCAATGTTTTACCCTCCTATATTGTAGTCAGTCTAAACATGTGGAAGGCATTACAGCCCTGAACAGTCACCACTATTTTAGTTCTCTACTATTTTAAACCATATCTCAGCCACTGCACAGATATCGATGGCCTCCAGGGTGAGGAAAGCTTGTAGGGAGTGGAGTATCATGTTTGGCTCCTAATACTGATCAGTAACACCTTCATATTTTCCTTTGCTTGTTTCATTATATTGGTCAGTTTATCAGGCTGGCATTGCCTATAAAAGGTACTATGGGGTGGACAATGTCTTTGCCAATAATCAAAAACCTAAAGGGGTTAAATGCAGGCCATACCCAGTGAAGCAGTGTGGTCTGCCAATCATATCATCCCAGGCTGACAAATATTGGATCCTGTCTCAAGAAAGCAAGAAATACCCTGCTCTTCTTGTGCTATTCCTGCACTAGTCAATAGAGACCAACCTATCTTGTGGAAAGGACCCTATCCAAATCCTTGCTGTTTCATCTCACAGCCTTAATTCCCTGCATCCTGTCTCAAGAAAACAAGAAATACCCTGCTCTTCTTGTGCTATTCCTGCACTAGTCTCAAGAAACCAACCTATCTTGTGGAAAGGACCCTATCCAAATCCCTGCTGTTTCATCTCACAGCCTTAATTCCCTACATCCTGTCTCAAGAAAACAAGAAATAACCTGCTCTTCTTGTGCTATGCCGGCACTAGTGTCTAGAAACCAACCTATCTTGTGGAAAGGACCATATCCAAATCCCTGCTGTTTCATCTCACAGCCTTAATTCCCTGCATCCTGTCTCAAGAAAACAAGAAAGTATGTTGTTGTTCTCTATATCCTGCCAGTAAAATTGTAAACCATTGTACTAAAGCTTTAGGGGTTCAAAAGCATGCTCCAAGCCAGGACAGCCAGCAGCCTCTACCCCCTTCTCTTAACTACACCATTACCCACTTACCTCCTAACCTTGGCAGTAACCCCTTTTACTTGCAGTCACCCCTTCCCAGTTCTATAACCAGCTAGCTCCCTCTCAAACTTACCTGCAATAGAAGACCCAGCCACTAGGTGGCACCCCTATCCCAGCCTCTACATCCTGCATACCCTCTGTTTTCTTGTTTCATTACTTAACATTTCTGAAGTCCTAGACCTCCTCTTAATTTCTCTCTCCTCACCCTTTACTACAACTGTCTACAACTACCTATTCCATCATAGACTCCTTACTTATCTCTGCTCTTACCCACTCCTGACATATCTAACTTAACTTCAATATCCAGCTCTGCTGATTGTTTCTTCTCCATCTGCTTTACTACCTGTCTCTAGCTCCAGAACTTAGGCCCCTTCAAACCCCTCTACTGCCTGTCATCTCCCTGTCCCTTGATTCCCTATCTGTCTTAGCCCTTGGTCCCCATCAGTCTCTGCCCTCACTATTCCTTCTTCCCTTGTATTTAAACCCACTGCTCTTCCTTCAAACCTATCTGTCTCTACCCTCACTATCCCTACTTCCCTTGTATTCTAAACCTCCTGCTCTTCCTTCATACCAACCAATAGCCATCTTAATGTAGTTCATCTCTTGCCTCTCCTAGCTGTACCTGTCCTTCACCTTTCTCCCCTCCCCTCTCCACCTTTTTATCCTCTGAAGTCCCATAAATACCCTGGGTCCTGTGTGGCGCCATCTTTAATATCTTGGAAAAGCCCTGGCTGCTGTCCGCTCCTGTCCCAGTGTCTTTTGCCTGAGGTATGTAGTGTTTACTTGATGTTATTTTGTCTTCGCTAAAGCTGAATTATCACAGCATTAACTGTGTGCCTTATAGTTGTTATATTTTTTGTTACATGTTTTTGTAAACCTGTTACAGCGTCTTAATATCATGCCACCCATGTGGAGCCATTTCTGGGCGTCCTGTACTCAATTGTTTATTTTATGCCTGTAAAAGGCGTTTTAAGTACTACGCCACCCATGTGAAGCCATTTCTGAGTGTGCCTGAACTTACTGCTTGTTTTAAGCCCATAAATGGCTTTTTAGTACTATGCCACCAAAGTTGAGACACTCTGAGTGTGTTATAGCTTAATATTTGTCCAGCTACTCTCTATCTCAACATTTAAACAGATTGAACTCTACAGTTCCCTACAAAATGGTATCTACAGGACTGCAATCAGTTTATCTCAACATTTAAACAGATTGAACTCTACAGTTCCCTACAAAACGGTGTCTACAGGACTGCAATCAGTTTCTCTCAACATTTAAACAGATTGAACTCTACAGTTCCCTACAAAACGGTGTCTACAGGACTGCAGTCAGTTTCTCTCAACATTTAAACAGATTGAACTGTACAGTTCCATGCAAAACGGTGTCTACAGGACTGCAATTAGTTTCGCTCAACATTTAAACAGATTGAACTCTACAGTTCACTACAAAACAGTGTCTACAGGACTGCAATCAGTTTCGCTCAACATTTAAACAGATTGAACTCTACAGTTCCCTACAAAACGGTGTCTACAGGACTGCAATCGGTTTCTCTCAACATTTAAACAAAGTAGGTTGCACACACAAAAAGCATTTGTTAAGCTTTCACTTACAGTGCTTTGTAATTAAGCAGGTCACCATATTGGTCAGCCATAGGGCTCTTTGTTTCTACTTGAGTGGTTGCCTCCTTCCCCTGTAACTGAAGTAAATTTGACTCTTACATTAAAAGCTGTACTACTTACCTTATAGCTTTAGGACACCTTAGGAAACCTTGTAAACTGCAATAGCCCTGCTAGGTTTGCCCTCGCTATGCTCGGGCTCTCTTCGCTCCCCTCCCTGCCCCCAATTCCCTCCCGCCCCCCAGTACCTCTAAATTTATAGTACTATAGCCACTCCCCCACTTTCTAGATCCTATCTGCTTTCATCTGGTATAATTCCACCCACCCCCATTCTACTACCTACATTTTAATAGCACCTATTAGCTTTCATCTGGCATTCTCCCATCCCCCTTCCAGTACCTTTACCTCACCACTCAATCTTCTGGTGTTGCATCACCAGGTAAAACAGTTTTTTAACTAACTAGCTGAATCACAGATAATGATATACTCCTCTTTACTACCCCTCTTGTTCACACCATACCTCCATACCTTGTATGAAAACCAGTTTCTCACGGGATTTCAGGTCCCAAAAGGCCATACTATCACCCCAGCTGTAAATCCTTCCACCTTCAACCATACTTACAGTACCAGATCCTATCCAACATCTTGTTCAGTCTATCAACATATCAACCCCAGGCATATTAGCTCTAGATCCAAACACTGCCACAAACTAATAAACAAATTCCTGAAGTTCATCACCAAGTATAGACTCAACCTAATACTTGGTGGTGATATTCACCCCAACCCAGGCCCACTCACTTCAGATACACATACCCCCTCTACTTGCAATCTAAGCTACAAACCTACAATTAATAGGCCAACTAACTCTCTCCTAGTCTGTCATCTCAATATTAGAAGCATTAATAAGAAGGTACATGAATTGCATGCACTTCTGGATGTCCACTCCCCTGAGATTCTCTGTTTATCTGAAACCTGGTTAAAACCTAACACTAAAGACAATGAAGTGTTACCACCTGGGTACAACATACACAGGCTGGATCGTGCTTTGAGGAAGGGGGGTGGGGTAGCTGTACTCTATAAATCTGAGTTGAATGTCACCATAGATGTCATACAACCTCCTCAGATTAATAACTCAGAGATTCTTGCCACCAAATTGCAACTTAATAAAAATAAATGCATTAATATCATCTGTATGTACATTCCCCCAGGTAACAATATATCTACATTTGAAGATATCCTGCACTGGCTATCATGTCACTACCCCCAAGAAACCCTACTACTTGGAGACTTTAACATAGACTGAGGCACCTGTTCCTCAGAATCCCCAACCACCCATATTAACATGCATGCATTTACACAAATCATATCCACCCCTATCAGGATAGGTAAACCCAACCAAAAAGAAAGTATACTTGACTGGGTACTCATAAACAGTCACCTCCAACTGTACACCTCTGGTACCCTCCTTAATGGCCTAAGCGATCACCTTCTCACATATGTAATTAAGCACAAAACCATTAATTCCCAACAACCCTTACTCAGAAAGGTTAGAAACAATAAAAACTTTGACCCTGCCAAATTCCAACAAGAACTAAACTCATGTAATTGGTATATTCTAAAACACCTCCCCTTAGAGGAAGCAGTAGCATACTTTAACAACAAATTCCTTAAGATCCTTGATTTGCATGCAACTGTTCGTTCAAAGAGAAGCAAGGCAAAAACTGCACTATGGCTTTCTATAGAGTCTAAACTCAAAATTACCCTTAGAAACAAAGCATGGGCTTTATGGCATTCTTCTAAAGACCCTCAAGATCACATTAAATACAGGCAATCCAGGAACGAAACCAAAAATATCAATTTTACAAGACGAAAAACAATACTACTGTAATTTACAGACAGTAAATCAAAATAACCCTCAGAAGTTTTGGGCAGGTTTAAATAATCTACTACATCCTGGACAAACTTCAACCCCAATCCCTGCTGCTACTATGGATAAAACCCCTGAAGATGTTTCTGATAGTTTTAACCAATTCTTTACTGAGACAATTCAAGCCCTAGCTAGCCAACTACCTCCTTAGCTCCCCTGGTCCTGAAAGTAGCACCCCTAGAAACCTACTCGCGTTCAGCTTCCAACCAGTCACCACTTCACTTATCCGTACCTTGATAAAAAAATTAAAACCCACTACACTTTCTGCTGATCAACTCCCTGCCGAGTACCTACAAAAATCAGCTGATGCTATTGCTTATCCCATCTCAATACTAATCAATCGAACCTTAGTAGAAGCTAAAATTCCCACCATCTGGAAAATATCCTATGTCATCCCACTTCACAAAGGAGGCAGCTCTACTGAATTCTCCAGTTATAGGCCAATAGCTATACTCTCTCCACTTGCAAAAATTATGGAAAAATGTATTCATAGACAACTTATGCACCACCTAATCCAAAATCGCCTTATGGCAGACACTCAGCATGGCTTCCGTCCTCATCACAGCACTACTTCAGCCCTCCTAGCCTTTACTAACATCATAAACCATAATCGCAACAATAATTATATATCCTCAGCCCTCTTTTTGGATCTTTCCAAGACATTCGATATGGTTGATCACCAACTTTTAATCCACACCCAGCAAACATTCTGTCTAGATACTGGAGCCCTCCAGTGGTTTCAATCCTACCTGAATGGTCGACAGCAGGCTGTCCTCTGGCAGAACAAACTCTCTAACCTTCTACCTAACACCCTTGGAGTACCACAAGGCTCTATACTAGGGCCCTTGTTGTTCTCCATCTTCATTAATGACCTTTATACTGTCATCCCAAAAGTCAGCTGTATCCAATATGCTGATGACTCTACTCTGATTTGGTCAGCCACATCTTCAGTAAAGTTATGGTCAGCTACCCAGACCACCTTTAATGCAATAGAAAACTGGCTTTCTGAACATCGTCTGATCCTAAATCCCAAAAAAAACTAAAATGCTGTTATTTTCACCAACACGTAGGTCTACCGCTTTCACCTTTACCATAAAATCAAATGATGGCACAATAATCTCCCCTGACCCATCTACAAAACTATTATGTGTCATCACAGACAATAATCTCAAATTTGACCTACATGTTAACCAAACTATCAAAACCATCAATAAAAAACTAGGGTCACTTTACAGAATAAAAGCCTTCCTAACCCCTCCAGCTAAAATTGCCATAGCTCGCTCTCACCTTTTTTCAACCCTTCTGTATGCATTCCCTCTACTCTCAAATTTGAACAAGACTGTCCTTAACAAACTCTCAATTTGCTACAACCACATTGCCAGGTTTGCCACTGGGCTGCCTTTTAGGACACATCATTGCATCAATCTAAATCAGCTTGGGTGGCTTGAACTACCCAGCCTAATCCAGTATAACCAACTGATTATGGCCTATAAAATCCTCTATAATCCAGACAATTCTCCTGCACTTAAAAATATTATCACCCCCTATAACAATCCTAGACCGCTTCGATCCTCTAACAAACTACTAATTCAAACTAGCAAAATTAATAACACAGCCGGTGATTCTCTCTTTGCAAACTCTGTAAGTAGATCCTGGAACTCTCTTCCAGATGATATTACCTTACTTTCCACCTTAGGTCAATTTAAAACTAGACTCAAACAACATTTGTCACTTAACTGGCTATGTCAATGTATCAAGCCTGGCTAACTCTCTCTAGAATGTGTAAAAATCTGTTAACCAGTTTACTGTGTAATTTAATTTAATCCTGACTTGTGCTCAGGATTTACTGTAACCTGTGGAACTAACTGCTTACTTATGTAATCTCTGTAAATAGTCTGTTTGTAATATGTAATGCTGGTATTATGTAATGCTGTATCTGCTTACCCTTGGAGATTTTCTCCCCGGGCCTCCGCTGAAAATGGACATGCATCCAGTCGGACTATCCCGGTCAACAAATGTAAAATAAATAAATAAATAAATAAAATAAATGCTAAAATTAGATGTGACTCAGATTAATTATTTGTCCAGCTGGTCTAATGCTCTAATTTAGATGTGCCCTCTATATTCTCTACATTGTTATACACAGTTTCACATATGTATTGTTAATTTGTTACCCTCATTTCTTCACGAGGCTATACCCTTCTGTTTTTATCTTTATACAGTACTGGGTCTTGTGTATGTTCTGATTCAAACACTGTTTAATTCAGAGACATTACAGTTGTAGCCTGCATTATCGACAATTAGATTGTTCAAGACAAGAACGGCTATTTTGAATGATTGTTACCCACATGGTGGAATCTTTTAGCGATCTCTCGCTCTGTAGAGTCCCAGGTGTTTAAGAGCTATCACGGGCATACTGGAGTTGCTCATGCTATAACAGTGGGCTATGGTACCTACTCAGTGCTAAATTAAACATCTCCCTTGCTCCATAGAGTCCCAGGAGCTTTATCGCTCTAACAAGCATTTTCATGTAGCTGTCCCTGTCGACTGTTGCATTCCACTACTCCATTGAGTAGCTATAGTAGCATAATTAAAGTTTGTTACCCACATTGTGCAACTTTATTTAATTTCTTCTAGCTCCGTAGAGTCCCAGGAACTGAGTCGCTAATACAAGCATACTTGAGTAGTTGTCCTGGTTGTCTGCTGAATACTACTTCTCCATTAGTAGCTTATATAGCAGTAACACGATTTGTTACCCACATTGTGCACCTTAGCCTTGCCCTAGCTCTGAAGAGTTCCAAGAGCCTAATCGCTACTGCAGGCATACTCGGGTTGGAGCTATAAGCACTTCCATAGCTCTTAAGGGTCCCAGGAGCTTATCGTAAACTTTTGCATTTCTCGAGTTAATATCTCTGTTAACTGCTGCATTCTAGTCCTCCACAGAGAGAGCTGTATTCTCCTAGGTGTTTTTTCCTACTTGGTCTAGCTGTTGATATTGTGCACTTTCCTTCTTTAGTTGGGTAAAGGCTTGCCTGCTATCCGTCCCAGCTCATACACATGATCATATTAAATAAACTGCACTGTTTTTTCCTATGCTAATTTTTTTTTTTTATTAAGTGGCTTTACATATATTTATAACCATCACAGGGTTAATATAGCTAATGTTTTAAATGTGATGTTAGACCTACTGAACCTACAAACAGTGTCCTGCTACAGTATTGTTTCTTTCAGAACTGCTGGTTTAATGTGTTACCCATTGCTATTACTAATGACAAGGGAATGTTTATAGCTTATGCCTTAAATGTGGATGATAGTCCTACTGAGCCTACAGTGTCCTGCTACAGTATTGATTTACACAACTGTTGGTTTAAATGTGATATCCATTGCTGCTACTAATGATAAGGGAATGTTTATATGCTCACTATATATCTTATGTCTTTATGTTAACTTTTGTGAAATAGTGCCATAACTACCTTGACATGTGCTAACCATTGTTTTCTCTACACCACTTTGTCTCTTCTCTCTCCCTTCAGTACCCTGCTCTTCTTGTGCTATTCCTGCACTAGTCTCTAGAAACCAACCTATCTTGTGGAAAGGACCATATCCAAATCCCTGTTGTTTCATCTCACAGCCTTAATTCCCTGCATCCTGTCTCAAGAAAACAAGAAAGTATGTTGTTGTTCTCTATATCCTGCCAGTAAAATTGTAAACCATTGTACTAAAGCTTTAGGGGTTCAAAAGCACGCTCCAAGCCAGGACAGCCAGCAGCCTCTACCCCCCTTTCTTAACTACACTATTACTCACTTACCTCCTAACCTTCACAGTAACCCCTTTTACTTGCAGTCACCCCTTCCCAGTTCTATAACCAGCTAGCTCCCTCTCAAACTTACCTGCAATAGAAGATCTGGCCACTAGGTGGCATCCTTATCCCAGCCTCTACCTCCTGCATACCCTCTGTTTTCTTGTTTCATTACCTTAACATTTCTGAAGTCCTAGACCTCCTCTTAATTTCTCTCTCCTCACCCTTTACTACAACTGTCTACAACTACCTATTCCATCACAGACTCCTTACTTATCTCTGCTCTTACCCACTCCTGACTTATTTAACTTACCTTCAGTATCCAGCTCTGCTGATTGTTTCTTCTCCAGCTGCTTTACTACCTGTTTCAACCCGCTCCGTTCGCCCTGCAGGTTCACTCCGCTGCTCTCCCTACCCCCAATTCCCACCCAGCCCCAGGGGTCCTACTCTTATACTAATTACCCACACCCTTCCTCCTCACATCACTCTCAGGCAACCTTACCATTGGCCACACACTCCTATTCATCCTTCTCTAACCTCTCCCTAACTCTCCTACCACACCCTTCAATTTTTGTTCTTCTCTATCCACAACTACTATACTCCCAGACCTACAACAAGACACCAAACTACTAATCCATCCAAATGTATAAACTATCCACCCCAACACACTTACACTTACACCTGTTACTTCTGCTACTTATTCTACCACCATTATTTTTAGCCTACATACTTACCTCCTACGAACATTCATTATATCTACACCTTCATAACCCCAATAAGCTAATTACCTCTTCTTCCCTACCAGTCCTCTCTAACCATGTAAACATAACATCTACACCCAGCTATCTACTGTCAAAATTCCATAGAATACTCCACATTAGGTATTACAATCTCAATCCCAGAAAATCTCCACATCTATACAGAAGATTCCCAAATCCAACCTTTCTAATACAACTCCTCTCAATAAAAGATGGAGACATACACCCAAATCCTGGCCCAACAACAGTTCCTACCACACAACTCCACAATCCCAATCAATTCAACACTCATTCCCTTACTCAACTAACAAACTCACTCTTCATAGCCCACCTCAACATACATAGCATTAATAATAAAGTCTCACAACTCCATGCTCTCTTGGAAGTCTACTCTTTTGACATTCTTTGTTTAACAGAAACCTGGTTAAAGCCTGTAACTAAAGACAATGAAATCACCCCACCTGGATATAATATATTTAGACTTGGCCATGTAGCAAAGAAGGGCGGGGAAATTGCTATCCTATTTAAATCAGGTCTACAGATCACCACATATGACTTTAAACTACCTGCAGATTCTACTGCTGAAATTCTTATTTCCAAACTTCAACTCAACACTTACAAATCCATCTATATTATCTGTATCTATCTACCTCCTGGCAATAACAATGCCACCATAGAAGATATCCTCTGCTGGCTATCATAAAACCTGCCCCAAGAAGCCATAATCCTAGGCGATTTTAACATAGACTGGAATTGCTGTTGCAGCAGCCACCCTACCATCCACATTAGCCTATTTGTTTTTTTCTCAAACCATTACCTCCCCTACCAGGATAAACAAGCCTAATAAGAAAGAAAGTACCTTGGATTGGATTCTTATAAATAACCATCCCCACATATATGAATCTGGAACCCTTCCTGATGATATTAGTGACCACTCTCTTACCTACATCATCAGGCATATGACCAATGTCTCCATTCCAGCCACTATCAGGTATATTAGGTCCAAGAAAAACTTTAACCCTGATCTCTTTCAAAGTGAACTAAGAGCATGCAACTGGTCTCCCTTAAAACACCTCCCATTGGAGGAAGCTGTTAAATACTTTAATTCCAAATTCCTGGCCATTCTAGATGACCATGCACCAAACCGCTCTATTAGAATTAAAACTAAATTCACCCCATGGCTTTCAAAAGAAACCAAATGAAAAATGCACCTCAGAAATAAATACTGGGCCAAATGGCGAATGAATAAAAACTCTGCAGACCGTCAAAACTTTAGACAGCTGAGAAATGACACTAAAAAAGCTATACTGTCTGATAAAAGAAACTACTACTTACAGTTCCAGCAAACTAAACATAATAACCTACAAAAATTCTGGGCAAGTATTAACCAACTACTACACCCAGGTCAATCCATTACACCTAACCCACAGGGCACAGACCAGGAGAATCCCAAGCATACTGCCAATGCCATCAATACCTTTTTCACTGAGGCAATTCAAACACTTGCCAGTCACCTATCACCTAATAACTTCACTTTACCTACCTCTAACACAACCCCGCCCTCTCCATTTCTCTTCCAACCAGTCCCTACAACATATATTCTTTCCCTTATCCAAAAACTTAAACCATGCTCTCCTTCAGCAGACCAAATACCTATTGAATATCTACAGAAATTAGCCAAATCCATTGCCTATTCCATTTCCATTCTGATTAATAGAACCATTAATGAATGACACAACCCAAGCATCTGGAAAGTCTCCCATATTATCCCCCTTCATAAAGACGGAAACTCTACTGAATTCTCCAATTACTGTCCCATAGCCCTACTTTCACCTTTGGCAAAACTAATGGAAAAATGCATCCATAAGCAATTGCTAGACCACCTAATCCAAAACAACTTACTTTCCAGCTGTCAACATGGTTTCAGACCTTCCCACAGCACTACTACTGCCTTCCTTTCCTTTACTGACTGTATTAACAAAAACCGTAACTCCAGTATGCTTTCCTCTGCCCTATTTATCGATCTGTCCAAGGCATTTGATATGGTTAATCACCAAATACTTATAAATACCCTCAAATCCCTGTCATTAGCTGTACTCACTTGTTAAATGGTTCCAATCCTATTTAGATAACAGACAACAGGCAGTGCTTTGGCACAACACTCTATCTACCCACCTGCCCGTTAACATTGGCATCCCTCAAGGGTCCATATTAGGACCTCTTCTTTTCTCCATATTTATCAATGATGTTCATCTAGCAATCCCCCAAGCTACATGCATTCAATACGCAGACGATTCTACACTTATATGCACAGCCACATCCACTTCCAAACTTCACTCCCTTTCCCAAAAGGTATTTAACACAGTAGAATAATGGTTTACACAACATTGCCTTCTCTTGATCCCCAAAAAAACTAAACTCCTCCTTTTCAATTCTTACTCGTAAGTCCTCCCCAATAGATTTCTCAGTTACATCCACAAATGGTACTCCCATATCACCTGACCCAACTACCAAACTACTTGGTATCACCATAGACAACAATCTTAACTTTGACATCCATATCAACAATACTATAAAAACCATTAACAAAAAACTAGGCTCTCTCTACAGGGTCAAACCCTTCCTTTCACCAACAGCCAGAACAACTATTGCTTATACCCATCTAATCTCTACACTCCCCTATGCCTCACCCATATATACTAATTTATCTAAAAATAATCTCACCAAATTGGAAATCTCCTACAATAACATTGCCAGGTTTGCTACTGGCAAGCCTTTTAGAACCCACCACTGCTATAATCCTAAGCAGCTAGGATAGCTAGAAATTCAGAATCTGCTTAAATTCCACCAACTAACCATTGCCCATCAGACTCTTTGCCAACCTTCCAGTACTCCTATACTATCTACCCTCATCATTCCCTATAATAATCTGAAATCCTTGCGCTCATCACATAAACTTCTTGTAAACACCTCTAAATCTAATAACAGGGCTGGGGATTCTCTTTTCACTAATACTGTTGGAAAATCCTGGAACCTTCTCCCTAGTGAACTTTCCTCAGTTTCCTCTACATCACTTTTTGAAAACAGACTGAAACTTTTCCTGAGAACACACTGGTTATGCCCCTGTACTAAACCTGACTAATCATTTTTCTACTCATACCAGGCACTGCCTACCCATTTCTTCCCAATAACTAGTTCTACTTTCCTTACTTACCAGATTACCTTTTTCCTATACCTAACCCTTATTTTCATCATCTGAGCTCACTCATAGTGTGACAACTCTTTATTAATATATTTATACAATATGCCTCGTTTTTGTTACATTCTGCATTCTACCTGTAATTTGCACTGTACCTGCCTATTGCACTGCAAAGTATTCTGCCCTCTCTGTAATTTGCATTGTACCTGCCTTTTGCACTGTGATGTATTCTGCCCTCTTTGATAATTTCTGTGTTAACTTGAAATGTTCTTTGTAAATATATAAATGCATTTATTTCTTCTTATCCCAGACCTTATCTTCTCAGACTTTAGTATATATTATACCTGCATTTTGTATTGTACCTGCATTTTGCTCTGTGAGGTACTTAGACCTCTATGATAATTTCTGTATTAACCTGTAACATAATTGTAAGTAAAAATGTTTTTCTTATTTTTTGCAAGGAGCTTATCTCCCCGGGCCTCTACTGAAAATGGACATGTATCCAGTTAAACTAGCCCAGTCAACAAATGTAAAATAAATATATAAATAAAAAATTGACTCTGTTCTGCATAGCTATTGGAACTTTCTGGGCTGGTCTGACAACTAGGCTGACTTCAGGGTCTAACTTCATGGAGTACACAGCTGGGAGTTTGCCTAGTTTGTCTTCGAAAAGGTTAGCATATGTAGAGAAAATAGATTGGACAACATTAGAACAGTGGTCTTTTAAGCTTACATGCTGGACTTCCTTATTAACTGAAAGCAGTCCCATTTTCAAACTGTCTCTGAGGCCTAATATTGACTGTTCATGCCTTCTGACTTTGTAAAATTGCAGGTCTTAGCTGTTCCCAGGAGAGTAACATGGAAGCACTACTAAACCTTCAGTATGAATTTCTTCATCACCATAAGCAACAAGCTTCTCACACTTTGCCAAATCAAGCTTCTCACCAGCACATAGTCTAGCAAATGTTTCTGCTGACATAACATTGCACTTTTAACCTGTCAACTTTGAGCTCTTTGGGTTTTCCATTTATCTGAACAGTAAAAAACACTTCATTCATTGCCCATAAATCTACTGCATTGACTGTCTCATTAAGCACAGACATACCATCAACATAAAAAGTAGGGTCACAGCTTTCTAATTGATCAACTTGTCTCCTTGAATGTTGTCTTTTAATAAAAGAATGATCCTCTTTTGATTTACAAGATCTTTGGAAATATTTCCACTTTTTATATCTGTGACATTGCTGACCAAAAGCTACACATGTTTATCTTTTAGATACACGATTGCCACCACAGTTATGACAGTTGAATATAAGGCTAGGTGAGGGCACATTCTTTGAGTTTGCTGACTCACTCTTGTGCTTCATTGAGACTGTGCATGCTCTGGAATTTGCTAGAAAGTTATGGGGTTTACCAGGGACTGATACATGGTTTACAGTTGCTGCCATATGCTTGGGCTTGCTTCTTTTAACTGCATGCTGCATACTGTCAACATTAGCACTAGAAGCTACTGGAAGCATGCATTTCTCATTTGTAAGCATATTTGTGTGCTTTTCTGTGAGCTTATATATTTGACAAATCTCAATGACCTTATTCAAAGTTAAATCACTGTCACAAAGTAAAATCTTTCTCAGTCAGTACCACTATATGGCCATTCCCCCTCCACTGCAAACAGAGCAAGTGCATACACAGATGAACGCTCTCTTTGTATGGCTTTTGAACCTGCTAAGTTAAGCAGAATAAATGTCATTGTATGTTTATCTTTATCAGAAAATGCAGCTTGTATGAAAATGTTATACTCTTGCTCAAACACTGTCCAGTTCTCTGCAATATTATTATCAAATACATATAGACCAGGTTTTCAAAATCCTTCAGCCATGCCAACAGAGTATGCTTAAATACACTGCAAATAGGGCCCTTGTAATTATGTATGAACATGCACACACACTAGGAACTTATAATAACATTCAAATGCACAATAAACTCTTCAAAATATTGTAATTTGTGAAATATGCTTTGAAATGGCTGTATTCTACAAAGTAATTGCACTGTAATACTGCACAAACTTACGAACACTTTGTATACTTTGAATATCTTGAATAGGTTTAATTAATGTGGAAAAGTAGCACATAGCAAAAAATGCAGTTGTTTCCTCATTTTATACATTTTATGCAATTCAGACATTGTTTCAAACATTTTCTTAGCTATTTTGAATATTTTTATCAATATGTCACAGTTTCAGACATTTCGTTTAACTAGAAATTCGTTTTGAGTGTTCTGAGTTCTTCGTTTTATATTGTTTGAGTAAGAAATCATTTAAGCAAGTTTTAGTACCTGGAATTCGTTTCTGACCTGTTTTGTGAGTTGTAGATGCAGTAGGGATGATCCATTCGTCTATATTTCTCCAAGATTAACTGAGTACCTATTGGTCTTGATTCTGGATCCCATTCTGACACCGTGTTGCTCGTCCTATGTTATGATTCAAAAAGAACGGGTGGAATAGTTTGTTTATATGCTTTATTATATAGAAACACCTCAGAATGGATAGCAGCAATATAAACTATAAACAAACTGATTAACTGACAGACCATTACATACATACGTACTTACATCTCAACAGCTCTCTACAAAATGGCAGTCTGGCTAGCAAGTGCTCAGTATTTCTGCACATATGCAAGCCCATGGAAAACTTCTTAAAGGTATACATACATGCTGATCTACAGGTCCTACTCTTTAGGTTACATACATAGCTGTAAA
The DNA here is from genome assembly GCF_019279795.1 of Protopterus annectens. Taxonomy (NCBI): domain Eukaryota; kingdom Metazoa; phylum Chordata; order Ceratodontiformes; family Protopteridae; genus Protopterus; species Protopterus annectens. The sequence goes on from NC_056745.1 coordinate 602,862,236, forward strand.
AGGCCTTATGGTTATCTTTGACAGCACTTGCTAGGTTTCTCTCAAAGGAGCTCGTGAATGATTTGGCAACTTGTCATATGTGCCTGTTAAGGCTATGGAGGGTACTTTTCCGTTGCTGGGTCTTTGTCTTTGTTTTCTTGGACAGCAACTTTTTGCATTTATTTTAGACTATGTTGATGCTGGAAGTCCACCATGACAGCTTGATTTTACTTGTAGCTCTGTCTTTGATTCTATCTGATACAGCCAAGTTTATATACTTATGCAAGTGATTGTACAGGGCTTTAGTGTAAGCTTCAGCGTAGTTACCACTTTCAGCTTGATGTGGGGCTTGGAATGCATTTATACCTTCACCTAGGAGGGTATAGTTTGCTTTGATGAAGTTTTTTAGTCTGATTTCACCCTTTGTGAGTTCTGGTATTAGTGTCAGTTCATAGGTGACTGATTTGTGGTCAGCTTTAACTAATGAGGGTTCAACAGTTACATCAGTGCACCTGTTTGACATGTTGGTGAGGACCAGATCTAGAATATTTGTTCCTCTTGTTGGGATATGGACAATTTGCTCCAGGGCATTTGAATTCACAAAGTCAAGGAACTTTTGTGCTAGCAAGTTTGGGATAGAGTAGGTTTCCCAATCGAAGGTGGGATAATTGAAATCCCCCATAACCAGTGTATTTGGTAAAACATAGATTGCCTTCAGTTTGTTTATGTAGGCGTCATGAGTGTTGTGACCCATGGAAGGGGATCTACAACTGGCTAGGACTTGAATGAGGATCTTACCCACTGTAACCTGGACCTGAAGTAACTCCATGGAGTTGTCCAGCCTAGCTAGACTTGAAGTGAGTTTATCTCTGATATAGATTGAAACACCACCTCATTTGGTTTCCACATGTTCCTATTGTGGCCTAAAGGTGTGGAAGGCATTGTAGCCTTGCAGGGCTGTGGTATTCTCTGAGGCCTTAAACCAGGTTTCTGTGACTGCACAGACATCTACATCTTCTAGTGACAGAAGTGCTTCCAGGCAGTGCAGTTTTTTGTTTAAGCTCCTAGAATTTAGCAGCACGACCCTTATTTTGATCTGATTAATTAATTTCATGTTGATAATGTTGTTCTAGGACTTGAATGCATACATGACTTGTTGTTCTAGGACTTGAATGCATACATGATCTGATGAATCCTGGCACCAAACAAGCAACTAACCATCACTCTTTCATTGCTCAGCCTGCTAAGAGGCACACCTTTATATTTTACAATGGCGTCACCTACAACAAGAACATTTAGTTAGATTGATGCCTGCCTTATGGGCTGAACATCTGTTACTTTGCTACTTTGGGGCTCCTTGTGCTATGTCAGGAGGTAGGCTTAACTTGCTGAGTGTGTTTTGTGTCTGTATTGTGTTTTGCAGGTCTTTGAGGCTTAGACAAGTTCATCTTTAGAACCTCACCATATGATGAATTATGTGTATTTTGATGGCCTTGAGTGATGTGTGTTGTACTGCTGACAGTTATGGTGCCTGAGTTTACTGTGTGTGAGATTTTTGCCTCCAACGGTTTTTATATATGTACATCTCTCACCTACTGTGCTATGCTGTTTGAGTATAAGATGATTGTTAGACAGCATTAGATAATTCTTATATTGTCTCAAGATACCTTTCTCAGTCAGGCTGGCTAGAGAAGTTGTGCTGGTCCATGTTACTGACAGGAGTATCTCTGGGGGCAGGGTAACTATAACAGCTTGGAATTCAGTGTTAAGATAATGTCTGACTGGACTTGCTACTGAGTGTTTAAAGTTCAACAGAAAACAATGAGCCTGTAAACCTTCTTCTGGCACCAGCAAAGACCATTAAACAAATTATAGTAAAAAAAAAAATCCTCACTAATTTAATACTAAAATCAGTGCAAGCAGTATCAAGCTGTAGACTATGTAATGTCAGCGACTTTGGATTGTGAAAAATGAATATAGGGCTAATTATCAAGTCAATACTCATTAGAACTAGTTTTACTAGAAAAAATTTGTCCAACAATTTGAACTTCACTAAGAAAAACTCTTTTAAGAGAGTATGGAGCCCATGAAAAAGGCATGGCATGATTCTCATTGTTTTGTATTTGGTCATTTGTTTGGTACTTCTTCTAGGTAAGTATTTATATATTTTGTAATTCTGGAGATGCACAAAATAGTCAGCTACATGCGGGCTTATGAGAATTGCCTTCCTGATTGTCTATAATTGGCCTTATAGACTGCTCAGAGGTTAAGAGAATGGTAGTCATGAAGATGGATATATAATTGCCCATATGGAGACAGACGATTTTAATACAGTCTAGAAAACAGTTGTGTAAATTCCATCTTGGGGGTGACTATTTGAATGCAGTGTGGAAGATGACTATGTGCTTGTTATATATGCCATAAAGTGTAGCAAGTATTGTTGTGATCTGATGGAACCTATATATGTTGAATATATGGTCTTGTTATGTCTCTGGAAATGTAACACAACTGAGCATATTCCAAACAGTGCTAGGATGCACATTACTGATATATGGAATACTGTAACTGCATTTTCAGTGGACTAATGGCATAGGCACAATGCTAATGTACTTATTGATCTTATATTCCAATGATATGGCACACTTATTTTGCAATAAGCATGACCTGCTATGCAAGTTCATTACAATGCTTAAGCCATAAGCAAATTACATATTTAACAGAACAGAGTGACATATCATATGTAATACAACTATTAAGAGTATATTATATTTAAGCACACTATTTAATACAACAGAAACTGAGATGTAATACAAATTAAGAAATAAAATATTAAAGATGAATATAGTTTATTGAGCAGTTGCTGATAATACCAACAAACAGCAAACGCTGTCTGTAATATATGGAAGTTTGGACATTCTGTTTCATGAGGTCAAACAAAGAATAAGAAAATATCTCAGATAAAGAAAAGATAAGCTGCTAAGTTAGCATTCAGGGATAAAGCCCTGACTGTTACCTAGGTGAACTGAGCTTAGTTAAGGGCTCTGGGGCTGGGTTAATAAAGCATGGAGGAGAAGAGTGAAAAGGTATTCCCTGCTCATGTCTCCTTGTGGGTAGGGAAGGGTGATGTATATTTGGGGTGTTCCTATTCTTAGTTTCCCCAGTGGAGGATGGAGAACAATATGGACTCTTGTTTTGTGGTGGGTGGGGCTCATGAAAACATCACTCAGGGATGTTCCTTGCTACATCCCATTGCACATTTCACCCCCTGACCAAAGCATGCACATGCAATTGGAGATTTGGGATGACTTACCACCTTCTTCACTAATAGAGACTGCTGTAGCCACTCCACTATTCAGAACCACCTGAGAATGCCAGACAGCAGGGAGCAGTAGACATAGTCAACAACTCTTTGGAAGTATAAAAATGTAAATAATGTACATTCTCAGTAGTCCAAAAACACATTTCTGAATCAACAGTTGCGACTAACACTTCATAGTTACTACAAAGTTCTGTTAAGTAGGAGTAGAAAGTAACCAAATGGACAAAAATGCATTAGTCCAACAGCAGCCACTGGCCACCATCTTGAAATCGTACAAGTCACAAATCAGTGCTATATGGATTGCATTCAGTCTGCTCCTACCATACAATTTTTTGACCATCAAATTAATATATTTTGAAATGGAATGGTACCTACAACAGGCATGTGGCTCTGCACATTTTTTCTGTAGTTGAACACTTTTTTTTTCACACACACACTCAGTCAAGCATGCTACAACATATGATAGCATAAATATCCTACTGTAGTTTCATTAGTTTTTGGTTGACACTTGGCATGTAGTGTGTATTGCTCACTTCATCTTGTTCAATTACTCACAGCTGCACTTAGACCAGCCAGCTTATTAATAAATGTATAGCTGTTATATAATTTTCACTGCTTGTTATTCAGCTACATTTCCAGTGAATGACTACTGTGGGCAAATCTGTGCTTCACTAAAACCTGTTTAGTTGTTTAGTGAATCAGAACCATAGCTTTGCCCACCTTGCAGACATACAATGTTCCTCCATTGTACAAAACTCATCTCTCACACCCAGCCATAGCCCTGTATGCAACTAAATGTTATACATCTTCATTAATTCCTAAACTCTGAAACAGCAACCGAATTATTTAGAACCTGAGCAGTTTGTTTTAGGTCTGAGTTCTACAACTAATAAAAAAAAGAGACATTGGCATGTTTTGTGCTTCTCATTTTAGTATATTCTCATGACTTTACAGTTGTTCCTATCTCATGTGGATTTGCTCTGCAGGGTGATACATTATTTGGAAACTAAATAATCTAAAAGGCATTGGCAGTTTATCTGAAGGTGGTTTGTTAGGCCTTTGGGTTATTTGGGAAAGCATAGATTAAAGCTCCTCATGGGGATATTAGAATATCACATCCAATAAAAAGCTCCTTTGAGCTTTTGTAGTTGTAAGATTAGATGAATCACTCTTTACTTATCATGGCAACACATGTTAAGTAAAGATTATGTTTCTCTGCAAACAATTAGACCCGCTCCCACTTTTTCTCATGTTATAGTCATGTACTGAATGTTCTGACTGCTAATATAACTTTCCTTTGTATATTTTATTCAAACTCATATTTTCAATTTACTTTAAAGTCTGTATGCTATAATAAATAACATTGCAAAGGCTAAATTTATATTTCATTAACTAATTCTGTATTTTACTAATGATTTGAAAACAAAATCTGTGCTCCTTTTACTAATCATGTGCAGGGAAAGGTCTCTTCTTCCTTTGCCTTGCTTTAAATAATCTGTTTTATGTCTGTTTCAAGTCTGCTACATTTCTGTCTCATCTGAAAGCAACATATCTTCTGAGCAAAGCTATCATTAAACTCCACACATTCTGGATGTGATGCCAACAAAAGAAGAGAGGGGTAAAGGAGATCCAGGTGAAGGTGCCATTAACTAACCATAACCACACCAAAATGTGGTTTACAGTGGGCAGAAGAGTAGAACACAAAGACAAATAGGACAGCTATGAATTTTAGGTGGAAAATTGTGCTGAGTTGGACTAATGAGTTAGTGGTATTATAGCAGTCTCAGGGCTACCGATCTGTTGGACTTGATCACAGACGGAGTGCTCAGAATTATGAATGAGGTAATGAAGAGAAACAAAACAAAAACAAAGAAAGAGAAAGCAAATGTGGCTACACAGGAGTGTGAGCAAACAGCAGCTGAGGAATAAGGCAGATCATACTAAAGGCTGACCAATGGTACTGAGGAGGTGGCAAAGGCAGGGCAAGAAGGCAAGAACAACAATGAAAGTGGGAATATGAATGGTGTCAGTCAAAACAGCGATGTCAGAAGAGACAGGTAAGGTGAGCAAAAAAAGGCTTTTAGTTATACAGCAGAAAGGAAGACTGAAGATAAAAATTATGTTATGGCATTTGAATCTCAAACAAATTAGAGAAATCAGCTTACAAAATCGTCTTTGAGCAGCATGTGTGAACAATTTTTCATATGAATATCAGTGGCTGGAAAACATGACAGGAATAAACAAAAGAACAAAAAGCTGCAAGAAAATGCAATGCCTGGCTGAAAGGGCAGCAGCTATGATAAATACAAATAATGCTTATATAGAATTCCTCTCTCTCTCTAACAAAGCATAATTATCAATATAAATGAATATTTATATTGATTGTAATTAATTCCTCTAAAATGTTGATTTAAACTAGCTATAAGACTTTGCAGCAGTTCATAGAACTGTGTTACCAGGATAAAATTAGCATGAAAGGTCACAGCAAACTGGAACAAAGGGTCATGCACTGACACATAATTTGATATATTGTAACAACAGGGAATGACTCATTAGAAGTCTCATAAACATATATTAATCAGTAATTTTCTATCAGACACACTCAGGACATATGGGTAGAGAATAAAGAAAATGTAAATATATATTTGGTATAGTGTAAATATATACAGTGGATATAAAAAGTTTACACACCCCTGTTAAAATGCCAGTTTTTTTGCAATATAAAAACGAGTCTACAATAAATCATTTCAAAACTTTTCCCACCTTTAATGTGACCTATACCCTGTAAAATTTAATTGAAAAACAAACAAATCTATTATGGGAAAAAATATAAAAAAATAAAAAAATGTACAATAAGCTGGTTGCAAGTGTGCACACCCTTAAACTAATACTTTCTTGAAGCACCTTTTGATTTAATTACAGCATTCAGTCTTCTTGGGTAAGAGTCTATCAGCATGGCACATCTTGACTTGACAATATTTGCACACTCTTCCTTGCAAAAGTGCTCCAAATCTGTCAGATTGCAAGGGCATCTTTTGTGCATAGCCCTCTTCGGGTCACCCCACAGATTTTCTATTCGATTTAGGCCTGGGCTCTGGCTGGGCCATTCCAAAACTTTAATTTTCTTCTGGTGAAGCCATTCTTTTGCTGATTTGGATATATGCTTGGGGTCAATGTCGTGTTGAAAGATGAAATTCCTCTTCATCTTCATCTTTCTAGCAGACGCCTGAAGGTTTTGGGCCAAAAGTGACTGGTATTTGGAATTGTTCTTAATTCCCTCCACCTTGACTAAAGCCCCAGCTCCAGCTAAAGAAAAGCAACCCCAAAACCCCAAAACATGATACTGCCACCATCATGCTTCACCGTGGGGATGGTGTTCTTTTGGTGATGCAAAGTGTTGTTTTTGTGCCAAACATACCTTTTGGAATTGTGGCCAGAAAGTTCATCCTTGGTCTCATCAGACCATAACACATTTTCCCACATGCTTTTGGGAGACGTGATGTATTATTTTGCAAATTTTAGCTGGGCCTGGATGTTTTTCTGTGTAAGAAAAGACTTCCATCTTGCAACCCTACCCCATAGCCCAGACATATGGAGAATATGGGAAACTGTTGTCACATGTAGTACACAACCAGTACTTGCCAGAAATTCCTGCAACTCCTTCAGTGTTGCTCTAGGTCTCTTGGCAGCCTCCTTGGCCAGTTTTCATCTTGTCTTTTCATCAATTTTGGAGGGATGTTCAGTTCTTTGCAACATCACTGTTGTCCCATATTTTCTCCACGTTTTGATGACTTTACTGTGTTCTATGGTATATCCAATGCTGTGGAAATTTGTTTGTACCTTTCTCCTGACTCATACCTTTCAACAATGAGATCCCTTAGATGCTTTGTAACCTCTCTATGAACCATGGCTTTTGCTGTAGCAGACAACTGAGTAAATGTCAGGAAAATCCTACAAGGACAGATGAACTTTATTTGGGGTTAATCAGAGTCTCTTTAATTGATGGCAGGTGTGTACCTAAGAAGATCGAATGCTGTAATTAAATCAAAAGGTGCTTCAACAAAATATTAGTTTAAGGGTGTGCACACTTATGCAACCAGCTTATTGTATGTTTTTTATTTCTTATATTTTTTCCCCTAACACATTTGCTTGTTTTTCAATTGAATTGTACAGGTTATAGGTCACATTAAAGGTGGGAAAAGTTTTGCAATTATTTATTGTGGGCTCATTTTTTATATCACAAAAACATGGCATTTTAATAGGGGTGTGTGAACTTTTTATATCCACTGCATCTACAAACATCAAATAATTAGAACATGTATATTGCCTTTACTCCATATGTTGTCTAAAGAATGAAGGACAAAAACATATGCTGTGTCTTGTATATACGTATTGTACTGCACACTTAATTATATGACGTTCTTATTTTATAAGCTTTTATATTACTTTGTATGTTGCAAACTTTCATTAATTCTTAATTATTGGATAGTAATAGCCAAACAGATATCAAATGCAGCTGTTGTAACAATAGATAGTCTTTCTTATTAGAAAGATTAGAGAAATAATAATGTCATGATAAAGCTGAGCAAAAAATGCTTGTGTCTGTACCCTTTAGAAAAATAAATTGTCTCCGCAGCATTTCTGAAAATAACTGTATGACCAGATTAGGACACAACATATTAACATACTCTTCCCATTCAATGAAGAAAAGATGAAATTCTTTTGTGCATGACAGCATTATGTAAAACAAAAGTGTGGTCCTGTATCCATTAAGACAGTATAAATACCTTGTGAGCAGTAGCAATCCTTGTCAGTTACTTGGAAAATAAACTGTACTGACCCAACTGTCATACTTTGCTTGATTGCTTGTTATTCTAACTGCTTGTTATTTTTCCTTATAGATTCAGTAGTTGTACATCTGACCAGGCTAAGAAATGACTGGAAGGGGTTCAATGAAGCAGTGGTGGCTGGTGACTTCAAATTAAAGGAGGGCTGCAGGAGACAGCTGAATGGATGGGGCCAATGGTAATGAGGTGTGGCCAACTAGAAAGGGGTGGAGCTATGCTCGAAACCACAATAACTGGAACTTTAATTAAATACGCTGCCCAGGGTGCCAAACAGTCATTACGAGAGCCCAATCAAGACAAAACAAAGTGTAGAAGAAAAAAATATTTGAATGCATTGGCTACATGACAACTTACTTAATATCCAGATGGAAACACAGGTTGTTGTTGTTTGTCTTTTGGCGTTTCCTGGTAAGGGGTTGCCACAGCGGAACTCCGGTCTGCTAATGATTGGCAGTAGATTTTTACGAAATGCTGAGATGCCAGCTCGACACCCAACCTTCAACGAAGGCACACCCATTTACGCATGCATGTCTTTCGAGTGCTACCCAACCACAGGGAGGACATGCAGACTCCACACAGGAGGCACGCCCAAGCCAAGCCGAGAATCAAACGGGAGAACCTCTTGCTGTGAGGTAACAATTCTACCGCCGTACCACCGCGGCATTAGTGAGGCATGAAAAAATAAATTACTTTTTAAATACATTATTGGAATGCCAGTCAAAATCAAGTATAAAAAAAACAAGCAGCACTCAACTCAAACCACTACTCCTTGCATTGCAGTTCTAATTATAATTTATATTCAGCTTTTTGAAATGACCAAGTAACATGCTGAAAGTAGCAATCTCTGTGATACCCCCACTTGTAAAAATGTTTCTTATCCAAAAAAGACCAGCTGCCTGACACAACTATCTACTTGTTTCATGGGGAAGACATGATCAAAGTAAAAACTGAACAGCAAACAAGAAACAAGCTCAAGATAAATTTCTTTAAAGATTCCTGCACAAGTTATGGACCACACATGATAGATTGGCATTCTGTTTAGTTTTCGGGTAAAGCCTGCAAAGATGACTGCAAGTCTCCAACAAAAGATGACTGCAAGTCTCCAACAAATGTAATGAGCTTCTGAAAATACTGTAATCCTGTCCTCTATTACAAATACTGTCATATGCATTTCAATACCCAAGGCTTATACATTATCTAGTTATGTAAATATTCTCTGCATGGCAAATACAAAAAGGCTTTCACTGCTGGCAATTCTTTAACAGTATGCTTATTAAAGCTTACTTGCATCTTACAATCTCCGACAAGCTTACCTGATAGTCATTAAATCATTGCTACTTAAACAGAGCAACAGGACACTGTGACAGCATGCATTTCCTGAATAATAAGAAGCATAAATCAACAGTATAAAAATGACAGAAAACCAGAACATTCTGCAAAATCAAGGACAGATGAAAAGCCACGGTCATACTTGTGGTCTACCTTGGTTGGGGGAATACTCTGCACACTTACACTGCATAATGGCTCCTTGCCTTCCTTGGACACATCTAGAGCCACTACAATGGGGAGTGGGGTGCAACAAGTATGTCACAATTTGAAATGTCTCTGGCTGATGGTGATGGCTCTGACACTCATACCTCTCAACTTCAGAGCAAGAAATCTGGACAAAGCCATACATAGAACTAGAAGTGGGACACAGGCCCAAAAATAAGAACATTTTTTAAATATTGCTCTTATAAACTAAGATAATAGAACAGTAGTAGGTCTTGCATTAGTACAAATTTTCTGAAGGGTATGAAATCTGAAACTCAAATGTCTGCCATTATTTTCTAACTTCAATCTTTAATGACTTGCCACTATTTTGCCAGAAAACCACAATTTTATGAAAAACAGACCAAAAATGTGATGCAAAAATATAAAGTTGCCACACAATCCAGCTGGGAACCTGTCAAAGAAGGGACACCTTTTTAATATTAACACTGTTAACTTGAGCATCTAACAAAATAAGAGCATTTACATGCATTTCTGAAATAAAAGTAATCTATAACTCTGATCATTACAGTTATATATAATTGTAAACCCTCACGTTTTCTTTCAAAATTGCCATTTTGAGGAGGGATTATTAGTGGATAGCACCATTTTGAGCCAAAATTGGGGATAATTGAGAGGTTTGGATATTCCTAATTCTACAAAGCGATTTGCACGTACCTCTCAACCTCTTAATGTAGGAAATCTGGACAAGGCCAAATATATTGGGGGGACATACAAACACTACTAAAAATTGCTCTTCTATAAACTTAAGATAGTTGATAGAATAACAGGTCTTGCTTTAGCATGCATTTTTTCTGAAGGTTATGACGTCTGAAACTCAATTGTCATTAGTGACTTCATTCCTAAATGATTTGCTAGAAAACCACAAATTTTATGAGGAACAAACTAAAAATAAGAAGCAAATATCTATTCATTCTGCAAAAATATGGACAACTGAGAGGTATAGTTCAACCGGGGCTGTCTGAGTTTGCTACCCTTCCCCCCCTCACAAAATCATGGTTGAATGGAGCCTCCCCCCTGCGGCCATTCCAATGTCCCATTCCTTGGTTATTTTGCCCCATTTACCATAAACACTGTAATGTGCATACTGCTTTACTTTTGCGATGATTTAGATTTCATTTGAAAGTTTTATTTTGCATTTTACAGCACAAACCCTAATAGACATCTGTTAAACAAAGCAATGCAGTCTCACAATGAAAATAGACTTAGCATTAAAACTTCTCTGCCCTTGAAACTCACATGCATTGAAACAGCATTGAAATCCACATTCAATGAAAATACACTTTGCCAGTGGCAGATAAAGATTAACTTTGGGCTGTTTTCAAAATCATAGGCCCCTTGAACACGAAACATACACATGCTCTTTGATACACCTTATGATTGTATTACATTATATTCCTTGTACAATACAGTACAGTTGTTTGAGGGCATTTTAAATTTATTGTTTTGAACATTTTTCCAGTAAACAATGAAACAAATGCATGCACCAGTGACAAAACCGCCCAATTCAGAACATTTCCATCATAAAAAGTCTACTCAACCTTCTACAGTCCACCAGTATCAGTAAATATGCACAATCTCTGAAGTAGTAAAATCCACATTAAAGAAATCTGTAACTAATAAAGAGGTTGCTGCTAGCAAACAACTTTATATGTCATTGCTTCATATACAAATAAAGTGACTGTTGCCCTTGAAGAATAAATTGCCTATGTTGCATGCATTAAAAAAAATGATAAGCTAGTAATATCGCAATAGGGAATGGATGACAAACTGATAACAGGTTCATAGTTAGTAGGTATCTTTGCCACAAAGGACGGCAGCATCCACCCCCCTTTACAACAAAATACAGTATTAGCAATGCATTTACCTACTGTAGGAGTAGAACCCACAGCCTTCTGCATCAAAAGCAAACACACTACCTGTTGTGCTATTAACAATGCATGCAGTCTTAGCATAAACAGCACTAAACTTTTGTTCCCCTGCAGCTTTCAGCTCCTTATAAACTCTATGTGACACTCAGCTGTATCTCTGAACTTTGCAGCACAAGAAATCTGGAAAAAGCCAAAATTTACTGGGGAGGGGGGGACAAAAGTCCAAAAACCAGGGACACATTTTAAACATTGCTTGTATAATGTTGGAAAGTTGCTAGAATAAAATGCTGTGTTACCACCATACATTTCACTGCCGCATCTTGAACTCAGGGGACCCTGTGCAAAACAGTCAGAGAAACATACCACAATGCCAACTCAGCTGTTTTGTGAAACAGAGGAAGACTGAAACTTAAATGGCTACCAGTTAGTGAATTCAGTTCTCACCATAGCTGTTAACCTCTTAGCAAAAAACACATGAAAAAAGCCAATAATGGGGGAATACAGCTGCCAAACATATTCAGTGAATTCAGTTCTCATCATAGCTCTCAACCTCTTAGCAAAAAACATGTAGACAAAGCCAGTAATGGGGGGAATACAGCCCCCAAACATTCAGTTAATTCAGTTCTCACCATAGCTCTCAACCTTAGCAAAAAATACCTCGATAAGGCCAATAATAGGGGAATACAGTCCCAAAAATATGGGCAAATTTCAAATATCCATGTTATAAACTTAGACAATTGCTAGAATAAAAGGTTTTGTGTTACCATGTACTTTCTGAAGAATATGAAGTCTGAAATTCAAATGCCTGTTATTTTTAAACATTTGAAAACCAGGAAACTAGTCTGGCTTGGAACAAAACAAAGCCAATTTTCAGCAGAGCAGGAAGAAACACTCCAAACACATCTTTGTAAGAGATGGGAGAACATGCAGACTCTACACAGAAGGCACCCAAGCCAAGAATCAAAGCAGAGAACCTGTAGCTGTCAGGCAACAATGCTACCAGTGAACCACTGCACTACAGACCTTTGCAAGGAAAAATGAAGATGCAGAAACCACAGATTTTATGAGGAACAGAACAAATCTGAGGCAAAAATCTGCAATTGTTTGCAAATAGTGGTGGGTAGGGAATTCAGGTCCTTGCTCCAGCATCCAAGGTACAGGTTTCAAGCCTGAGTATCTCTACCCACCAATATGTGTTCTCACTAGTATATAGCAACTGGGGCATTTTACACAGACACACACACACACACACACACACACACACACACACACACACACACACACACACACACACACACACACACACACACACACACACACACACACTTATGACACTGTCTTTAGGAATTTGCCTTTTGCCTATAATGACAACTTATGACACTGTCTTTAGGAATTTGCCTCTGGACCCAGAATCCATTTTGCCTATCACATCCCAAAGCTTCTTAAACTCCAAACCCGCTTGAATCCATGAAGCAGCAAAACAATTTCCAAACACAGCTCAAATCTTTCCATCGAAGCAGGGGGCAATGACATCCATGACACTGTCTTTATGAACCCAACGCCTCTGGTGAGCCATTAAACCAGCTCACCTCTCTCCTGATTGGTCCTGTCTGCAGATGAAGCAGTCTGGAGCTCCTCTATTCTGTGTGGTTGTCACCGCACAGATTCCTGGACATCTGTGGGGTATTCTGGCAATGCAGATACAGGAAGTTCCACTTGTCACAAATAATTTTTTAATGACATCTTATGACACTGTCTTTAGGAATTTGCCTCTGGTGCCATTTAACCATTTTGCCTATAATGACATCTTATGACACTGTCTTTAGGAATTTGCCTCTGGTGCAGTCCTGCAGTCCTATAGCACGAAAGCTTCTTGGTAAGACAGTGAAGAAGCAGAGGTATTGAATCAATACTTTGTCTGGGGTGTTATGCATGAATAGAGACAGAGATGAATGGGGTAAGCAGGGATGGAATGTGGCAAAAGATACAGCCTTTTATGAAGAACAGCAAGCCATATCTTGGGAAATGCAAGTCTGTTAGTCTAGCAGTGACACCAATGAATTTCATTCTGAGGGAAATGTTAGATGGCTTCCTTGGAGGAAACATTTCTAGAAAAACAACAGCACATGTTTATAACCAGAAGGAGCTAATAATTAAATATAGATCATTTAAAAAGAAGGTGACAGTGCATCTTGACAAGAGCCTGATACACCTGAACTTCAAATAGGAATTTGATTTTATGTTAGACAGGTGACTTGCAAAACACTGCAGAGGCTGGGAGAACGTCTCTGCATCATTTCTATCCTTGCAGTCTTCCTCAGTGCACTCCATGGGGGGGGGGGCAATGACATCTTATGACACTGTCTTTAGGAATTTGCCTCTGGTGCCATTTAACCATTTTGCCTATCACATCTGAAAGCTTCTTGGTAAGAAAAAACACACTTAGCAAGGCACTTATTAAGGTTTCTGTAGTTTTCTTGTGTTATTTACACTGACATGGATCATAAAGGTATTCTGGCAATGCAGATACAGATTTCCACTTGTCACAGCTCCATTCTTTCCCTCGAACAGGGACATGCATCTACTGTGCCTTGCTTTGTGCTGAATGCTGTGTATTGCCAAAATAAGGCAATATTTAAACATCTAGGAATGAGTGCAAAATAAAGCAATAGTTATAAAAAACAGAAGGGCACATTACAGGTTACTGAGCTTGTCAGGGTTAAGAAAAGAACACCCCAAATATATATGATTATTATGTGAAGCTCTGGATGAAATAAAAATGTTAATTTCATAGTAAATGCCATTTTTTTAATGCAATTATTATGCACAGATATCTGTTTGAGGTCCATATATACATTTCAACTTTTAAATTTTATTGGGTGTATATCCAGGGATACTTTTACTTTTGTATACTTGGGAGTGATTAATGCTTTTTTAACTTACCTTGAAGCTTCTGCAGAAAAGTCAAAAAATAAATTAAAAATTAATACTTTTGCTGGTAGGACTAGGCACTGTGATCTTTTGATGAATATTGCAATTTGAAGTTTTCTAAAGTAGGTAATAAGATGCACTTGCTAACTGAGGGGTAGAAGGAAGAGGAGGAGTGCCTGAGACAGGACATGAAATTCAAATATACTTTTAAAAAGGTTGTGTTATTTTACACATTTGATCATATTTCACGAATCATTTTTACAAAATGTGTAACACAAATATAGGAAAACATATCTTAAGAGCCACTTCACACCATGTAGTGATATTTTTACTGATGATTCACCTCTAAGTGAATAGAAATGTGGCTAAAAGTGCATTACAATGTCATCAGCTATGCCCTCACAATGCTTTATGAGCAAGAAGTAATTCTCAAAAACAAATCATTTCAGCATGTCTACCCCATGAGAGCATTCGAGATTAGAAATAAAAGTAAATCAGTAATAACTATTAACTGTGTTACTGGCAGGTCTAAACTATACAGAACTTCATGACTAGAGATATATGTTTGTTTACAGTTTTAACCAAATCAGTATGTTTAATATAACCAGATATAAAACCAGAGCCTGTCCTCTTGAACTCTGTCAAATGTGATGAAGCAGTTGTGATCACAAAACCACACTGGCAAATGTTACTGGAACAACATAGGAAGTACAAACTGGCCAAGATGACAAAGTCTGTCACTCATGACCACATTTAAAACAAAGCACACAACAATATTCCAGACCAAAGACTGAGAGCTGATCCAAACTCCAAGTGTACAAGCCATCCAGAGGAGCCATCCAGAAATAGTCATATGAAAAATCCTCTGTGGTTTACCAGAAAATTGAACATTTTACAAGGGACAGGGTAAAACTAATAGGAAAAATCAGGGGTGTTCTGAAATATCAGGGACAGTTGAGAACTATGCAGAAAACTGATAGAAAAACAGAAGAGGATGGGATTAGTACAAAGAGTGATGAACAGGATAGGTGCATAGGTGACTAGTAGGACACAACAAATTGCAGTATTTCAATGAACTGGTGAAGTAATTTGTGAAATACAGAGAAGGCTGTTCTGAGTCCATTACTCTTCATTGTGTTTGCCTCTGGCATCTCAGTGAACTGGGAACAGCATTAACCTCCTTGATAATGGCACCAAGATTAATACAGTAGTGGAGGATGGAATGAAATATGTACAAAAAAAAGAAAAATTTAAAAGCTGACAGAAAGGTTATGGTTGAGGTTCACTGCAAACAAATGGAAACTCCTCCTTTTATAGGTTTATAGGTTTGTGCTAGGCTAACTGCACTTGTGGGCCATTTTAAGCCTAGTCAATTATTCCCATTTAAAATCAAACCCTGTACCTTCTCTCTATAAGGTATATACCTTAACCATCATGCCAACCCTCACATGAAACATCAGGTAGGAGGAGTGGAACTGATGACAGCAGAGCAGGAAAGGATCTGGAGCATGTTGGTCACACCTGGACTGAACCACCAGGAGCAGAGTGAAATGTCAGTTGCAGTAGCAATCACAATGTTGGAATGTATCCTTTGGGCTTTGACCAGTCAGTCCATCCTTAAGTAGTATATGCTGTTCTGGGGGACATACAATTAAAAAGGCATTGGGCTACTGGAAGCAGTTGAAAGGAAAACTACCAGAATTATCCATGGGACGGAGGAGAAAGAAATATGACCAGATGCTAGGGGAGATAAAACATGAAAGCAGAGCAGACAGAAGGCACATATTACATGGGCATCACCACAAGATATTTCATGTAGATGTGATGGAGGTATTCTGAATAAGAAAGATAGAGGAAAGAAAGAACACAGGAAGCACACCACAGAGACTTATCATTCCCCAGATTTCTGAAAGTATTTTTCACAGATTTGTAGAACAATGGAATAAACTACTGGATGGGCAGTGGAAAGGGAAGCCAAAGAGCCATTCAATAGGGCATGGGATAGAAGGAAAATAGGGAAAAGCAAGGATGGAGGGGATGTGTAATGGTAAGCTACATAGAAGGGCAGACTATGTAGGCATGCTGCCTCCTTTTGCTCTTAAGCAAGTATGATGTAATGTAAAGTATTTCTCAATCTTCTTCTTCTTCTTTCGGCTTTTCCCAGTTAGGGGTCACCACAGTGGAACTCCGGTCTGCTAATGACTGGCAGTAGATTTTTACGGTACCATGGTGCCAGCCCGACGCCCAACCTTCAATGAAGGCACGCCCATTTACATACGTACGTTCATTAGCACTTACAGAAGTCTATGTACAAAAGATTTTAATGTAGTCATGTATTTGGATGATTTACTGATCACCTTGATGATAGAAAGTGAGCTTCTGAGAAATGTACAGAAAGTGTTATAATGTTTGCAAGATTGTTGACTAAAAGTAAAAAAAAAATCTTATTGTGGCAAATTATAGGCAGTACCTAAGACATGTCCTAGATCAAAGAAATATGCCTTTCTGCTGGGAAGGTGAAGTGATTCATTATATACTCCTCCACATAGACAGTAATATGTAGGAAGGAGTTACATGTGTTTCTTTGCATGATTAATTATTAAAGAATATTCATACCTTACCAAAAAATAGAGTGTTATCACCACTATATGGGTTGCGGAAAGGTAATGCGTTATGGCAATGGAAATAACTTAAGAGAAATGCTTTTAGAAAATGAAAAGAAATGACTTGTAATAAGTGTTGCCATATTGTGATCAAGGCTTCCAATATCATTTGAAAGTCATGTGTCAGCTTATGGCATAAGTAGAGCAGTTCAGTGTCATGCCTTCTGGTGGCAAAAGACAAATTGCTTACACAACAAGAACTTTCTATCCCACTGGGAGAAATCATTCTCAGATCAAGAAGTAAGCACTTGTTTTAATTTCTTGAATAAAGAAAATCTATTAATAGTTCTAACTCAGAGCATTTTGGGCAGTTTTTGGCTATAAACCTCTGTTAATGTAACTTGTCGAGTAAAAAATTGTACCTAGAATAGCAGCAGCAAGAATTCAGAGATTTGGTTCTAATGTGGGAAGACTATCATTACCAAAGAGAGTACTGCATTTCTAAGAGTTGTACGACAACGATGATGGAGTCTTTAGGGTTCTATTGTCTGATAACATAACAGAATGTACCAAGAATATATGAATGCTTTGACAGAGTAACATTTTCAGGACATTATATTTAAAGCAGATCTACACAGATTCATAGATTGCTACTAGGCTAATGACCTCAGAGGCCTTTCTAAGCCTAGTCAAGTTTTTCCTGAAAGAATAATGATTTCCTTTTTCCAAACAGGACATTGAGAACCAGACATTTAGAAGCTACCTCTGTCCATAAGGGACATGGGTACCAGGCCTGGTATGAATTTCCTTTTCCCCATCCACTACTCTAGGTTGCACATAAACTGGGTAAGAGACAAACTCTGCTTCATGTGGATGGGCAGCCTATTCCATAGGAAGGGCAGTCTTTAGAACAAATATCTGTCTTGCCAGTGTGTTCTATTTAAGGCACAGAAAAAATTCAGGTCCTTAGGCCTTGTATTTCTGGTTCTATATGACTTAGGAATATGCAGGAGATTCAAAAGTGTGGGGTTTACAGATGCTTTGTAACCCAAGCATATAGCTCACCCCTCAGCAATCTACAGGAGACTCAGGAGAAGGAAAGAGCTTTAAGGTATACTGCATAAAGTAGGTTTGTTATGCCTTGTATTCTTTTTTTGTAGGGAACCTCTGAAGTTGCTCAAGTTGCTGCATATGCCTGGTGAGGTATACAGCAAAGGGATCACTGTACGGTATGATTGGTCTGATAAGGACAGAGTACAATGGGATAATGACCTCTTTGGATATAGATGCCATACCCTTAATTATTTGCACAATATAAAAGGATTTTCTCAACACAGTGGCCATATGGTGGTTGAAGGTAAGGCTACTGTCTATGTGCATACCCAGTTCCCTGACCACTGGGTTGACTCTTAAGTGCCTTTTAATCAACATGGTAATTAGCCAGGATGGTTGACTTCTCAAAGGGTATAAATATGCATTTCTTAGCACTGAGTTTAAGACCATGGCTTTGGCACCATTTGTTAGTCGATAGACCTTCTTGAAGAATGCTAGTGTTTGCATGGGAGTTGATGATAACCCCCAGCTTGCAATCATCTGCAAGATTAATCAGCCATAAACTTTCACTGTTTGCTTCCACTTCAAAGAAACAGATGCCAAAAAGGAGTGGGCCAAGAACTGAACCCCGGGGGACTCCCCTAGTGACTGGCCTCTTGGTGGAAGTGGCATCACCTTTTTTGACATCTTGGGTCCTATCAGTGAGCTAGTAAGCTATCCAGTGGGGGATAATATGGTTTATACCTAATTTAGTGAGCTTGTCCCTAATGCCTGAATGTGGTACTGCATCAAATGCCTTGGCCAGGTCAAAGTAAGCAGTATGTACAGTCTTGCCCTCATCCATCACTTTGGTGACCCTCTTAAAGAAGTCCACTAGAATTAATAGGCATGCCCTTCCTTTAACAAAGCCAAACAGTGATTGGTCCAGAATTTGCAGGTTACCTATGGCCTCATTTATTATGTCCATGATGATTCTTTCCTTTGCCTTACATATCAGACTGGTCAGATTTACGGTCCTGTAGTTACCTGGATTATTGGCAGTTAGATTTCCTTTGTGCAGGGGAATGGCTATTACCATCTTCCATTCCTTGGGCACAAAGCCTGACTGCAGGCTCTAGATGAAAAGTGATTCAAGTGGATCAGAGAGGTCATGTTTGATACTATTAAGTAAGCATCCCAGGATGCTAATGGGACTCATTGATGCAGTGTATTTGGCCTGGAAAGCGCATTGAAGACCTGTTCCATAGTAATGGTTGGGGAGATTGTGATATCCAGTATTTCCTCTGGACTATCGGGGGTTGGAGGGAATTTGAGATGAACCTGTCATTCAAAAGGTTAGCAATGGGCTCTGGTTTAGTGTGGTTGATATCATTTACAATATGTTGTGTGCATCACTGCATATTTCCTTTGAGGTTACAGACATAGCTGTAAAAAGCTTTGTGGTTGACCTTTGCCTGAGAAGCTATTTATCCTTTGAAGTATTCATTTTCTCTCTTAGCTGCCTGTTTAGATTGGAGAGAGGTTTTTTAGTATGCTGGGCTTTGTTCCTCCAACACTTGGCCAAGATAAGTTTTCTTTTGTTGTATAACTGATTGATACTGTGATTCCATCAGGGTGGTTTGTCTTTTGAGTTTGCCTTATTCTTAATATTAGTGGGCACAGCTCTTCCTATACAGCTATCAACATGCCTATACAGGGATTTTGTAAATAGCTCAGCATATGCTATGCTATCCTTAAGTCTTAGCTTGCTTGTAGGTTATGAGCCAAATGTTGTGCAGCTTTGATTCTTAAGCAGCAAAGGAGATTTGATTTAAAAATAAAAAGCACAAACAAGACCCCTTGGTTAATCAAAATCAGCACATTCTTCTTTCCTTTACACAATCCCGGGACAGAAAATGACTTGGGTCCCCTCTATTCTCACTAAAGTGCAACAAAGGCAGTTCTAACTAAAGACTGTAAAAGAAGTAAAAAAAAAGTGCAGATATTCAACACAGGAACACTCAATTAATAAAGCAAAAAACAAGTGTTGAAATAGTGGATATGGTAATGTAAGTCTTAGCTTTTGTAGAGTTTAGGAAAAAAAAAACAGCAATACTCTTCTTCTCAAATAGCATGATTGCCAATTGTCTCCAAAGGCCTAAGACATAGATATTCAAATTTTAAACAAGCTAGTCCACTAGCCAATCAAATAAAGACACAATAAGACACCAGCAATGTCCAGCTCAGAAGGGTGTAGGCTATCCTCTCCTGCTACAAGAGTGTAGACCACAAACCTTCCTAATGTAAAATAACAAGTTTTGAGCTGAATTGCTTAAACCAGAATAGACACTTAGAATAACTGGCACAGTAAGCCTTCACTTCCAGTTCCCAGCTCAGGAGAGTGGAGGCTACCCTCTCCTCCCACAAGGTTGTAGACCACAAACCTTCTGAATGTAAAATAACTGGTTTGGAGCCCAAGTGCTCAAACCAAAATAAGCACTTTTAAAATAGCAGACAGATTAAGCCTTCAACCAGCAATTCTCAACTCAGAAGGGTGTACGCTACCTCTCCTGCTACAAGAATGTAATCCACAAACCTTCCTAGTGGAAGATAACCAGTTTGGAGCCCAAGAGCTTAAATCAGAACTAGGAGGCATAGAATAACAGTTACAATGCAATTAGTCTATTAACAAGCAGAAATCGATGTAAATGTAACAGATTAAATGAAACTAACACTTAATAAGAATGTGCAGCAAAAAAGCTAAATAAAGTAGGAATAAACACAAGTACAGTAAAAGCATCTGAAAAGTGCAATTATTAGTATTTTTTAGCAACTGGGAAGATAGCAAACAGAAGCTATTTCAAATTTAAGAGACTGGGGGGGCTTCCCAGTTGATCTCTCGGTGCTCAGCAGAATGAGATGATGAGATGAGACAAGGAGTAGTGTTCAAAGTCAGATTTATCGTAGACATGAGCACTTCAAAAGTCATCAACTTTAAAAGCACAACAGGGATAGGGTATGTGGGTGACAAAAATGCAATGCAGATAGAAATTAGCAGTATTTAGACAGAGAATAGCAAGTCACACAGTACTACAGCTAAAGATGGCACTAAATAATTGTAGTTAGAGAATGGACGAACTGTACAACAGCACCCTGAGTGGAGAAGAAACGTTCTCCCGCAGGGTATTAATGTAGAAAGTAATTCCCCCAGAAAACTGAGTCTTCCTCTTCATGACAGCATATTAGGCTGCCGTGGAGCTCAGACTGAAAAGAAAAATAACTGTTGTCATTATTTTACACTTACTAAGCAGCACTTCTTCTGTTTAGCAAGTATAAAATGTAACAAAAAAAAAAGAAAATTAAAAGAAAAAGTGTGTGCGTTTATGTCTGTGATGTTATTTTA
Organism: Protopterus annectens; assembly: GCF_019279795.1. NCBI lineage: Eukaryota > Metazoa > Chordata > Ceratodontiformes > Protopteridae > Protopterus > Protopterus annectens. Next base: position 602,883,772 of record NC_056745.1, read on the forward strand.
CTGTTTAGTGAGTGTAAAACTAAATATAACATACAATGTGTGTGGGGGAAGTGTGTGTGTGTGTGTGTGTGTGTGTGTGTGTGTGTGTGTGTGTGTGTGTGTGTGTGTGTGTGTGTGTGCGTGTGTGCGTGTGTGCGTGTGTGCGTGTGTGCGTGTGTGTGTGTGTGTGTGTGTGTGTGTGTGTGTGTATTTCTGTCTGTGTGTGTGAATGCATACTTCCATGCATGAAAGTGAGGTGGGTGTGAGTGAGAGAGAGTGAAGAGTGAGAGCATGCCAACACTGGCAGTAGCAGTAGCAGTATTCAGGAGACAGTGCAATTGATGGAATGCTGGCAACAGCAGATGAGCGTTGCGTACCTCTTGACCTTTTAGCTCAAAAAATCTGGATAAAGCTTGAAATATAGGGGGAACAAAGGTTCAAAAATAGGAACAGATTTTAAATGTCATACTTAAAAAATTAAAAAAGTAAGTTAAATAACAGGATTTGTGTTAACATGAACTTTCTGAAGGAAATAAAGTCTGAAAGTCAAATGTATGCCACTATTTAGTGACTTCAGTCCCTGATGACTGAAAAAAAAACATTTTAGCAGTAAGGGACCAAAAACATTATAGCAAATTTCTAGATATATTTTAAAAAGGATATATTTTGGATGTGAAATACTTCCTCTAACACCATTTACATATACTACAGCAATTTTGAAGCATTAGGCGAAGGAACTATTTTACATCAAAAATATATAAAAAAAATATAGTAATAAAAATATAAATAAGTAAGTAAAACACAACAATTTTACAGAAAACCCAGTCTCTAAGTGCATTAATGCCTTCCAGGTTGTGTATTACTGTGTAACTAATGCTCTTCCAGGGGTATAGAGCCTGGGTGGGCATTAATTACACATTAATGCACACCCTGTCAGGCATTATTTCTTGCTTATCTGAGGAATGCTATTTCTCAGCTCCTCCCACAAAGTACTGGATTTTTTTCACTGTCTGTAAAATAATTCTTTTTTGGTGGTGCTGCGGTAGCGTTGTCGCCTCACAGTAAGACGTTGTCCTGTTCGATTCTCAGCTAGAGCGTCTTCTGTGTGGAGATATGTGTGAATGGGCGTACCATCGTTGAAGGTTGTGCATCAGAGCTGGCAACTCGGCACGTAAAAATCTACTGCCAATCATTAGCAGACCCAAGTTCTGCTGTGGCGACCCCTTAACCGGGAAAAAGCCAAAAGACACAACAACAACTGTAGCCAAACCTCTTAACACTTCAAAAATAACAAAAAACTAAAAAAAAATGCAATACAAGAGTAAAGATAAAAATAAAAACTGGAAGTAATCAAACCGTAAATGAATAATGAGAAGGTCCGAACTTGGAATAAGGAATTATTGGATGAAACAGGTCCAGCTTTCTATCAAGTTCAAATCAACAATTCAAGGATTTCATAGAGAACACTGCCTTTTCAGATAATGTGAGTCCTTTCTATAAACAATCTTGTTTTATTGCAAATTTCAAGAATAACAAAGATATATACACGTGATAACTATATCCAAATAAATGCAAAAGAGATGCAAACATACATCAAAGCAGAGCTGAATCATGATCAAATGATCTAGGCAGGATTAATGGAGCAGGCCTCCTCTCAGCCATTTTAGTGTCCCTCTACTTGTTTCACCCCCCCCCCAATTACCATAAACACTGCTGAAAACTGTCAGCAAGCATACTGTTTTCTTCTTTACTTTAGAAATGAAGGCAGAGAGACGGATTTAATTTAAAATGTTTAACTTAAGTATGCCTTGTTTACTAAGGTAGTCCAACTTGGCTAGTAATGTCTTTTTGGAGGAGAACATTGGTGGTATTTATACTACTAGGGGAAATTTAGCCAGTGCACTGGGAATGTCCTCCTTCTCCTCTTTTTGATAGCTCAGGTGGATATAAAAAATCTCACAGCACTCACAGATGGGGCCTCAGTTTAACATGTCAGCCAAATGGGCAACACTCAGGAGTGTGTAACACCCCACTCCTTAAAGGGCACTGTAGTATTACCAATCCACCCACATGGTGTGGGAGTAGACCCCATAGCCTTCGGCACCAAAGGCAAGTATGCAACATGTTGTGCTACTAAGACTGCTTTAAAATTCTGCAGAACAAGCACCAACAGCCATTTGCTAAACAAAACAGTTGTACATTGAGAACAGACAACATTTACAACAGTAAACCTCACTTCCCTCAAAAACTCACATTCCTTGAAATTGCACTGATACTCACATCCTTTGAAAATGCACCACTGTAGATTTTTTCTGTTAAGCTACAAAGTGAAATCTATGAACCAATAAAAGACAAAATTACCCATTTCAGCACATTTCAATCAACTCTGATAACTAAGTAGTCTGGTAGTTGGTGTGGAGTATGTGTAGCTAAGGTACACAGTTTGAGCCTAGGCAAACTAATTAACTAATCTGCCATTCCTATCTAGGGTATTTTACACACACACACACACACACACACACACACACACACACACACATACACACATCTAAATCCCTGGAATACTCAACAACCAAAGGAAAGCAGTGCAGTTCTCCAGTCAAATGTGTGTTTAGCAGCAGCAGCAGTTCCAGTCTTCATCTGTTTCAAAATGATGAAACCCCCATCTGTTTAAATCTCATGTGTTGTCATTGTCTGTAGTAAAGATGAAAGCCCCAAGTTTCTGATCTCTAGTACCAATGTGTGTTTAAAATTGTGCGCATTGCTATGCATGTACTGTACTAAAGATGTATAACACATGCACTGGGAGTACATCCTTAAAGAAAAAAATGCACTGATGCAAAAAAGTAAAATATTATGTTTTTAAATTGTTTATTTAACAATTAACTGTCTTTTAACAAGGTAAGTCTCAACTTGAGTTTCAGCTTAACATACAAAACTACTGTGCACTGATTGCTGCTTTGTAGATTAGCCACACATAAACCTATACCAGTGCTATCAATGTGTTACAGATCAAAAGTGAACTGGTAAAACTAATTGAAGTATATGTGATTGTTGTGCAGAAGGATTGTGAAGCTTAAGAGGAAATGCACTTCCTCTGAACACCTGCCTAGTAATACCTGTATATTGAACAAAGTGGGTGCAGTGGGGCAGCGGTTACTGTTGTTGCCTCACAGGAAGAGGTTCTCTGGTTCAGTTCTTGACTGGGGTTCTTTCTGTGCAGAGTCTGCATGTCCTCCTTGTGTTTGCATAGGGTCTCCGATGAGAAAATAGGAGAAGCTGAAGAAGAATGGCAGTAACTTAAAAGAGCAAGTATGAGAACTACAGAACAGATATGCACTGAGTCAGGTATGGAAATAAGGTATGTAAGTGGAGATAGTAATGGAATGGAGAAATCCAGCAAGTCATCAAAAGAAGGAAGGAGTGCAGAAAAAAAGTGGGACATAGAAAAAACAAAGCAAGTCAAGAAGGAATACTGGTTAGCTACCAAACAGGCTAAGAGAGGAGTAGCAAAAGCAAAGAACAAGGTATCAGAGGCATTCAACCAGCTTCTGCAAATTGACTTGGGAGATGACACAAAGACAATCTTATCAGGTTTCAAGCCAAAGACACAAAGACAAAGAAAATAGTCAGACACCTTTTGTAAGAGATGCCAGCCCACAGGAAATCAAAGGCAGATGGAAAGAGTACTTTTAGCAGCTTTGAATGAAAAAAGAAATACCCTGTAGAAGATGTGCTGTCCCTGACACAGCATGTGATGAAAGAAGAGGAGAGTAACAACAGCACTAAGGAAAATGAAGTCAGGGAAAGCTGTAGGCTCAGATGAGGTCACGGCACATGTGATCAAGATATTGGATGAGATAGGGCAAAATGGCTCTTGAGGGTGACTCAGATGAGTAGTAGGATGCACACTGATTAAGAGATGAGAAATAAGGACATCAGATCCGAAGCCAAAGTAGCTTCAACTGCAGACAAGGTCGAAGAGAACAGATGTGCAGAAAATCAGAGGACAATTTGGGACAGGCAGGAAGAAGACAAGAAGAAACAAGGGTGTCCAGCAAAGAGATAGATGGATTCCATAAGAGAAGACCTGTGACAGTCAGAGATGAGTGTTGAAGAAGATAGGAGAGTGGCATTGAATCAAGAGAGATGATCACAACTGACACGACAACCTGATCCCATGTAGAAATTGAGGAAAAGGGGTGGGTAATAATGCTGAATTCAGAATGTAGAAGCAAATTAAGGATTCTCGTTTCAGCTTTTTCTGTAGAGTTTTTTTATATTCAAACAACAGTTAGAAACAAAAATGAAAGAGCATCAGCAGCCCTGGTCCAGTACTTCTAGATGGTCAGAGTAATTTCAAAATCATACAGAGATTTTCTGTCTTTTAAACAAAGCTGTTGGAACACACAGATAGTTCTTTTCCATGGTAGGGTAACACAGCACTTGATAAAAAGCTGTAAGTGCAGAAACAGTAAGCAATTCCACTTTGCTAAAAAAAAAAAGCAAAAAACAACTTTACATTTGACTCATCTATATAAATATATAGATGAACGGACATGACATGATCATCTACAGATCTAGTTGCAACCATGCACGTGTTCAAACCCAGCTCCAATATGACCTAAACTCCCATCAGGACCAGCTAATAAGGCAAAAGTTAATTCTCAACTCCTCCATAGCTAAGATAATACTATTTGGAGCTAGCCAAAAACTTTCCAACTCCCTAAACAACCTGCACATCCAAGATGTACACAATGCCACAGTAGAAACAAGTACTTCAGTTCCATCACCTCACTGAGCAAGCTAGAAACAAAGTCAACTACCTCCTCTTTTTGGCCAAAAAAATCTCCCCTTATCTTACCATTCCAAAAACCATACCCAAAGAAGACTTCCTGCCCCATATAGAGTATGGCCTGCCCATTTTTGTTCCAGACTCCAAAAAAAAAACAGTGACAGCATCCAAGCAATCACAAGCAAAATCTACCATTTCATCAAACTCTCACCACACTGAGCACAACACTGCCTTTCCCTTTCCAAAGGAAAGTGGCTTCCCATAAAAGGCAGACCTCATCTCCTACTATGTTTCCAACTCTTTGAACTACTGCATCTCAAAACATTCCCCCAGCCCCAAAACTAACTGAAAACCTACCACATGAAGCCTAAGGGGCTACTCTCAGACTACTTCAGTTCTCACAACTTCTTCAGTTAAACTCCATAGGACGAAACATGCCTTCTGTACAACTGTTCCTAGTCTTTGGCAATCACTTCCCATCTACTTAAAGGAACTCTTACTCCAACTTCAGAAATGCTTCTGCTTCCAAAATACATATAGCTCCTCCATTTATTTACCCATTACATACAAATTTTTAAATACCATGTATAAGTAGCATATAACGATGTGAGAATTCATCGTTAATATAATAGATTCTCCAGTCTAAAAATTATAATTCTTGTATTCTCTTGTATACTCATACAGTATATGTACTTGACATTTATGTCATATTCTGGTCTGCTGCGTATTATTCGGAAAATACTTGTGCTCTTCAATATTCTCCATTAACAATATATTAACTGTGATAATGTCACTTGGGCTATGTCTAAAGATAGTCATTGGTAATCAGTACACTACCCCAGTAAACAAACATAAGTAAAATAACTAAAGTGTACAACTCTTGAAATTTCTTCATCTAAGACAATAGTCACCTGACACAGCCAATGAAAAGTAATTTTTACTCCAGTAAGTTAGTTAATAAATTTAAGCTAAAAAAACTACATACTGTAATGAGTACTACATGCATGTGCAAAACTGAACCTGTGCTCCACTACATAAAGGAATGCATGTGTATATAGATGGTCTGTGACCTGTCTGCATTCAGATAATGTTCTGTCTGTCTATGCTATCTTTAAAGTATGTAATAATACACTAACTCAGTACAAATTTATTTTTTTTTAAACAGGAAACATCTTTATTAAATTATCACTTATGACATAGGCAATCATACATTTACAAACCATATTGACATATTTTAGTTGCAAATATTATGCATTACCTATAATTGTAAGTCAAACATTAAATAGCTCAATCAAATCCTGCCTTCGCTTAAACCTCTTAAACCTCATCCCTCCTCCAAAACATTATTTTGCACATATTGCACATATTTTTTCTATGCCTTATCTATCTGCTATTATCTTTTCCAAATATCCCTTTTCCACTTGTTTTATCTCTGTTACTATATTCTCTACTTCTAGTACAGTTGGTTTAGACTTTGATTTCCATATTCTAATAATAGCTTTTTTGGCAGCCACAATAATTAGACTCAGCAAAGTCTTACTATGTTTAGATAATTCTGATTTTGTATCATAGCTCAAAAAATTATTTTCTAAGTTCCACCAAGTTGCTCACCCAGTATTTCTGATAGAGTAGTCTGGTAGGGAATCTTTAAAGTCTGCCAACTAATTATACTCCCAAAAATTATGTTCCCAATTATTTCTTTCTTCTCCATCACACCTCCAACATTTGCAATCTACTTCTGGAAAAATTCATTGGAATCTACTTAGGGTATAGCAATACCTATGCAAGTACTTCCAAGCAAAGATCCCAAACCTTCTAGACTTTGTTGCATATTTGGGAGTCATACATATATCTCCCATTGTTTCTTTAAGAATTGTTTATCCAATCTCTTTTCCCAATCCCTTTGAACCTCTTCTGAGTCATTCTTTATAGTTATCATGCAATATTTTATATGCTCTACTAATTATCCATTTTTTAACAGCAGCTTCTGTTGTAGATTCTGTTAAAAGCTCTATTAGTTTTGGTCTTTTACTTAAGATACTTATATTTCTTTCTCTTTGCCTATACTCTGATATTAATTATTGATAAGGAATGCAATAAGACTGCAGTCCAAATAAATTAGTGGCTTCTTCCCATTCTATTACCTTTCCCTGTCTGTTTGCTCCCGATACACTGGTTCATTTGCCAATTTTCTCAAATAATTTCCAGCTCCCTCTAGTCCATTTCTGTATCCCTAATTGCAGTCATCCCTACTGTTAGAATCTCTTTTCTCTATCTCCATGTTGGCTTAGTTCTTAGAATACATTCTGCTATTTTATGAAGATAATAATCTGAATGATTATTATTATTCTCCTTAAGGATATGCATCCAAAATCCCAGTCTATCCTTGCTTCTTGAGCTTCCCACCTGTTTCATCATCATCCCTTTCCACCTTGAATTATAGCTTTCTGCTTGTGCTATGTATAGGAGCCTTAACTGTGTAGCTCTGAAATACCCCTTCAAATCAGGTAATATGAAACCACCTTGTTCTATTGGAAGGATCAGCTTATCCCACTTATCTCTTGCCATGTTCCCCTTCTAGATAAGATCCTTTAGCTTTATCCACAACTTATCTTCTGGTTGATAAAAATATGCATGGCTAATATCTAAAACTAAAGGGAGTGAACACATTTTCACTGCTTGTATTTTGCATTTTGCAGCTATGTTCTGGGCTCAGCATTTTTTAAAGAAAGCAATATCATAATCTATGGTTTTGGGTTTTAATCACAGTGGGAAGACTCAACAACAAACACACCAATGTGGAAAAAAAACTCTGTTCACCAAAACCATGGACAGCCACGGAAGACAAAGGAAACAAATGTTCTTTAGGATCAAAACTGTTTTATTCCGCTTTCGCCTACTGACTTCTTCAGAAAAACATAAAAAACATTTTATACAATAAAATCCATCCAATTAACCACAATTAATCAATTAACATTAATAACCCTTGTTAAAGCCATTATATTGCTATATTTTATTACAATATGTGCTCTATGCTTGGTTTTAATTAATCTTCAATCTTCTGTGCTTCAAAAAACACTTGATATTAACATTTTCATTTAAATCTGGACTTTTATAAGAATGCAATTTCATTTGCTATCTTGCTTCTATTGTCTCTAACTTATCTTTATAATTCCCACCCCTTGGGTCTTGTAGAACACTTTCAATTACAGAAAACAAAAAACTTTTTAAAGTTAGGACACATAATAGAGTGTTTATATAAAACATTTTTGTTGTCTTTAACTGTTATACTATACATATGCTCCTTTATATGCTTTTCTAAACTTCGAGTGGTCATACCTATATAAAAATTTGAACAAACTGAGCATACAGCAACATAAACTAAACCTTGTGTCTTGTAAGTGTATCTGTGGGAAGAGTGCTGGATCATTCTACATACCAATGCACTTATTATGTTTAGTGACTCCATAATGCTTTCATGTAGCATTTATAAGAAAAAGGTTATAACCATGAAGCTGAGCCACCAAATTTGAATAAATCCAAATATAAGTCTTTTATTATATATGAAAAAACAGAAACTGGAATCACGTATCACAAGCGCTGCCGATATTCCGAGCTTTCTCAAGTTGATAACATCTTGTAAAGCACAAGTTTAAATAGTTACTTACATCAATTAACAATTAAAATAAATGTATAATTAAACCATTATTCAATTAACTAAACCATTACTTTAAAAATATAAAAATATTTGGCTTGGTTTTGTGAGTGCGTCATGGCTGCAGAATCGGATGCCTTTAATCCTGGGGAAACACCTGAAATTTTGAGAACTGTTGATCCAGAGGCACCAGTAACTCGAGCAGAGTTTAACGGTGTTTTGGCAGCACTAGCTGAGATAACTGGGCTTCTGAAAGGAGCTCAACCGGAAACTAATTCATTGGCAGCGAACCAGCAGCACGCAGCACAAAATGATAGAAGGCTTGGCGGAGCTTGTTCGGATGCAAATGTTGTGGTTTCTTCAATACCTAATGGGCTGAATAGCATTCTGAACACAAAGGCTAATACTAATGAAAGTAATGGTCGGGTAGACCGGCAGGAAGGAACGGAAAAGCCTAGGTCTTCCAAAACGGAAAGGCAGCAGCAACAGCATAAAGATTTCAGTTTTACCAATTGGGTAGAACAGCAATTTTCATTCAACAAAGGTACTGTTTATGCAAACAAAGTGACTATTATTGAAAATGAGTTTGATGATTTCAAAAAGAAGCTTTATGCTTTAAAAAATAATCAACTTGAAGTTGATTATTTAAAAGAATGCGTAAAAGTGAAACGCATTCCAAAAGGTTTGCGACTATTTAAATTCCCAAATAATGTGCAAAGTGGAACACATTATTATCATAAACTGTGTGACATTTTCAATCGGGCAGGGGTTGAAATGTTGGGTGTAATGATAGAAGAATATGAAGCTAAACAGAATATTCTTACAAACGATTTAAATGCACTGAATAATAATATTTTTACTGATCCTAATTTTTCTACAGTAAAACTTGAATACAGCAGAGTGTTTGATGATGTTGATACATTTTGTAACAAAGTGATTAATAGAAAAATGCGTAAACTTGAGAGGGATCTAATTGAATATAGGGAGGGGGTGGCTTATCCCTTACACAGACCATTTAGGGCTGAAAGTCAAAACACGAATAAAGAAGGAAATGAAGCTCAAAACAACTGGGTGGAAGAGCCACCACGTAGAAGTGAAAGGCTAGCCCAAAAGGAACGAAAGGGGTCCACACAGGATTTTTATCAGCACCCAGGGAGAATTGTGGGTTGGAAGCAGAAACAACACCCACCCCGTCCCTGGAACACTTAGGTTTCCTGGAAATTTATGACTCAGCAGACGCTGGGGGGGTAAGCTCTGTTGGAATTAATAGTGAAAAGAATAGGAATTCAAATGAGGTTATTTTAAATACATCACAAGGGGCATGTAGGTTGTATATTAAATCCAATTTCACTATCTACAATTACACAGATGTAGCACCTGATAACACTGCTTTTAATGTTTTCACTAGGGGTTTACACTTTGTTCCTTATAAAAATTGTAACATACCTCTTACTTTAATTGATGTAAAACTGTTCACTAGAAGTCTTAACCTACAATATTTATTCAAACAACAAACACACATTCCTTCTGAGTTGGATAGGAAAAGCTTATTTAATCCTCCCATGCATTTATTAATCACACTTTTTGAACAACTAGTGGAAAACGAACTCAGGGGCTTACAGCCCAATCAAAATGAGAAAACAAACTTGAAACAAATTGAATTTGATTTCATCGAAATGTTAAAAAGGGAAAACATAAGAGTGATGAAGCCGGATAAAGGGGGAGGAATTGTACTTATGTATGAGAACAATTATGATCAATACCTCCATCAAATGCTTCAAAACGATGAACAATATACAACAGTTTCCAGAAATGAAGTTAATATATTTTGGTGAAAGATAAAATACTGTTTGAATGATTATCTATTGCAAGGTGTCATTAATGAGAAATTATACAATTTTTTACATGTCCCTAAACCGAAATTACCAATAATATTTGGAATTCCAAAAACACACAAAGGACTTGATCCTTTGGCATTTAGACCAATAGTGGCAGGAAGTGGTAGTATAACGGAACCACTATCAAAATGTATTGATCATGTAACAAAAAAATTCACCTGCTTGTTAAGGTATGTGTGCAAGGATTCATGGGAGTTTTTGGAAAATGTTCCTTGTAACAACTTTGTGCCAGATCTCCTAATGGTAACAATTGACATCAAGGATTTATTTCCTAGCATACCCCATGATATTGGGCTTCAGTGGTTTAGTGAATTTTTCACCCAGGAAACGTGCTTGAGTGCTAATTTAACCAACTTGATTGTGGAGCTAATGAGCATTGTATTGGAGAATAATGTTGATGTTCTTTAATGGAGAACTATTTAAACAACTCAAGGGAGTTGTGATGGGGGCACAATGTGCCACCATTTATGCCAATGTGGTGCTCCACAGATGGGAACTCAAGCATGTATTCACATCACCCTGGGAAGAACACTTGCTGTTTTATAGAAGATTTCTGGATGATATTTGTATTTTGTGGAAAGGAACACATGACTTGCTTCTAGAATTTTTAGCACACATCAACAACTCGACTAGTTTTCTGAAATTTACACATACAATAGGGGTACATGAACTCCACTATTTAGATGTGAATTTATATAAAGATCAGGACAATAAAACCTTTCAGTCAAAAATTCATAGAAAGACTTCATTTTCTAATTCCTTATTACATTTTCAGAGTGCCCATCCTTTTTCACAGAAAAAAGGGATTCTTAAAGGGCAATTAATCAGAGCATCTAGGATGTGCAGCACAGATGGTGACTTCTTTAATGAAGTTCAGGTTTTGCAAAAGATGTTCTTAGAGAGAGGCTACCCTTTGGATTTATTTCAAGTGTTATACAGAGAGGTAGCGAACAAAAGAAATTCATTATATTGCCCATTATTGGGAAAGGGTCACACACAAAATCAGATAGCTAGCACAAAGGGAAATGACTTCATCGGACCCAAATTCATTTACACACATTGTGGCCAAGCACAAGAGATAGAAAGGACTATCAACAAATTTTGGCCAATACTTACATCACACGAAGATTTAAAGAATGTTTTACCCCTTAAACCTAAATTCATCAGGAAAAAGGGTGTTAATTTAAAAGAAATGTTTGAAAAGAAAAAAAGAAAAAACAAAGATTGGGTAAAGAAATCAGGCACATATAAATGTGGGGCCTGTCATCAATGTCACGCAATTTTGGATGATGTAGGAATATACTTGCCCTCAAGAAAAATGAAAATTACACCCCCCACGTATTTTACATGTAACTCCAGAGGAGTGGTTTATTTAGTGGTGTGCACACTTTGTAAAAGTTTTTATGTAGGGAAGACAGAAAGGGAAATTAAGAGAAGAATGTATGAGCATTTTTATGAAATATCTAAAAACAAAGAATCAAATGCACTTTACAAACATTCCCTTGTATGTCCAAACTACAATTTTAAATTTATGGTCTTGGAGCAGGTGAATCGTGATTTAAGAGGGGGAAACTGGGAAGCCACCCTTGAATACAGGGAATTGGTGTGGCAACTCAGGCTAAATGCTGGCAACTGGCCTGGTTTAAATGACACCATCAGTATTAAACCAGTATTAAAACTTAGAAGAGCCAGATTATGATAAAATGTCAGATTATAATAAGTCAAGTAACTACATATTTCTTAAACGGGAAAGTATTTTATACACATTAGTTGATTTTTATCAACCTTGAATTGCTGGAGCATTATGTTAAGAACAAGTCCCCACTAATGTGTTCCTTAACAAAAGAATTTATAACATAGACCATAATGAAATTGAAATAATACCAAAGCTCTTTTAAGGTGAAAAGCACTTGGTGTATTAATATAGTAATTAAACTTGTGATTTAGAACATTATGCAATGTAAATATTTGTTTTGGTTTCTCTTGAAAAGAATGAAAGTCATTTTACATTTTAACAAAAGCCTTTTACATATTTTTATATTTTTAAAGTAATGGTTTAGTTAATTGAATAATGTTTTAATTATACATTTATTTTAATTGTTAATTGATGTAAGTAACTATTTAAACTTGTGCTTTACAAGATGTTATCAACTTGAGAAAGCTCGGAATATCCGAGCGAAAGCGCTTGTGATACGTGATTCCAGTTTCTGTTTTTTCATATATAATAAAAGACTTATATTTGGATTTATTCAAATTTGGTGGCTCAGCTTCGTGGTTATAACCTTTTTCTTGGTATCGTTTTTTGAACTGTTCTTGATGTAGCATTTATAAAAAAGTATATCTAGGGATGTTCACTCAGTAACTCAAACTGTCAAAAGAAAATTGACCAGAGAGTATTGTTATCTTTTAGAATATATTGTCTATGTAATTATGTAAACAGATCCTAACTGTGAAATAATTATGATTCACAATCTCAACATTTTTTTGTGTTCTGAAATATATCCCTGTATGCTTAGATCTGTACATTGCTGCATAGATGAGATGTTTCACCTATATAAAACACTATGATAAATAACTAAAGTTACAGTTGGTGCCATAAATAAGATACTTCTCTTTCAGTACATCATTAATGTGTTTGTCATCACTATTTTTTTAGATCCTTTTCCAGATGTTGGCAGAGAGAATATTTTGAATTACTAAATGCTACATTTGGACATTGTTAACCATTTCTGTTTAACACTGGAATATTACTTTCTTTAGGAGTATTTGAACATAGTAGGTAACTTGAAGCAGGTAACAGTAGTAGGTAGTTTTAATTATTTTGGAGAATAATTATATGCTGCTTGTGGCTTTTCTAATTTTTTGTCATGAGGGGTTTTCTGTTATTGCCTGAATATAACCATCTTGAAATGAAGCATTGTGGGCATACTTTCTCTAGTTTTGGCAGCCATTGACTCATATCTGTGGTAAAGGCTAGTGTGAGGATTTCACAAATCAAAGTGTTATTTTATTGGAGAAGTAACAAATGTTGCATTAACCTGCATATCTTTGTTATGCGACCCTGTTCACTTTTCATGTGCAAATATTTAATATTTGATACTTAGTGAATGAACTCTCAAACCCATCCTGTATTTCTTACCACTGCTCCTCTATTTTTGCCCATGCATCTTTATCCACTTCCATTCTGATGGTCTAGAGAAGCATGCATGCTGTACTTTTCCTGTCTTTCTTTTAAATTCCTGATTTTTTTTTCTTTTCCTCTAATCATTTTTGTATATTTTACCAACATGTTTCTTATTTAAAAAGTTGCGTTAACTTGTCCTTGAAAAAGGCTGACACCTCAGTGGTACTTAACAATTTGTTTTTTAATATTACCCCATATGCCTTCTTATTACTTATGTGGGTGTCATTCAGCGAAGCAGGATTAAAAAATACATTTTCTCAGTTATCACTTTAAGTGCTTTATAGTAAGGGTAGTATGTTCTGCTGCATGTAATAACATACATGTTGTTTTAAACATTACATTTCTTACTACAGTGTTTTTAAATCTATCAACACCCATCTCACAAACTGGCAGATTGTGTTTCAGCATTCAGTATTAAATTGCCCTTAATTGCAACTCTGTGCCATTTTTCTTTGAACTATTACATCTACTCCTACACTTTCTTCAGCTTTCTGCTTCTAGAATTAAATTTTAATATTTGCTCGGTTTCACAAGAATTTCAGTTGCTTTTATTTTTAACACTTGTACTAAGTCTTAATATGATTTGCCACTCAGCTTTTCTAGGCTCTACAAATTCCTCATTAAACCATGGGTATGTTCACCTACTTCTTTTTAGCAATAGCAATTTTTCTAGAGATTGAGACATAATTTGATATAAAGAAATGTAACAAGATTTCATAGCATTAACTCACATCTGAAGATTAAAAGCAGCAACAGTTCTTAGAGTGAAGGTCTTGCTTGCTTGAATACAAATAAGTAGATATCAAAAACAGAGTTATTTTCTTCACTTTATTTAAAATTATGTCTTATTTTGTGTTCTTACTTTTTTGTTAATTAGTATACAATATGTTACCCTATGGAGAAAGCACAGCAAAAGGATCATCCTCTTGCACTTTGACATATGTTTTAGGCAAAATTAACCTCTCTCTCTCCCTCCCTCTTTACATTAGAAAAGTACGTTCTCATATCTATTTTTTAGCAAAGTCTCAGCATTCAGTCTCCTATATTATTAGAATTTGTAAGCATGACACCTTCAACAGAGCCTCATAACATATTAGAAATCTGTCATATGTAAGTTAAAGAAATAAAACTAACTTTATTCTTAAATGCTTTCAATACATTCCAATATATTGCACTTCAACTAAATATAGCATATCATACTTTAAAGTATAATAATATCAGTATGCAAAAGTAATGGCTTACTTGCCTCACTAGTTGTAACTTTCACAAAATGTCAACATAGTTTACTAATGAAAAGGAAATCAACACACTTTTCTTATCCTTGAAATAGAGTTCATATATCTGTTTTTTCATCAAGTGACATCACCATACATTTGGTTGCTGAATTATTTGGTGTCACTACAGTTCGAGTAGTAGGAATATTGCAGTATACTTTTATTATGTTAGCTATTAATTGCAGCATCACTTTCTTTTTATCATTTTGTACTTGACAAGTAGTGAAGATCTGTGCAATACTGCAGTGTTAGACAAATGTAACATTGTTTTAATTCTATTACTAAATATTAAACACTTAAATGAGCAAATGACAAAATAATCATTTGAGAGCAAATTCTGCTCCCCCAACATGGGGGGGAGCAGCCCCGCCATACCCTTTGATAATTATATATACCAACTCCAAGATCACACACCAGTGGGGTAAGGGCAAATTCCCTGACCATGATAGAAGAAGGGTGTTTCTTTTCTGAGTGTTCAGTCTTATAGGTTCATAGGCTCATAGGTAGGTACTAGGCTATCGGCCCTAGGGCCTATACAAGCCCAGCCAAAAAGGTACCCTGGCTTTTGCCACCCAAGAAAATTATTTTCCTGTGCCACTGTCGAGCAGAGCCACAGAGGTGATCCCCGGGGTGAATTTCCTATTTCCCATACAATCATCAAGATTTTTCTTGAAGAGTGCTAGTGAGGAGCTCTGTTTGATATAGATAGGTAGTTTATTCCAGAGTATGGGAAGTCTCTGGGACAGGAATCTATCCCTCCAACATGTTCTGTTTATAAGAATGAATCTAGCCCTATTTGCTCAGGTATGACAGAAATGTCTTGTAAACATAAACTCCTGCAAACAGCATTCACCCTTATCAACTGTACCTATATGTATTATTGTTTTATTATAACCCTGTTAATTGCAGACACTTGCTGTCAAGGTTAACTGCAGTGCTGGTCAAACTTTGCACAACACATCTCTATGAATTGCAGTCTTGGTCTCCTTCTCAAGTGACAATACCCAATAATAAGCGAGAAATTATTACCATGCACTTAACCTTATAGTTTTGTGAATCCATTACAAGACATTTTTGTCATACCTGAGCAAATAGGGCTAGTCTCATTCTTATTCCCCTTGTAGACCATTCAACACAATAAAAAGAAGTGGGTGTGGAGCAGCATTTAGTCAAATTGCTACAGACAAAGGGGAGAATTATACAAAAGAGTGGATAGAGCTTGCAAGAAGCAAGCAAGCAGGATGGGAAAGGGATCAAGTGAAACACAAGACCGAAAGTAACAGAGAGAGAGAGATGATGGCTAATGTGATGAAATTGGAAGGGGAAAGTTTGCAAATAGAAGGGCGAGTGATATGGAACAGGAGCTGTAGGATATAAGACCAAATATGAGAAATAAGAGGAAGGTTTATTGATTGAAGAAAAAGTCAAAAAGGGGATTAAAAGTCTTGGTAAAGGAGATAGGAGAGACAAGCTTACAGAGTAGCTCATCTCAGCACATAAATTTAGAAAGACATGGCTGCAGGTGGCCAATGCAGTCAACAAAGAGACAGGTTAAAAGCATGTTGTTGTGTATATAAGCATCAGCAACTGCTCAGACGAGACAGACAAGTTAGTAGGAAGCAGGGGCAAGAAGGTGATAAACAGTTGCTGGAACAGGGAATTATTCATAGCAGTCACAGAAGTGTTTCCCGGGTTAGAAGGCAAAACACTAAGAAAGGTGAAGATTAAGAAATATAATGGTTGGCTGTGGCCATGGACAAGGAGGAAAGGCTTGGGACTAGATAATATGGAGGGACACCTGATAGAGAGATTGCTTCTATGTCAGGTTGAGGTTTCATCATAGTCAAGGAGGAACAGAAGTGCTCAGTCATATCAAAGTACCTCTAAGCTAAGGTAGAAGAGGGGATATCAAAGAAGTCAAAACACTGGACAAGGAATCCAACAGTAGGTAAAAGTAAAATTCATCACAGAGCATAAACAAGAATGGGATAATATTATTTTGCAACAAATTGAATCTACTGAGTGCAAGATGAAGGACCTAAAGGCAATAACTGAAGATGGATGAGAGAACACTGCAGGTATCACAGAAATTGGGCAGGTGACAAGATGGGATAAGGCATGAAGAGTCCTCAGTATAGGTAGAACAATGGGTGAGGAGGAAGTGATTGAGATGGAGAAGTGCTTCTGTAATGAAGGACCAGTTTTAGGACTGATGACAGAAGAACTTGACAGAAGGTTACCAGAGTGAAGAGTAGTGATGGATGATAACTCAGAAACACATATAGACACACACACACACACACACACACACACACACACACACACACACACACACACACACACACACACACACACACACACACACAGACACAAACACACACACAAACACACACACACACACATACACACATACACACCATTAAGGGAAGAGGAAGAAAGACCAAAGGAACATATGGGTTATATTTATGGGAGCTCTGAATCTGCTAGTTACAGACTGGGTGATCCCAAGCTCAAGGATGGATAGAGTGCAAAAGCACGCAGAGATCTTTGATATTAAGGAGCCCAGCTTACTAGTTCAGGATTTTAACATAAGGGATGGAATACGGGATGTGGTCTTAACCAAGCATAGTCAATCAGAAGTTTTTAAGTCAAGGTAATGCTAATCGGACAATTGCATGCTGATATATAGTTTAGAATAGGAAAAAAATGTAAGAATGCAAAAGAAAAGACAGTTATGTGGAATTTTAAAGTAATGGGTTATGCTATGAGATCAATTACTACTCTGATAGAGAACACAAGCTATTAGAAGGAGTCAGGGATGGAGAGCTCAAGCATTTGGACAATGGTGCATAGAATAGGTAGAAAAAGAAAAGGAGAGCAAAACCAATGCATCTGTAAAGGGATGTGAGGTTATCCATTAGAACAAATGATAGGGTATGTGGCGATGTGAGGTATTACCAGCTATGCCAGTAGAAGCAAGGCAGTGGATGTGAAACATATGCCAGCACAGCTAGAAGGAATTTAGTAAAGAATTATATGTCATATAAATATGTTTTATTTAACATTTGTTTACTGGGAACATCCAACTTGAAACAAAGCCAATTTTCAGTGGAGGCCCAGGGAGAAATGCTCCAGGCACATATCTTTGTAATGTGGGAGACAACCAGAGCACCCAGAGGAAACCCACATAAATGCAGGGAGGACATGCAGACTCTGCACAGAAGGCACTCCAGCCAAGAATTGAACTGGAGAACCTCTTGCTGTGAGGCAACAATGCTACCTCTGCACCACTGCGCCATCCGGTATCAAAATGATTTGTATAGATGGTTGTGTTGAAAATGAATTTGTAAAGTTGCTTATGTTAAAAATATACTGACAGTGGGTCCTGACTGTATTGTAACTGAATTATATATATATATATATATATATATATATATATATATATATATATATATATATACATATATATATTATACACACACACACACACACACACACACACACACACACACATATATATATATATATATATATATATATATATATAAAAGAACACTTGAAGAGAGGAAGTTAAGCTAATCTCTAGCTAACTTTAGAAAATTGTAAGAAATTAAATTACTGGGCCTAGGCTTTAAAGGTGTTATCTCATAGTTTTGAATGAAGTCAGAGACCCAGTGTCTGTAAGAAGCATGATTTTAGTCTCTGTAGGAGGAGTAGAAGTTTGCAATTGTTTTATGACTTCCAGAAGCTGGGCCAGATATGATCAATGCTCTTGTATGTGTATTATTGACATGTAGGTGTGAAATCCTGGCAGTTTCTAGCAATGAGAGGTTGTATGAGAATCAGACGTCAGATGACCTGATGCATGTGATTTCATTCCATACAGAAATAATGTTTTAATATTAGGTGAGACAGAAGTCTCAAGGCAGTCTGTTTCTTGGAACCTGACATAGACGGATCCCTCCCTTACTTAATCTTGCCTTTCTCTATTAAGTAAGTAAGAACAGTAATTCTCTAGCTAGTCAGGAAAATATAGTGAGAATAGTTAAGTATTGTTTTTGTGTAATGGTGTGATCTTTCTATCTGTGTTATTTTTAATATTTGCCATGACTGAAACTCTGGCGTTTACTGTAAATAGATATTTCATATTTTCATGCTATTTTATTATTTATTATGAAATATATTTAAACTTTTCATTGTGGCTGGTCCTTTAGAGAATATTTTAACCTTTGAGAGTACTTATATCTATTGGTGACACTGTGGCCACTCCTGAAAGCCTGGTTGTTTGGTCAACATTACCATTTGTATTAATATTAATTTCACTCAGTATAATTGGGTACACATGTAAGAGCCTTAAAGTAAATGGCTTTGGAGTGTCTGGTGGCAGTAACTACATTATGGTCTGGGCAGAGGGGCATAGCTAGCAAATCTGCACCAGCTGTGTGTGTGTGTGTGTGTGTGTGTGTGTGTGTGTGTGTGTGTGTGTGTGTGTGTGTGTGTGTGTGTGTGTGTGTGTGTGTGTGTCAGCTACATGGAGCAAGGACAAAAAGCACTGGCTCCACACAGATATTGCTGGATGACTTGACTTGGACACTCAGTTGAGGACTTAACACTACTGCTGTGCCAGTTGGGAGCCTTACTGGACACTTGGGGAGAGGCAGAGAGAAAAACCCAGACCCTGGGTTGAGTGTGGTCCCTGTGTGCTCTTAAGGGAAATCGTACATTGATGCAGAAAGCTGCATCTGGAAATACTGAGTGCATCCATTTTTGTTCCAAGTGAACATCCCTCTTCAGTGTTAGTGGTGAGGATTGAGGCTCCTTAATTACTGGCCCAGAGTGGGGATGTCACATATTGAATGCAGTGGTGGGATATTAATTGAACTTCTGAGGCCTGTAGTAAGTTGTCACTAAAGGTGTGTCCTCTCAGCTGCCACATGGTAAACATTCAGCATTTCATTTCACAACAGTTTTATTTTATTTATGTATTTAGTTTTGTAGTTTAGTTTATTCAGGGAATGCAGGCATAGATATCAGCAGAGGATTATGGCAATCTGAAAAAGAACCAGTTGGCCAAGGTGTGTGAAGCCGAAGGACTGGTTTATGCCAACCTGCCTAAAGAGGAAATAATTTCAGCCTTAGTCATAGCTCAGATCAGCAACCAGGAGGATAACCAGTCTAGTGATGGGAATTTTCAGCCCTCAGAAACAGGACAGTTCACCTTTTCCTCAAATAACTTAAAAACCCATCTGTAATTAAAGTGACCTGAACTGGAGAGCAAACATTTGGAACTAGAATAATCAGAGAGAGTGTAGCATTTGGAGGCTGAAGAAAATGAGAGACTGCAGCCAAAGAAAATGAGAAGCAGCATCAACATGAGATGGAGATGCTGACACTTCACCAGGGTAATGGAAGTAATGAGGAAGGGTCTATATTAGATACTTGAACGTTTGAAAGTTCGACTACCATATGGTCAACACCATATGATCAAACTTGCAACGAATATTTAAAAAAAAATAAACTACACAAAACATCACCCTAAATGCTCTAAGCAGGGGCCCCCACTCTTTAAATATACCAACTTTGAGATCACACAGTGCAGAAAAGGGAAATCTTCCCATTCTGTGCTGTATGGAGATCTCTGTTACAACATTCGAACATTCAAAAATCTGATCATATGATGTCGACCATATGAGATTCAGAATTTTGAATGTTCGAACATTCAGTATAGACCCATGAGGAAGGGAATACCCAAACCCCAGATGCAATAAGGGTCAGTAAATTTCTTCCAGAGTTTACAGAGGGTGATAATTTTGATAGTTTCATTCATATATTTGAAAGAGTATGTAAACAGTATAATGTTGACCAATGGCTCTGGGTACAGTTCCTGACCCCATTACTCCATGGTAAAGCTCTAACTGCTGTTTCTAAATTGTTTGATATTGATTGTTTAAATTAAGAAAAAGTAAAGAAATGTTTACTTGAATCTTTTAAGTTAACAGCTGAAGCTTACAGAAAAAAGTTTTGGGAGCATAGACACAAGGCAGATGAAATTGTGTGTGATTATATTGCTGAATTAAGCACTTATTTTCATAGGTGGGTGAGTGGGTATCACGTCACCACTTTTGAAGGAATGGCAGACCTTTTGGTGAGGCAATAAGCCCTTAGCATTTTGCCTGAGGACATGAGAATCTGGTTGGTAGATGGAGAGTGTAACTCTACAGATGAGCAGGAGAAATAGGGGGATCTCCATTTAGCAAGCAGGACATTACTGCACAGGAAAGGGATACCCAGTGCTGTACATGGATATAAGGGAACCCCTGGTGGGCAGCCTTAACCACCCCAACAGAGTCTACCAGTAACAGGGGAAGCCACTAGTTCAGATACATAGCCAGGATCAAGGGTTAAATATTTTAAATGTAATCAGTGGGGCCATGTATCACAAATATCCACAGAGGTAAGGTGGGGAACAAAAGGTGGAGAGCCAGCAAGTGGGAATAACAGTATGCTAGTGGTAAGTTGTTTGGAGACAACAGGGGTAAAAATTTATCACAATCGGTTACATCCTATCTTAGTAGATGGAAAACAGGCAACTGCTAAAAGAGGCACGGCCTGTGATATAACCATTGTGAAGCCTGCAGTGGTTACAGAGGAGCAATACTTGCCTGGGAAGTCCACTTCAGTCAGAGCTTTAGGAGGGAGACCATTCCAAATGCTTTTGGCCAGAGTTCACCTTGATTGTGAGGGTGGAAAAGGAAGTAAGCAAGTATGTTTGAGTATATCCCTGCAGATGTCCTGATAGGAAATGATTTTGATAATGCAGTATCTTCTGTGCATGCAGTTACATACAGTCAGGCTTGGAGACAGGCATGTGGGTCTGGTAGCCTGGGGGAGACCCAGACAGACATCACACCAGAAGTCAGGGCTGGTGAGGTCACTGTTTCATGAATGGAGCTACCCTGTAGCAGTGACCCTGAAGGTTAGCCACAGCTGCTGGTAGGTACTGATGTTCCCTTGTACAGAGTGACTGCAAGGGAAGAGATGAGTGGTAGTACCCAGACTAACAATGAGGCACTTCTGTCAGAAGATACCAGACTTCCTTTGGAAGGGGAGCTGGGAAGACTCACAAAAGTAGAATTGAGACTGGCTCATCTCTCAGACCGTACAATATAAGGCTTGAGAGAGTTAGCTTAGGAGGCACCTGATTCTCAAGGAAAAGGGAAGTCTGTATACTGGAACAAAGGGTTACTGTATAGAGAGTGGACCCCTGAGTGAGGACTAGAAGGTCAGGTAATACAACAGTCAGTAGTGGCTGGAGCCTACCACCTGGCACTTCTAGCCATAGCCCATGTTATTCCTTTTGCAAGTTATATGGCAATAAAGCGTACCAAGAGACAAATTATGCAGAACTTTTACTGGCCTGGGATTACATATGATGTAACATGGTAGTGCAGAAACTGTAAGCAGTGCCAAAAATAGGCAAGGCAGAAGACAAGGTCAAGTCTCCTTTGATGCCCTTGCCTGTAATTAAAGAGCCATTTCAGAGGGTAGCTATGGACATTATGGGGCCTCTGAGTACCCCAAGTTCCACAGGGAAGAAATATATCCTTTTGTTAGTAGATTATGCTACTAGATACCCTGAGGCAGTGGCTCTGTCCTCCATTGAGGCAGAGAAGGAGACAAATACTTTGTTAGAGATTTTCAGTTTCTTGAGAGAAATACTGACTGACAGAGGTACCAGTTTCATGTTAGACCTGCTGGCTTGTCTGTGGAAACACTGTGGAGTGAAGTACCTAAAGATCACCTCCTACCACCCCAGACTAATAGTTTTGTGGACAGGTCAAACTCTACACTAAAGACCATGCTATGAGCATTTGCAGACAACTTTAAGAGAGAGAGTGAGACAAATATTTGCCCCATCTGCTGTTTTCTTACAGAGAGGTACCCCAGGAATCCACCGATTTTTCACCCATTGAGTTTGTGTATGGGCTTTAGAGTTTATTTGTGATGAATGGGAGGGTGATTATGAATCTCACAAACACTCTGTTGTGGCATATGTCCTAAACCTCAGGCCAAGACTTAGGCAGCTCATGATCTTGGTCCAGGAGAACCTGGCATGAGCCCAACAGCAGACAAAAGGTCTAGTATGACAGGAATGCTCAAGCATGACAGTATGCTGTGGGACAGCAGGGGATGGTTCTCATTCCTGTCAGACAAAATAAGCTGCAGGAAACTTGGGAGGGACCCTTCAAAGTGGTAAGGAAGGTCAGTGATATTAACTACATTGTAGAACTGCTAGGCAGGAGGCAGGAGCACAAATTGCACCATGTTAACATGATGAAACCTTACCATGATAGGGAGGTCCTGGTGCTAAGTATTTGCAGTAGGAGGCAGGAGGAGTCTGAGAGGGATCTATGGCTACAGCGAGACAGCCAGAAAAATGCTAAGTTGCTAGGGTAAAGTCTAAGGTTGACATGACAGTGCAGCACTGTAGTGAGATCAGCAATGTCGAGGCAATGGGATCTCAAGACAGGGTATGGGTTAATGCATTCCCAGACATACTAATTTCTATCAAGCAACATTTCATAAGGGACACTTGAAAAATTAGCTTGAGTCATCAAAGGGGGAGAGATGTGACAATGTGAGGTATTGCCAGCGATGCCAGGAGAATTATGGCAATGGATGTGTAACATATGCCAGGCCATCTAGGTGGAATTTAGTAAAGAATTATATACTATTTAAATATCAGACTGATTGTACAGATGCTTGCATTGAAAATAGATTTGTAAAGTTGCTTGTGTTAAATATGTACTATCAACAGTGGGTCCAGACTGTATTGTAACTGAATTAAATGTATATATGTTAACAGCTCTGCTCTAGCTAACTTTGGAAAATAGTAAGAAATTAAATTACTGGGCCTAGGTCATAAAGATGTTATCTCACAGTTTTGAATAAAGCCAGAGATGCAATGTCTGTAAGAAGTATGGTTTATTAGTCTCTGTAGGAGAAGTAGAATTTTGCAATTATTGTATGACTTCCAGAAGCTGCACCTGATCTGAGCAATGCTCTTGTGTATTATTGACATGTAGGTGCTAAATCCTGCCAGTTTCTAGTAATGGGGGGTTGCATAGGAACCAGAAGTCACATGACTAGATGTATGTGATGTCATTCTGTATAGAAATAAAGTTTTATTATTAGGTGAGGCAGACGTCTCATGGGAGTCTGTTTCTTGGAATCTGACACAGAAGGATCCCTCCCTATTTCATCTTTCTTTGCTCTATTAATTAAGTAGGAACAGTAATTCTCTAGAGCAGTCAGGAAAAAAATTGTGAGAATTGTTAAGTATTGTTTTTCTGTAACTGTTGAATATTTCCAGCTGTGTTATTTTATTTTTTCAATAATAATTCTTTATTTTATTTTTTCCAAACAACTAATACAGTACTACCAACTACTTACAATATGTACATGAATGCTTCCAACAGTTACATAGAATCATTATACATACCTATACACTTCTAAAAAAAAAATAATGAAGAAAAAAGAACTAGTAACCATATAAGACTTATCTCAATAAAATTCAACAGTTATTCAGTTTTTCCCAGCGAATAGTGGAATGGAACTTTAAGCTAATACAATGTTAAAGATTTGTTCCCATATTTTTGTATTGTTTACATTTTTCTTATGATCACTAATTAGAAATTTATGTGCTAGAATATGTTTGGTGGCTACTATCTTGAAATTTTGCCATGATGTCTGTAAAGGGTTCAACCAATTGGAAGCTATATATAACTTCATCAACAAAAAATATTGTCTAGTATAATTCTTTGGGTTCTTTCCAAGTTGGGTGGTGGAATATGTAAAATCGTAAATTCCCAGGAGAGTGTGGAATGTTGATATCCCATTTTTGTAGTTGAAGTTTCAAGGAATTCCAGAGTTTGAAAATACATTTACAACTCCAAAACATATGTAGGAGGTCGGCTGTTTGATCTATACAATATGGGCATTTTGGTGAGTTCTTTGAGTTAAATTTGTGAGTGAGACGCGATAATACGCGTTATTAAATATCATCAATTGGGTAAATAATAGCTTCTGAAGGGACACAGATTTTATGGTTAAGTGAATTGCTTTTAGTATTTTACTTTCTTCAATTGTCAACAATTTCTCTCTCCAGTATTTGGAAATTAATATTTGATTATTATATTTTATTTCTTTAATCAAACCATATGCTGCAGTTATATATTTACATTCCTGTGTAAGGGTTTGCCATAAGTTCAGACACATGTTTAAATCTTCTTCTTTAATTATGTCATTCCCTTTACTAAGGTAACTTATTGATAGGTCTTTTAATTGTCTTATTATAATTAGATACGATTTGGGGAGATTCAACTCTTCTAAAATATTGTGAATCGGGATACCTAAAAAGGATATAAATCAAGTAGGGTTAAATTAATTATAAGTGGGAATTTCTTAAGGTCTATCAGCTGGTTACCAATTTTCAGATTTGGATTTTTGTGAAATGGTTGAAGAATTATCATACTTTGCAAAAGATTTAATGAGTTAAAGAGATTTTGTACTGAAACTATATATGTTTTGATATGTTCCAACACGAAGTACACTTTAAGAGTATTTTTGTTTAAAAAGGTAATGCCTTGCAGTTAATATCCAATTCCTTGACATGTTTATGATTAAGAACCAGCCATTTGGGAACCCATTTCGAGTTACACCCATCAAAGTTAATTATTCTTAAAAGTCTATTGGTGTTTATTATTAAATAATATGTTTCAAATTAGGTAGATCCAACCCTCCCTATTTTTGGAGCCATCAATTTATCATACGATATCCTAACTTTTCTAGGTTCCCATAGAAATCTAGCTAGTTCTGTATGAAGCTGTTTGAAGAATTTTTGGAGATTTGAACTTGTGATGCTCTAAAAATATATAGTAATCTAGGAAGTATATTCATTTTAATAATTGAAGTCTTCGCCATTATTGGTAATTTCAGATTATCCCATCTTTTCAAGTCAGATACTATCTGCTCCCAAATAACCTTAACATTATTGAGATAAAAATCTCTGTTGTCTGTTGAGAAAACCACTCCTAAGTATTTTATTTTTTCTTCTGATTTTACCTGCCCTACTAATGGTAATAGTGAAAAGGTGTAGGTGTCTTTAATGGGAATATCTTAGTTTTTTAAATTTAATTTATAATTGGAAATTTTTGCAAATTCTTCTACTGCCTTTAATATTTTATTAGTATCCGAAACAGGTGTTGTGCAATAAATACTCAAATCATCTGCAAAAGCAGCCATTGTGATCTTCGTACCATAGATCCTTGGAGCATTATGATAGATATTTTGTTTAATGTGCAAAATAGAGGTTCCAAATACAAATTGAATAACAAGGAGATAAAGGACAGCCCTGACGTGTACCATTTTTAATTTGAATTCTTTTTGAAAGATTCCTGTTAATGACTAGATTTGTATAAGGATTGGTATATAATTTTTTAAAGTTGAAGTGAATTCTTGCGGTATGTTAAAACATGTTAAAATGTCAAATAAATATTCTAAGTTCACTCTGTCAAATGCTTTTGTGCATCAATTATAAGTGCGTAAAGATTATGGTTTTATGGGTGGCATGAGAAATCATTGTATGCAGTGTTAATGTATTATCTATAGTTTGTCTGCTATTTATAAAACCGCTTGTTCGTCAGATATTATAGGGTTAATTACCATTTTCAACCTGTTAGCCAAAATCGATGTCATAATTTTCATATCTATGTTTAAAAGTGAGATGGGTCTATAATTATCCGGGTTTTGTCGATCAGTATTTTCTTTTGGTATGAGAATAGTTTTCGATGCATTAAAGTGTGGGTCAGTAATTTTATTGTTAATAATATAGTTAAAGACCACTGACAGTATTTTCCCCAGAATATCACTAAAAGTTTTATAAAATTCTGTAGTCAAACCATCCGGTCCCGAGCTTTGTATGGCTTCAATTTCTTGATAACATCAGTTATTTCCTCTGAAGAAATAGGTTTAATCAGGTTCATATGAAGCTCATCATTAATCTTTGGAAATATAATTTTCTGAAGAAAATCATTATTATTCTTATTTGGATTTACATCCTGTTGTTCACCATATAGTTCTGAAAATATTAGTTCAAAAACCTTTATGATATCTTCCGTATTGGTGTATGTTTTATTGTTGAAGTATATTTCAGGGATTTGGGAAGGTGACTTGATTGATTAATAATACGTGCTAGTGCTTTTGACGGGTCTGTATGTGATTAGCGTATTTTACCAGCATTTTCTGTTCATGGAATGATAATTTACTGTTTTGTAATAAAAAGTTTCTTCTGACAATTTAATAATTCCGTTCGGTTTGTTTACTATAATTTCTAATTAATTCCTGATCTAATAATTCAATTTTTGATTCCAAGTCATGCATATCTTTCACTTGTAATTTCTTGTAGAAAGTAGCTTTTGGATAAACATTCCTCTAATTTGCACTTTGATAGTTGCCCATTCTATGTCTGATGGATGTCGGTTTTCTAAAAGCTTATTTAATAATTGATTAAAAACTCCTGAGCTTCTTTTAATACATCCTCTTTATGCAATAGATATGGATTTAATGTCCAATTATAACCCCTAGCATGCAATTTATGACAAGTATCTTTCTTAAAGGTTAATGTGATCCTGGAGTGATCCGACAAATAACGAGCTTGTATGTATATATAGGGATCAAAACACATTAGTGTATCTGATATTAAAAAGAAATCGATCCTGGACCACATTTTATGACAGCTCGAACAAAATGTGAAGTTATTTGGATTCATTTGGTCCTTATTATATTTAAATGGATCATAAAGTTTAAAATCTGCTTTAAGTTCCTGCAGTGCTATCACTGCCTGATTATTATAAGATCTATGGGGACTTGTTTTATCTAGTTTAGGGTCTTGGTATGTATTCCAGTCACCTCCTATTATTATATAATAATTGTTATATTGGTTTAAAATAAAGTAAAGTGATGTTATGAAGGTTTGCTGATTGGTACATGGGGCATATATATTAAGAAGAATCACCGGTTTATCGTAAAATTTTGTTATAAAAATTACATAACACCATCTTCCTTCTTTATCCATTTTAAAATCTAAAATTCTCTCTTGGAACTGAGTTTTGATGATTATTGCTACACCTGCACTATTAGTTGTCCCTTCAGAAGCTATTACCCCCCTGATCCATTTTTTATTTTTAATGGCAGTCCATTGATCATTAGCCAAGTGGGTTTCTTGTAACAATATAAATTGTGCTTTTGACTGAAGAAGTAAATGAAAAAATTGTTTCCTTTTTTTCAGATTCTGGAAACCTTTAACATTCCATGAGTCTATTATCCACATAAAAATACTTTTAAAATGTTAGTGTATATGTTGAATTTGAAAAACGATACTAGATTCCGGTATAATATCAGATTTTGAAATATCTGGAAGCAAACTAAATGCCCCATCCCTAACCAGTGCCTATCCACTATTCTCCTGGACCAGGACAAACATAGGTTAACACTGTTTATACTTCTATTGGTATACATCAATCCTAAATGACTATTATATAATAACACCCTAACAAGATATACAAAACCTATGATAACTACAACTAACCCTACAAAACTAACCTACACATTCCCCATTAAACACTTGTACCTATCTACAGCTCTTGAACATATTAGTTAGTTAACACACTGTTATGTCTTACATACCAATTTCTTATTCTACCCTGTAATGATTTACATACATTATTAATTAAATAATTGGTTATATTATCCTAGAATAACTAACTGTCTTATCTAACTTTGCCTAGGTAAGTATAACATGTTAACAGCAGCATTGATAAAAACAACATCAGTAACATTTTTTTTCACCATTAATGTATTAATACTGTAAGAAATATATAGCTAACATAATGCACAGAATCTCTAGAACCACATAAAATATATATCCTTCCATTCCCTTAGGAATAGGAGAGTGAATTATACATGTTAACACATATAGATTATCATAGCATTAATAAGGAGAAAGTTTTTTTTTTTTTTTTTTTTTTTGTGTAGTAACATAAACAATATAACAGTCATTTCAAAGGCAGAAAAGCAAAAATATCAATAGTATATAATTATAACTGCATTTCTATCTTCAGGCACACTATCTAGATCCAAAATAGAATAACTGTAGTAACTTTATATTGTTTCTAACATTGTAGTTAAATTACTCTATTTAACCATATGTTACAGCCCAGTTTAAATCCTTACCTGAATAAGCTGACATTTCTTTATACAAAATAAAAGTCAAACCTCTCTAAAATAGTCCAGGAGCCTCGTTTTGCCATTCTAAAAGCTTCCCTGGCTCCACAGAGCTCTGGCTACTTCCTGGTATAAAAATCTTGATTTTGAGTTCTCAAGGGGACCCATTATGTGGACAGATTTCGAAGTGCCACAACAAAAGCTGACCCTCTGGAGCATTTCTAGGACTTCCTGTTGACTCACAGACACACACAGTTCATCAAGGCTGCAGGAGTTCATGAAATCTTTAGATTTAAGCTGGTCCTGTAAGAAAATACTGGTTAATGATTAAACAGGGGCCTGGTGAGAAAAAGAAGCAAACAAAGGATTTTGAAGCCTTGAGGTATAGTAGCCATGGAATCCCAGAATCTGTATTGCTGTACACAGACTGAATGTTCCAGTTAAGCTTCTGAAGTTGGAAGGATTTAAAAGTCTTCAAAAGGTGAGTTTTGCTTCCTTTTTGTAGAAACAGAATATTTGGCTCCATCAAATGTAAAGATTAATGTACTTGGATACTTCATCTGGAGTTTTATATTTTTATCAATAAGAAATTTGCAGTAAGGGGCTAATGCTTGTCTGGCTTGTCTGATTTGCATTGGTAGATCTTGACCCATAGAAACTCTGTTATTTTGCCACATTACAAAACCTCCTTTCTTTTCATAGTTAGAATTATTTTATTTACATCCTGGTAATTCAGAATTTTGACATAAACCGGTCTAGGAATATTTGATGCTTGTGATTCCCTGAGAGCTCTGTGTGCTCTTTCTATGACTATTTGCTTAGCCATACCCGAGTCCTCGAACAATATTTCCAGTATCTGTGTAATGGTAGGCATTAGATCATTATATTGAATATTTTCCGGGATTCCTCTAATAATTATGTTGTTTCTTCTGGATCTTGCCTCTAAATCCAGGATCTTGGTCTGCATAGTTTGAATGTCCAGGTCATGAATATCTGTTTTTGTAAGAAATGTTATTCTGTCCTCATTATCAGATATTCTAGCCTCAGATTTATCTATTCTGTCGAGAATTTGACTGCATGTGGCATTAAAAGCAAGTATCTGGTTTGAAAGTGCATTTAAAGATTCTTGTATGGGTAACAGTGCTGTTTTAATGTCCTCCATGTTAGCTAGCTGATCCGGTTGGTTTTTTCCTCCTGTTTTTAAAAGATCTTGTGGTTTTACAGTTTTCTGTCTTTTAAATGTAGAGTCTTTCTCTGGTGACATCAGCATTGATAATTTAGTTTTAGTTGTTGTTGTGTCCATATTTTTGTCCAGTTTTGACATCTTGAAACAGAAATCAGATAGATCCTTTGTTTATAGCTCTATTCAGAGTCAGGCAGACAATCAGCTTTAATCCTGTGAAATTAATTAGTTTTTCCTTCGTTCTTTTGATTCTCAGTCGTAGTTTGGTTGTAGTAGAATAGTTATATCCGGTAATTAATGCAAAAAGACTTGTAGTATATCCTCAGGGTTACTTATTCTTGCGAGTAACTGGAGAGCTGTAGATGTACAGTGTCTACAGAAAGGCGGCCATCTTTGTCTCCCCAGCTGTGTTATTTTTAATATTTCCTGTGATTGAAACTCTGGTGTTTACTGCAAATAGATATTTATTATGAAATATATTTAAACTTTTCTTTGTGACTGGTCCTTTAGAGAATATTTTAACCTTTGAGAGTACTTTTATCTATTGGTGACACTGTGGTCAGTCCTGAAAGCCTGGCTGTCTGGTCAAGATTACTATTTGTATTAATATTAATTTCACTCAGTCAAATTGGGTAACCTTGTAAGAGCCTTAAAGTTCCTGGCTTTTGTTGTGTCTGGTGGAAGTAACTACCTCATAGTCTGGGCAGAGGGGCATAGCTAGTAAATCTGTACCAGCCTTTCCCAGGTGCTTGTGTGTGTGTGTGTGTGTGTGTGTGTGTGTGTGTGTGTGTGTGTGTGTGTGTGTGTGTGTGTGTGTGTGAAAATCAAATCTCAAACTGTGTGTTTGTCAGCTACTTGCAGCAGGCATGCAAAGTTCTGATTTCACAGTGATGGTGCTGGTGGACTTGGCTTAGACACGCGGTTAAAGACTCAGCTGTACAGCTGTGCCAGCGGGGACCCTTATTGAAGACTTGGGGGGAGACTGAGAGAGAAACACAGACCCTGTGCTGGTGTGTTTCCTGTGTGCTCTTAATGGAAATTGTGCTTGATGCAGAGAGCTGCATCTGGAAATACTGGGTGTATCCATTTTTATTCCAAGTGAACATCCCTCTCCAGTGTCAGTAGTGAGGATTGAGTCTGCTTGATTACTACCTCAGTGTGGGGGCACTACACAGTATACAACAGATGAAAGGTTATGGTAGGGAGAAGGAGAAAGCTTGGTTCTGGGAGGAAAGCAGAAGACAAAAAATGAGACAAGTGCAGCAAAACACAGACGTTACAAGGAGTATGCAGAATGGCTCTAAAAGAGGAATGGAGGACAAGAAAGACATCTAGAAAGCACAAGCAGAGAGTGAATACTTTACTTCAGTCTTCATAAAGGAAAGCAAGCACGATTTGCCATGCTGGGAAGGAATTATGGTCCTGGTGCAAAATGGGAAGAGCATTAAACAGACACAAGGTTGAGGAAGAGAGGGAGGTATAAAGGAAACTGATTGCACTCTGACATAATAAAGAACAGACACCGGATAGTGTCACCAGAAATCTGACATTTGTGATGGTATACTCCTAAAAAATATCTTCAGCAGAATATTGGCCATTGTTTACGTACCTGAGAACTGGCAAATGGTCACACTGTTAGCCTTGTACATTGGGTCAAGGTACCAGAGAAAATCACGGGAAATATAGGTCTGTTAGCATATCACCAGTAACAAGTCATGGTAGGAATCCTCAGGGAAGCATTCATTGCTTTTCATAAAGAAAATTATCACCAGGATAAAAATCAATATGGGTTCATTGCTAGAAGAAACTGTCAATCAAATCTGATTCAGTTTTAGGACTGTTTGCTGAAGCACTTGACAGAGGATTACCAGCAGATATGTTCTGATGGCATTCAGCAAAGTTTTTTACTCTGTAGCACACATGTGATTAAAATAATAGGGTAAAAAGGATTTTAGTTTTAGAGCTATAATTTGAAGCAGTCCCCTCTTTCATTTACTTCAAAGTCTGTCTGTCTGGCATGAAAGACAAGGTATAGATCTCATGTGAGGAGTTTATACATTACTGAATAAAGGGAAAGGGCTTCTAGACTTTTCTGATTAATTTTTTTTTTAAGCCAGTATTCTTCTTTGTTAGGAACCTCAAGGGTCTCTCTCTCTCTCTAATTGTTTAATTTGTCTAGTGAAGTGCATCCAAAAGGGAACATTGTACTCTATAATTAGCCTAATCAATACCAGATGTAAGGAGACAATGACTACTTTAGATCTGAATGATATTCCTTTGGCAATTAGCTGTGCTATGAAAAAGGATTTCCTAACTAACTCCACTACATTTATTTATTTATTTATTTTATTTTATTTGACATTTGTTTACCATGATAGTCCAACTAGGTCAACAGAAACCGTTTTTAGTGGACAGCAGGGAGAGAAGCTCCAAATACAAACATATGTAACAATTCAAACATGGGACTCATATCTGACACTATCATTTCACAAGTTCAAATAAAGACAATCATATATTACTGTTTAGCAGGTATACATGATGATCAAGGATAAGGAATTATCAACCCAACTTCTAAGGTCTTTAATAACATTCTCATTTTGAAGTGTGGTAGGCTGCATGTTGGATGGGGGGAGGGGGTGTTCTACCAAATCTAACAATGTTGCATGTTTTAAAATTTAATTTCAGACAATTTTTGGTACACTAGATATTTATGAATTTAAGTTCTTGCTAGAAATGCTGGCCATCTGAAAGGGATTTGACAATGACTTTCTTTGTTACCCAGAGGTCTTGATTTTTGATCTGGAAGTTAAAAACGTAAATATCAAATAATGAGGTCCCAGCAGTGAGCCTTGCAGAACAGGACTAATTGCCTTCATATCCTCTGATGCTGCACCTGACACCCCTCATGTGCATTCTGTCTTTTAGTCAAATTGTCTGTCCATGTTACCACACAGGTATCTGTTTGTACTATAGTTACTTTACTAATTATGCTAACATGCTAGATGGTGTCAAATGCCTTGGCCGGATCAATTTATGCCAGCCAAGTGGACA
Source organism: Protopterus annectens (assembly GCF_019279795.1). Classification (NCBI taxonomy): domain Eukaryota; kingdom Metazoa; phylum Chordata; order Ceratodontiformes; family Protopteridae; genus Protopterus; species Protopterus annectens. Next base: position 602,917,074 of record NC_056745.1, read on the forward strand.
GTATGACTGTTGTCAAAACAGTTTGTGTCCCCCTGTCAAAGAAGTTCATCAAAGTTATTAGGTTCTACCCTTTACAAATGCAAAATGTTTCTTATCAAAGTTTAACAAATCAGTTATAATATGTTCTAAGGCCTAGCAAATGAACCTCATGAGGGTCTGTAATTCCCAGAGTCTCTGGTGAGGGTCACCCTTGTGGTGTGTCATCACCACTTCCATGTGCCATACCTCTGCTGTTATGCTCAAGTTAAATAGTTTATGGAGTGTCTCCACTAGGGCATGTTTAGTGATAGTTATCAAACAGTCCAATATGTTATCCAGTCCCATGGAAGAAGTGTTTGTGGTCCCGGACAGCCACTTCTGATACATGTTCCTTAGTGATGATGGGGAGCTTAAGAGACTAAGGGATAGAAAGGCTTAGGATAATTGTTTCCAAAGTAGTATTCATGCTGAATTTGTTTGCTAGTATATTGGTAATATCCTACTGGTTAGAGTAGGTGGTGCCATTTTGTATGAGTTTAGTGCAATGTGGATCGTTGTTTCTTAGCTCCTGGCATAGCTAAAAAGGATTTTGTTGTTGTCTCTGGCTTCAGATGCTAACATAAGTTCATAGACTGCTTTTGTAGACTTGATAGAATTTTTTTTCAAAATTACAGTCAAATTCCTGATACTTTCCTTGACCTGAAATCCTTTTGATCTGTTATATATGTAAATGAACTTTTTCCATTTATTATAGATTTTATTTATGTTGTTGGACTGCCAGTTTGGTTTGCATGTAAATTTCCCTTTATATTTTAACTGAATGTCATTGTCAATTCTATACATTATTCTGTGTATGGAACTCCTTTATGAAGCTATCTGCTGTGATAATATCTGGGACGATACTGCTATAAGTGAATTTCAAGACTTCATAGTATTGGATGAGATTTGTATTCTGTAATGATGTATTTGTAACATGCATTCTGATATATTGGTTTCAGTAGGTTGAGAGAAAAGTTTACTAGCTTATAATCTGACATAAGTGTGAAAAGAGATAATAGGGTATTTGTGCATAATCATGGCATAATCTGTAAGTACTAGGTCAAGAATATTATATTCTCTAGTGGGGTGATAATCTGATGCGTGAAGTTCTTATTTATTAGACCCAAAGCATTTTGGACATATCCTACATTCCATGCATGGGCACTCCAGTTTATTGCGGGGTATTTCAAGTCTTGTAAAATGATATAGTTTTTGTTTCTGGGGAATACACTAAGTACTTTTAAGAACCTTAAGTGAATTAAAGGGAACATGGAGGGTGTCCCTTAACAGGCAAAAAAAAAATGACTGTCTTGTTTAGTCTGACTTGAAATTCAGTAAACTCAATTTGTGAGTCTTTAGGAATCTGGATGTAATATGGGCCTTAAGAAATATCTAAGATACACCACCACAGCTGTCATGGATCTGTGGGCATGGTAGTCACAAAACCTAGGAATGGATGGAGTGCTTTCTAGACATTTAAATCAAGTTTCAGTGATTACACAGACAAGGATGCATTTCAAAAACATGCAAGACTTAAGGCTGGGCAACTTTTTGTTGAATCTTCTTGAACTAATGGGGTCCTGTTTAAGTTCTGATGCATTATCTATGTCAGAATGGTCATTAACTTGACTTCACCTAAAAATGCTTTGCAAGAATGACAAAGTATTAACCAATATGTGGAAGCCTTTAAAAGAGAGGTGTAGGCAATCCTTCGGAAAGCAAGTAGGACTATCATGTATCTCATTCCATGCTGACAAAAACTAGATCCCCCTAGAATTACACCATGTATTTAGTCAGTTGTTAAAGCCAATTATCTTTTATTTGTTCCTAGCCTTCATTCTTGGAGAATGAAGTGACATGCATGGAGACCTCTGACATATCTTTCTGCATTTCCTACAAAGTTCTTTGCCTTAAGACATTCACTCCCACTTATATAACAACCATGTCATAGTCATATTTGTTTGGTGAAAGTGTCCTAAGAGGCCTTGAGATATGCCATTTCCTGGCACCCACAAGCTAACTCACTGGCACTCTGTTTTCATCCAACCTAATAAGCTTTAGAATCAATGTGCCTCACTATGGGTCATAGATTGTGGTCAGGAGTACTAGATTTGAGACCTTTTAGCCCTCAACTACCCTTTATAGAAGGCATGCACATATATGATGTGGTGTTTGATTTTTGCTGAGATGTAATCTTCATAGATCAAGGAGGCTTTGTCAGGATTTCTTTTTCAGACCCAGCATACAACATTCCAGTATGGGTCAGAGTAGATGTAGTGTATTAGTATGTGCCTTACAGTCTATGCTTTATTATATCTGTTAAATAGTTGCAACTGTCACAAAAAGAATTACTTGTATTGAGTATGACTTCATTATCTGTGAGCAGAAGGCAGTTACTACAGTGCATAAGCATACCCAGTGCCATGAGGCTAGCAACAGATGGCCAGCAAGTAGGCTAACTTTGCATATTTCTCCACATAATTGTATAATTTAACTTAAATCATAGAGTACTTTATTAATTGAGATGGTTATTGCCTCTGTGGTGTATTCAGTTAGTTGAGGAAGGTCTGTTTGAGTAGATAAAGTAATATGGGTAAATTTTCAGCTGTAATAAGCAGAGTGCTGGGAGTTTAAGAGGCTGTAGGGTCTGATCTACATAAAGGTCTGAGTTGACACTGGCAATGTAGCACAGCTATAGGCTGGTAGAAGCTACCTATGAAATACAAGGTTCACAGCAAAGCTTGTTGCACACGTGCACAGCTGCACACAACTTGCCATAACTATATGTATCAGTAGTCTCTATTACAGATAGAATTTGGGAGAGTTAGACTGTATTAGGTCAGGTGTAAATGAAAATGTTTGCATATATGGAGCACAAGTTCCAACTATGCTGTTATAATATAAAATAAAAAGAGAAAGTGAATGATTAATGAAAAGTACAGCTGCATTTCTAACTAGTACTGCTAGTTTCTCAGAAACCCTAGCAATTACTCTCCAGCCACCAGGATAACTAATGCTATCTCTAAAAAGAACACCCACACACCTGACAAAACATTAACTATTAACCTTTCACCATCTGGATTTGTAATGTTTTATTCTCACTACTATGTCAGTTTTTGCCATTCTTCTTCAACTCTACCCATTTCCTCCTTTTCTTGGGGTGCTAGGGGTGTTAAAGCCCTGAGTATTTCCTTGAACTGTTGTACTTTCTCTCCAGTCAACTTCTGGGTCTTCAGCTTGGTCTCTGTTGACCTTAGAGCCTTCTCTGACTACTGCTTGCAGCTGATTGTGGCAAATAGTGGTTTATGCTGTGTGCTGACTGTTTTATTTGGGATGACTTTGCAATCATGAATACTACCCCAGTGCCTTTTCCTTACTAGGAGGAAGTCTACCTGAGTTGTATGTTGGCTATTCTTGTATGTGATCTTGTGACTGTCCCTCTTTCTGAACCATGTGTTGGTTACATTTCAAGTCATTTGCTAGACAGAGGTCTAGAATGGCTTCTTCTTTATTCCTGTTGCTCCACCCATGTGGACCCAGGCAGTCCTCATATCTTGTTCTGTCTGTCCCAATATGTGCATTCAGGTCACCCATTATTAAAACCAATTCATGTTGTCCTGCTTCATCTAGTAGGTCCTGCAACTGCTGTCTGAATGCATGCTTTTCCTCACTATCACAACCCTGCTGTGAGGCATAGCTGAGATTATAAATACTGCCCTATCATTACACAGGAGTCTGATTCCCATGAGTCTGTCATTAATTCAGCTGACATCCCTCATTGCCTTCAGATGATATCCCTCACTGTCTTCTGAAGCCTCTCTCTCATCACAAATTCTACACCATTTCTAGCCTGTCCCCCACCTGAGTAGTAGAGTCTGGATCCCAAGCCAAGTGGCTTTTCTGCACTGCCCTTCCATCTTGTCTCTTGGATACATAGAATGTCCAGCTCCTCTGTATCATCATGTCATCCACTTCCAAGCTGCATCCTGTTACATTAAGTGTAGCAATTCTCAGTTCATGTTTGTTGGTTTACATCTAGCTTTTGCTTAACAGAGCTATCCCAGGTAAGCCTAGCTGGGCAACTAGACATGCCCATTTTGGCAACATTAGTCAACATGACCGAATCACCTAGAGCCATATTTTGCACCATCAAGTGGCTAGCCCTGCCATGGTGTGCTTTCTGTGTTCTCCTATCTTGAGGATACTGCGCACCACAGTAGATGCCCAAAGTGGTTGGTCTGTACAACTCTTCCCCGTATAGGGCACCATGTAGAGTCTGTGCTGCTGCCCACAGGTCTATTCATTGGTGGGTTTGAGATGGAAACACTCAGCATGTTTTTCGGACATGGGAGAAACCCCACAGAGACACAGGGAGAACGTGCAAACTCCAAATAGGCATTGGTCGGAGGTCAGGATTGAACCTTGTACCTTGTGCATGGGAGGCGAATACCTTAACCATTATGCCAACTCCCTAACAAAATAATTTACGCCAAGCATAGACCAGTAAAGTGACTCTTGGAGTTCCTTTAGTTAAGAAGAAGAGAGTAAATAAATGTGTCTGCTTTCCAACAGGATGAATTTATTTACTTACATGAGTATGTTAACTAATAATAAACCGCACAGCAGTATAAGCATATAGTGAGGACCAGAAAGAAAAATCTGCAGGAGTTAGAATGATCATGCAAAAAGTAAACATATATATTTAATATATTTTATCCTACAGCAGTAAAATAGGTTGATAACAAGATGGCTAACCAAAACACAAGGGAATACAATAACTGACTAGTTATATACAACACTTTATACAGCGACTTCTCAAGCAGGTGGCATTCAAAGAAACACTCAGAAATGGGGACATTGTGGATTTATCACATCTACATATTGTGTCTTTTGTTGCTATTGCATCTATACATAGATGCTGTTCTCATGTAACTCACTAGAACACTAATGCCTAATTGTGAGACTGGGTAGATATTTAAAAGTAACAATGTAAGTTTGAACAGACAGTTTTGTTTCTAAGAGAATAGATTTTGGGAGTGAAACAGTGATGTTAATTCTTTGAGAAGGGGTGAGTGACTGAGGCAGCAGAACTATCAGTCACGATTCACTCTAGGAGAATCGATGAGGAAGTGTGTTGTGTAGATCAACAAGACATAAGCTTAATGGAACCAGGAATGGAATGCAGGTTTGAATGATTAGTCAAACCATAAAACTGCATTTGCTAAAAGGAGGCAGAAAGAATGTAGTAAGTCAGTTTGAGTGCTGAATTATTAGAAACATTTGCAGTGCATACAGTAGTGGTAAAACAAAGGAAGATAATACAACTCTTTATTTTTATAACACAGTGATAGTTTTTGATTGTTTACAGATGATGCAACAGTTTTTTCCCTGAAAGTATAGAAGTACAGGATGAATTGACTGAATACAGAACAGTGTTTCATTTCATGTGAATGTAGAAACTGTATGGAGGGTCTTCCTGTCTGGTAGGGTTCTATATATACCATTTGTAAAAGCATGAAGACCTCATCTCTCAGCCTATGATGTGAACCCATGTAGGATATTTGCCAGGATATCACAAGTGTTTATACAAAACTTTACAAAACTTCTTGGCCCTCAGAAGAGTTTGTTTTACTTTTTACAGTTAAAAGGATTACAAATTTAGTGACTATGAAAAATAAAGTACAATTAATCAGCTAAAATTAAAATAGGGACAATTACATTTTGAAAGGTAAATAAGTACATTTATCTACCATATATGTATATATGCACAAGAAGCACATTTAGATGATGCATTACAAAACACCAAGAACCTTTTCACAAATAAGTCATGTCAAGCTCTTCAATTAGATTCAGAAGACGTTACTGCATTCCACTGTATGATGAATAGTGCTTCCATTTTCATCAGCTTAATGAAATCATTGCCACCCCTCGCTGAGAAGAATATTTCAAGGACACAAAAACTTGTAACTTGTGCTATCTGAGCCTGAACATCTCTGAGGAGTAAAATTGCTGTACTTACTACAACTCAACATCATACTTTATTTATGTCCTTTCTTCACCTTCCTGCTGCAATCCATATTACACACACATGCAGATATATCTATATCTGTATCTATATCTATATTTATATATATGTATGTCACTTAATCATGTACTCATATAATCAACATGAACAAGGTCAACAAAAACAGGTTAAACTAAATAAAGAAAAAAAAAAAAAAATTGAAAAAACTCCCCACCCCCGGATTCTTGCACTGCGTGCAAGATTGGTGCAGGAGCTCTGAGTCTGCTGTGCGAGCCAGGAACAGCCTGCAGGGGCGTGCACGAGCGCTTCTGCACTAATCCTGTATGGACTAAGCCCTGGTATGCAACTCACCCCATTTGCAGGAGAAATCTATGCAAATGAGGCAATTTTGCAATCCAGGAAGCTTGCAACAGTCATTGCAGGACTAGTGCTATATGTAGAAATGTACTTGGTTAGTAACCGAGTACATTTCTGTAAAATCCAAAACAGAGCTGTAACAGCTCCAGATAAAGGCTGCATATCAAGTAGTAAGCATGCCAATGGCCAAGTATAAGGGCATTGGCAATGCAAACATAAAAATAAATACAGAAATCAAGTTTTATTTCTTTTTAGCCAATCTCGGCTGTTTAAGCTTAGGGAAGTGGCATGCAAACGGGATCGGGGGGAAATAACAAAATGAACCTAAATTAAGTATTCTAACTAAAATCAGTATTCTGCCATGCAAGTCAATGGCAGGCAGAAGACAACATGGCCAGTGAGTAGTGGTTGCTAAGGGGGGAGGATCAGTGTGAGACATGTAACTATGCATTAGCAAACAATCCTATGCAAATGAGGGGAAGGATAGTGAATCACGGTTTTCCACAGCATGTGAGCCAGGTCCCAACAGTGTAAGAGTAGGAATAGCTTGGTGCAAGCCTAGGAGTTAGGTGACATCATAGGGGGGGGCGTCAGGCATACTGTAAGCGGATTGGAGCTCTGTGGCTCGGGTGTGTGAGTGTGTCTAAACCTGCCTAGCACTCTTTACAAAGCCTAGGCGGGTGTGCGCACCTCACACCGGGTTTTACGGGAAGGAAAAAGAAGTTAAACCAGGAAATAGCAGCAGTGTGCACATTTGAGCACTCTGTTTGTGCAGCACACACACAGGCTTAAATAGGAAGGCAATGGGAAGGGAAAACAGCAGTAGGAAAGTAATCAAGGAGGACTAGCTTTGCTGTCAGGTGAAATGTATCAGAATCAGCCAATTACACAGGCAGCAGACCAGCCCAGCCCAGAGCATTACTATAAACTATGCAAATACCTGCCCCTCTATTTTTTTCCACACTCTACACCACCGGTGTAAACAAGCGGGGAACTTTTAACACTCACAACAGCAAAATGATAAGGGCTGCAGTAGCTATCATACAACAACTTGTGGAGGAGGCTGAGGATGGTGAGGATGTGAATGCTGTCAACCAACCCACAGTGAGGAGACGGAAAGGAGTGTACAGACCCAGAGTAACCTACCAGAGGCTACATGAGCTGGAGATAGTGGAGCACTATAGGGAGGACAGGGACCTCCTACAGCAAATTGTTGAGCTGTGCCGGCCATGCCTGACACACAGAACTAATAGAGGGGAACCTATTGCAGTGGATACCAAGGTATGTGTGGGCCTACGAATACTAGCCACCGGTACCTTCCAAAGACCAACTGGGGATATGATGGGAATTTCACAGGCATCAGCATCCAGGGTACTCCACCAGTTCCTGGATGCCATGTCAGCACATGTCGGTGAGCACGTATATTTCCGCTTCATTTTTGCCTGACAACTCACAACTCAAATGACTTTTTGCCTGACAGCTCATTTGCTCGACAAAAGTAATCAACCAAAAAAAGTTGTCGAGCAAATGAGCTGTCAGGCAAATGAGTGTCAGTCATTTGAGTTGTCAGGCAAATGAAGTAGACCCATTTCCCCAATACCCGTGAGGCATTGTCCAGCAATATGCAACTGTTCCACCAAATAGCAGAATACCCTGAGGTAGTGGATGCTATAGACTGCACGCACATATGCATAAAAGCACCACCCAGTGAGTGGAGTAGGGTCTACATTAACTGCAAGGGCTTCCCCTCCATCAACTGCCAGGTCATGTGCAATGCCCTTGGCATAATAATGAATGTGGGTGCCCGCTGCCCTGGAAGCTATCACAATTCCACCATCTGCCATCTGATGCAGCCGTACCAGAGATTTGCCAATGGGGACATCCCTGATGGTCACCTAGTGGGGGATGCTGGATACGCACTGGAGCCGTGGTTGATGACACCCATCAGAAATGCACATACACCCAAACAAGAACTCCATAATGAGGCACATGCACAGACCAGAATTATAGTAGAGCGTGTGTTTGGGATGCTCAAGCCATGGTTCCGGTGCCTGGATACATCCAGTGGAGCCTTGCAGTACTCACCAGCTACATGTACCCAAATTGTCCTTGTATGTGCCATGCTACACAATATGATCCTGCAGAAATAGCTGCAGCAGGAACAGCATGGGCCAGGGCCACACAGTCCCCCACCATTGTCAAGGCCTGAACAGGCACAGAGTGACTCGGAGGAGGAACAACCTGATCCTACCCCAGTATGCAGAAGGAGGTGTGCCCAGTATGCCCAGGCCTTGGTAAAGAGGCAACGCATAGCACATACACTGACACAGGAGGGACCCAGGGAATAACATCTCTCAATGACTTTCACATACAGTAAAACAGATTCAAACATTACACTACCTGTGCTTAACCATGTGTAGGGAGTGTACTATGTGCATCCTACATAGGCAGCCCTGCAGCACCACCCTTGATACTGGGACACCCACAAGGTAAGTGACTCACACATGCCAGCCAGGGGGGTTCACATACCCAACAACAGTCACAGCCAGCAGGACAGGTGTAGACAAACACAAACAAAGGCTGTGCTATGGCCTCTGAATAAGGCCTATGGGTAACCTCCCCCAAAGCCTACACAGACAGATTACAGCAGGTCAGGCAGTGGGATGTCAGTACTGAAGGGTAGGAAGTCAGAAACTAATATGTAGGTAATTAAAAGCTAAGATATTTAGTACACTGATATGCCTCTAGTCAGCACGATAGGTAAGAATACAGACTGAAATGGAGTATCCGATATACCAGTACAGTCCTAGCAAATGTGTACAAGTGTCAGGTGTGCCCCCCATCCTACGTAGAAATGTAGTCACAGTCAGGTGTGCCCCCACAATCCTGTGTAGAACTGTAGAAATAGTCAGGTGTGCCCACCCATCCTACATAGAATGGTAGTAACAGTCAGATGTGTGTCCCCCCAATCTTGTGTAGGAATGTAGAAATAGTGAGGTGTGCCCCTCCCATCCTACGTAGAAATATAGTAACAGTCAGGTGTGCCCCCCCACAATCCTGTGTAGAAATGTAGGAATAGTCAGGTGTGCCCCCCCCATCCTATGCAGAAATGTTGTAACAATCAATGCCAAATGATTAACGGATACCCTTCAAAGACAGCATGCTACCTGTAGGTGTACAACACAAAGGTCAGCACTGCAGTACAAACTACCTGGGCTTGATCCACACATTCAACACAGACGGCCATACTGGGCATGCCCACACACTTGGAGAAATGAAGGCAATGTCAGTCAACAACATACTGAAAAGTCATACTGGGCATGCTCACACACATCAACACATGAAGGCCATGTTTGCAAACACCAGTGGACCAGACATATCTGGCAGCTGCTGATATTAGCGCAGACACTCCTCAGTATGCACCACTCATGCTTTGCACACACAGTGGATAGGAACATAGGCATATATGTAAGGGCAACACACTATAATAAGCCAAAAGTAGACATACATGGATTTGTGGAAGAGGGTGACTGTGACAAGGAGCCATTCAGGCCTGTCCCACCCAGCACACAGCCAAAGTGCCACAACCACACAAGGGTCAGATGTCACTCACTGCAGATACTAGCCACCAGTATCTGTCAGCATTACAGAGTATGTGGTGCACATGCCAGCTGTGCAACATGACTGTTCAAGGAAGTAGTCATCTAGCAGCTGTATACATGCACCTGTGAAATATGATCCAGGTTGTGCCCGGATGTGGCATGTCAACCCCTAGATGAATGGGTTATGGCCCATGCACACACACTGCCCTCCCCATAGCCCCACTATGACAAGCATGCTGAGGTCATCCACTGTGAAATACACCTTTGGGAGAGTTTTAGCCCAGTAATCTCAGTGCCATGTCCCATAACTGCATACTACTGTAATGTGATAAACTAGTTAGGTAGGACTTCTAACCCCAGCCTTGACAACTGTGTATGTGTTTGCATGTGTGTCTGTCTGTGTAGACACCAATGTTTTTAGGGTAGTCACACTCCCTACAATTGAAATGTTCTACTTTGGTAAGGCCACTGATGCCATCCACCTAGAAATACATCTCTGGGAAGGTTGTATCCCAGTAATCTCTGTAGCATGTGCCATAACTGTGTACTGTTGTAGTGTGATAAAATAGTTAGGCAGGAGTTCTAACCCCAGCTTTGGCAACTGTGTGTGTGTGTGTGTGTGTGTGTGTGTGTGTGTGTGTGTGTGTGTGTGTGTGTGTGTGTGTGTGTGTGTGTGTGTGTGTGTGCCAGTCTGTCCCTGTCTGTATAGAAAGCAAAGCTTTTTAGGGTAGTCACACCCCTACAATTTAAATGCTCTACTTTGGTAAGACTGCTGATTTCATCCACCTAGAAATACACCTCTGGGGAGGCTTTAGCCCAGTAATCTCTGTAGCGCGTCCTATAACTGTATACTGCTGTAGTATGATAAATTAGTTAGGTAGGTATTCTAATCGCAGAGTTGGCAAGTGTGTGTCTGTCTGACCCTGTCTGTGTAGAAAACAATGCTTTTTAGGGTAGTCACACTCCATACAATCCATATGCTCTACTTTGGCAAGGCTGCTGATGTCATCCACCTAGAAATAGACCTCTGGGAAGGATACAGCACAGTTATCTCCATAGTGCGTGCCATAACTGCGTACTCCTGTAGTGTGATATAGACCTCTGTTAGGGGTTCTATACCCACACATGTTGGTTGTGGATGTTTTGTGTGTGTTTCAATCTCTGTGTAGGAAGCAATGCATTTTAGGCTAGTCACACTCAGTACATGTCAAATGCCCTACTTTGGCAATTCTGCTGGCGTCATTCAATGTGATATATACCTTTGGGGAAGGAGTACTCCAGTATTCTCCATAGAGCATACTACAACTGCATAGTGCTGTAGTATAATAAACTAGTTAGGCATGGGTTCTACTCCCAGACATGACAGGTGTGTGTGTTTGTAACTTGTATCCTGTGTGGAGGTGGGTGTGAGTATGTGACACCCGGGCCCAATGAGGAGTGGGTTTTGCAAATTTCTTATATGGTGGCCCTAGTATATATCACAATGTCCACTGTACAAGGATAACAGATGTGAAATAGCTGAGAGGCTGGGGTGCATGCAAATCCATACCCATACATGTGATATCAAGGCCAGGCAATCACAGTTAGCAACCCCAGTATTACCCAGAGCACTCTCAACCCATGTCTCATACACACACACACACACACACACACACACACACACACACACACACCGAGGCAACAGCCAATATGTTAGTAGTACACTGCATATTGGTGACCAATAGTAACTATGGAGTGATTGCAGTGGCCTACAGAGGGCATGGCACCCTGTCCATCTGTCCAATAGGCACATACATGCAGGCAGTGCACCTTCCCCATGTTCCTCACTGGACACCTGCAACATGTGTGGTGCCATCACATGTGACCCACAAAGGACATACCATGCCTGAAAACATGCCCTGTATGGACAGATGCCACTGACACCAGGCAATTCCGTTACCATGCTATCAATGTAGGTAGAGGGTTAACCTGCTGTCCATTAACAGTGCATGCTACAGGTGGCCAAGACTAGCACATCTGATGATAATCTGTGTACACAACATGGTTCCGACAGCACAGGTACAGTTCCACATGTCACTGTACATGCATATGGGAGGTGCGCACATCCCAGACACTGTCCATGTTATGGACTAAGGAACACATACATGGCAAGTGATGCACAACATTCGCCACACGCAATAGTTACCCAGGTGACTGGATAGTGGATACAATACCCATCTGTGTGGGCAAATGCAGAAACCACAGCCCTGAGCCACAATGCAGACCATTGTCATGTGGCCTGATGCCAAGGTATACCCATCACCTTGCCTTGTATAGCCATCTGGCACAGTCGACCACCACATACCCATGCAGAAATGCACCCATGCATGTCAGTACTGACACTGTGTGTTTGCGTGTGTGGTGTATGATGTGTATGATCACATCCACACTCACTACAACCCCCAGTGGCATACTGAAGCATAGTGTCTGATGTCAGATACCTCCCCATACCCTTTGCCCATATAACCTCCGTATGACCCATGTGGTGTATGTGATACCTGCACAGTAATGTGTTGTGGCACTCTCACTAGTGATGAGCTGTATCCCTGGCCCTGCCAAGTGTGTCAGTGTGTGTGCATCCCTGTGAGAGTGTGGCTATGTTGATGCTGGCACCTGTTCATGGGGACAGGCACGTGTACTTCACCTACCATATAGCTACCATATCCCTGTTGCAGATGTCAATCACCATCACATATATGTTCTGAGGATTCCACAACAGGTAACCTATGTGGTGCATCCAATAACTGCACAGAACTGTGATAGCACTACATAGTCATCAGGAGTTTGATACTCTGTGCTGGTAGGTGTGTAACACAAACATGCTTAAGTTTTACTCTTCCACCCCTCCCTGACTTGTCATTGCCTCTGTCTGCCTCTCTCACTCCCTCACTGGTGGATGTGGAGACCTACACCTGCTTTGCTTAGGCAGCAGCATGTGCATTTTAAGTGATGCTCATGATCAGCTGATGGCCTCTGCATGAATTGCAGCCCTCCCCTAGCTGATTGCATGTGGAACAGCTGTGGTAACATTCCCATAGCCAATTGCATGGAAACACACTTCAATATCTAGGAACATCATGTTGGTGTTGGTAATTTCTATTCACTGTGAGCAGGAACTTGATCTGTTGTTTGGCAAACAGCATCTCAGATGGATTGGGGATTTACCTCTGACAACATACACTGTGGAAACAGGCCAACACACAGGGCAGGGATGTGCCTGACCTGACTACAGAGTGTAAGTGCTGCTATACTGAATTTGGAGTAATGTTGGCTTAACAGAGTGTGTGCGGATATGGCTGTCCTACATGTATTAATACCTGTATTTTATGAGGACTCCCCATCTGTAGGGTCATCTGCAGACTGGGCAGTGTATGGTGCCTTTTGTTTCATGTGTTACCCACAGAGCATGATTTTGTGAACTGCAAAAGGTAGTGTGAGGATTGCAGTCTGTAGATGTTGAAAGTTGCAACAGTTACTGACTTCATATCCCTCATAAGACATATGTTGTGACACACTCTGTTACAACAGTCAATGTAAGATGTTATCACAACAACATGTCAATATTGGCGCTGTGTATGTGCTTCCAGCCACAACTCTGTAAACCTTTGTACATATGTCATACATTAAGAGGTGCATATGTGCTGTACACTATAATTAGTGTCATCATATCTGGTAACAAGCCAGTGAGATATCAGACTGCTACACATGCTATGTACAGTAGGGGTTATATTTGATGACATAACCTGGATATTCTGTGGTTGTTTGTACAATACTGAGGTATGTGTACTTATGGTGAATGTCGACAGAGTGTACATTGTCAATAGGTACCTTGGCCTGTGTACAGACTGTGATAGATGTCATTGTTCTAGGTCCCATCCTATCTGATGTTACATGCTGCTCCACTGTATGTTACTGTATTGGCTTACATGTTTGTAGGGCCATACACACACACATGTCTCATACCACAGGCAGGCATCAGGCCACACTGTGTAGCGGCCCAGTATATGTAGGGGTAGTGTGTGAGTGGCACATATGAGGATGGTTCTGAACAGATAGTCCATATACTGTAATATTATGCTAGCTTACCATATGTGGCTGTGGCTGTGTTCACACTGGTTGTGGTTATGCACTTCCACACAGGTGTATCTTACCCTGTGCTGTTACATGCCTGTAGAGCCTGCTATATATATGCAGATACATGTGCATTCCCCCATAGGAGATGTTGGCCAGTGTTGAGCCAGTCTGCCTGTAGCCTGCACAGTGCTTTGTTACATGACTAGCAGCTTAGTGTACTTACCCAGTGAGATGTCATGTGCAGATACTTGCGAGATGTACTGCTGCTGAGCCTCCCTTAAGAGTCATGTATGTCAGATGGAGCGGTGGGATGCTGTACAGATGTATGTCAGTATCTAGTGGGTAGTATGTGGCCATGGCACCACTGTACCAGCAGTTATTACGTGTCAAGACAGACAGAGGTGTGTGAATGCATAACCTATGGGGCAAATGTATACCAGTCGTTATGTGTTATACCCATATACAGGGCTGCTAACATCCATATTGTCAAGGGTGGTCCACATGTTCTGCACTAAGGGGTTCTGTGTATACTGCTGGACTGTACAGAGTGTGTCAGAATGCCCACATCTATTGGCCAATATCTCTGCTGTAGTCCACAGGAGCATTACGTGCTTGCAGCGAAACTGTACTATGATGTCCTTAGGGTGTCTGTCAGTAGCCAATGGCGCACATGTGAAAAGCAGATTTAACCTCCCACACACACCATGTATATATATGGCATATATAGATGGGTGTGTGTATATGTACATATATATGCATATACACACCCAGATATATACATATACAGAGCATTACATGTCTACAAATATACAGCTAGTGATACATATGCACATATATGTATACCACGCTGCCATTTCTGCCAGCAGTCCATTGCTTCTGTATCCACCCCACATACAATGGGGCTGGGGCCATATATGTGTGGGCTTCACCCACACAATACATGTGTGCCCATATGCACTCCAGAGGCCAGTGTATGTAACAGTGGTATATGGCCCTGTAATATTGAGTCTAGGGAGGGGATGCACCATAACTAACCTAGGCTGTTACAAAATGTGAGGGCATCAGGGGTGGGTTGCCATAAGGTATCTGGATATACAGTACCATACATTTCACCTATCTTGACATTACTTACATAAAGTAGGTTACTGCAGGCCTACTGCCTCCTGCCATAGAGACTGTTCTGTTTGACAGTGTGCCTGTGATAGTGTCACTTATGCCATGTTATGTATTAGTTACATCCCATTTGGCCAGCTGATGTCTGTACCACCTAGTGATTGTGTACAGTGTAGATAGGTGCTGTTGGACTATACACCTGCATCACTTATTGCTGATTGTGTGGTATCCTGTGGCCAAGTCTGTCATTACTATTGTACGATTTGAAAGGCTTGGCCTGGACAGCAACAGTTGTGGACCTTTCCAAACTACTGCATTAGTATAACTGTTTCACAGTTGCATTACTCTGTTTAAATGTATGTCAGTGTCTGAACAGCTATATGACATGGCATATACCTCTGTAATATTACACAAATAAAGGTATTCTATTTCTGCAAACCTATGTGTGGTGTTTTATCCTATGACCTCTCTGTGGATATATGTTTCAGGCAACATATGTCATTTGTATGGGTGGCTCATCTAGTGTCCAGTTGTTAGGGTGTTAACTGTAGGCATAGTGGCTGTTCCATATTGTGTACACCTACTACATGAGTATCTTACTGTACATATCACTTGTGTGTGTATGTGTAGTCACATGTATAGCTATATATATATATATATATATATATATATATATATATATATATATATATGCAGATCTGTATCGGCATATATGTGTCTGTGTATATGTATCCTGGGGATGTTGCTAACTTCCACATTTTACATTTCCTATGGGAGCCAGACTGTACTGCATGACATGTTATCAATACCAGCCTGCCATCATACAGGGTGGGATGTAGTACCATTAACATCTTGTGGCCATGATGTGTCAGGACCTGGTTATGGGATCTACAACACTTGGGAGTGCATTGCGGGAGGACATGTTTGGCTGTGGGGGGGGGGGGGTGGTATACCTATTCATACACGATGCATATTGTTTTGGACCTCTCAACCCCATTAATGGTGCATGTGGACATTTATGATTTAGTTAATCTCCCATTGATATCTACACGTGTATTTCCATATATACCTATATGTGTGTATATATATATATATATATATATATATATATATATATATATATATATATATATATATATATATATATATATATCTGCCTACATATATATATATATATATATATATATATATATATATATATAAAACTATATACATATATACCAACATAGATATATATCTGCTTACATATATGTAACTTGCTGTGTATATGTAGACATATAGGTGTAGACATATATATGTTATATGTGTCAATGTAGGAATTTGCATGCATATATGTTCATACATATTTATATATATGTATATATTTCTAAATTTATAAATATATATATATATATATATATATATATATATATATATATATCTACATATATAGATATGTTGTATCTGTTTAGATATTAATATATTTACACACACATACATCTAGATGTTGGTGTACATTCTCTGTACTGTTGCATGACTGGGCTGGATGATATGTTTCTGAAAACATCACCCTTATGTATGTTGGGCATGGCTTAGTGGTAAATCACTTCGTCTATGGTGTGCAGGGTCCTGGGTTTGAGCTTTGCAGAGGCTGTTTAATTTGTTGCTGGGCAGAACACAGGCCATTGGATACAGAATGATTAAGGCACTTTAAATCAGTTGTAAACAGGTTTGCACAGGTTTGTGCGAAGGTAAGTACTGCTAACATCTGGTTATAGTTTCTTATACTCAGTTAGCTTCTAAATTGCTTAATATGTGTAGGCAGTGCTTACCCCCGTGCAAACAGGCTTAGACCCGCTTACTGCTGCTTAAAAGTGCTTACTTCTGCTTACCCCCGTGCTAATTTCTTTAAAAGAAAAGAAAAAAGGGTTGATAGGAAAGTGGTGAAAAAGGGGCACAAAGAGGGAAAGACAGTAGGGAAAATAGCTAGGGATGTGCAGGAAGGATGTAAGGAAGGTCCATAGCTGCCAGTTTCTTCTACAGCAACAGCTGTACACATTCACTGAATTTAGAGGTAGATTTGGACACTCAAACCCCTGAGAGAGGGCTGAGAACAACAATAATAAGTTGTGCTGCCAATTAGATTGGATTACATGGACATGTGTGTGTAATGGACAGCTATGTATGGGGTGAGATTTTTTTGTGGGAACAGATTGTCCTTATTTTTTTTTCAGGTGAGAGTGGGATGTTGGGGAGGGGTAGTAGGTATATTTGGGGAGGTAAGTTGGGTAGGTTAACAGACAAGACACACAAGATGCATACAGGGGCGGTATATGACACATATGGGGGGTAAACACCTTGATGGTGAGGGGTGTTGGGATATCGGAAGCCCATAAGCCCCCTAGTGGTAACAGTGGGACTGAGATGCCCACCCATGGGCAGTCACCACTGCATGTTCACAGCCCCGAAGGTGGCTGTGCTGGGGGCTGAGCCACAGAGCCAGGCTGACTCTCTAATCATGACACGTGGCCCTCGAGCTGGCATAGAAGATCACCAACCTGCTCATTGATTGCTCTACGCACCATGACCCCAACCTGGCGATGGGTGAGAGGTGCCTGTCCACGCCCACTCCCAGGGAAGTGAACACCATCCCTGAGGTGGTTCCACCCAAACGTGGTGCTGGACCAATGGACAGGGAGGTGCAGGGTTGGGCCCCTGACATGCTGGTGCTTGGTGCCTCGACCAGCTGAGGTGGAACAGGTGGGTTCACTGTGACCAGCCTTTCCAAGCGTGCTATAGGGTTTAGATTTCAACATCATATATGGGTTAGTAATAGTCAACACATTTCAAGGTTAGGTATAACAGCATGCATAGATATTCCCATTAACCCATACACCAGATACGGAACAGTTGCATAGCAAACAAAACACATGCATATATGGGACCACAGTCGTAATAAGAACAGCATGCAGGTACGTTGATGGCACCATGCCAACAATGTTGGAATAATTCAATATGGCACATGCATGGAAACCATTAAAATATTCACAAACAATTGGACAGTATCAGAGTTAGAACATACCAACTGGGGTGGGTATGTTGATTATTGTTGGAGATAAGGTGGGGGGGAGACAGATGTCAATTAACAAGTAGTATATTCCTGTACTCCACATTACTTTCCTAGTCAGTGCTGTTATCTGTACCTTACAAGTCTTACTACACTATCATTACACATGAACCAGTTTTACCTGCAGTATACACCTCTTACCTGGTATACCTGTGGAGGGAATGTTTATTAACACTGATTAACTGTTTGTACACATACTCCTGAATTCCGGGTTGATGTTTTGCACTATGCTATCCAGCTCTTTCTGCACAGACTCTGGCCATGTGTTGACCACATGCTCTTGTGCCTGGACATATCTAGAATATTTCCCTCTTCAACCTTTAGTGATCTGACACACACATATACATGCTTTCCTACACAATTATATTATGTAGCACAGTGTGGGCGATAGTGACCAGTTATACTTTATTATTCAGAGAAACTGCAGCACTCACAGTCCCCAACAATACCAGGGTGGACGGTACCAGTACAGGTTATATTGGTCTATATTTCTCAGCACAGTGTTCATATCCAACGTCCCTGTGGGAGCAATGTTTGTTAGCACTACCTGACTGTTGCCACACAAGGTTCCAGATTACACATTAGTGTTATGCACATACATCTCACTCTGTTACTGTAAACACTCTGGTCACAGCTTGACAACATGTGAGTGTAGATAAGCCATACTTGAAATATTACTCTCCTAACAGTTTTGGGGGTTGCTACAGTGACAGGTGTGTTCTCATGATGGTTGACAATCACTTGTATTCCCTGTTTGCTGGCTACACATCTGGGATCATCCTACAGACTTACCAGGGGGACAGACAGCAGATATGGGCACATTACTGGACATTCTGGCCTCATGTGTACAGTTGTGGGGTATGAATCTGTATGCAGTCTAATTCCACTCCCAGGATTCAGATCATGGCTGTGTCTGCTACAACTTAAACCCTGCCCATCACAGTTGTGTCTGCTATATTAATATTGCTGTATATCTCCAATCTGTTTTCTGTCTTATTAATCCCCTGTGCTTATGCATTCTGACCTTGCATAACAACACTCTTATACAGAATTCCTAGACAGTTATATGTTGTAGGACAGTGTGTGTGACAGTGATGTGTAATACCTCATTATTCAGAGCAACTGCATATCATTCTTGTATTTCTGGGCACAGTGTTGGTATCTGACAGACCTGTGGGAGGAATGCTTATTAACACTACCTGAATATTCCCACACACAGTACCAGGTTCCACATTACTATTATGCACATACATCTCACTCTGTTACTGTACACACTCTGACCACAGCTTAACAAGTTGGGGTGCACATGGGACATACGTGGCTTCTTAGTCACATAAGGTATTGGAGAGTTGCTAGTGTGTCAGGTTTGTTGTCATAGATGTGTGTCAATCAGTTGTATTTCCTGTTTGCTGCCTATACATCTGGGATCATCCCACTGATTTCCCAGGGGTACAGGTTGATAGGCATTTGATATGGGTCACTTTAATAGACATTCTGGACATATCTGTACAGTTGTGGGGTATGATTCTGTATGCAGCCTACTACCACTGGCAGGATTTGAACTGTGGCTGTGTGTGCTAAAAAAACAACAGTTCACATCTCAGTTGCATGTGCTATTCATTTTGTGTTGCCTATATTTTCCCTGTTTACTGTCTATGTGTCTGTCAGTTGTACTAAATGGCCTCTGGATTACACCTGTCATATACAGGCATTCCTACACATTCAATTGATGGTGCATGGTGTGGGTAACAGTGCTTAATACTACTGTACAATTACATGATTGCATATCTACATTACCATATGATACCATGATATACACATGCAGTCCAGCAGTTAGACCTGTTTTGTCAGGATATTACACTTTTATTGCCATACAAACACTATGAGACTATTCCTGCCATATTCTCTAGTGTATATAGTACTTGCCTTGAACAATACAGGTGTTATACTAGCAATTAATTTACTACTATTTTTATTTTTATTTCCTATGACAGTAAAAGCATGAGTATTACTGACCTGCCTTGCATTGCAACCACGCCAGGCGGCAGATGTGGGTCTCCTGGTTCGCGGCCCGCTCCGTTGCAGCTGTGGGGGACATAAGAGGAATATTTAGCCATAACTATCCATGATATACCTGAGCTAGTACTTATTTCACACATACTGGGGTGATACTTACACATGGCTGGAACATTCCCTGATGCTCTAGCCTCTTGGAGCCACTCCTCCAAGAGGTCCCCCTTCTGCCACTTCAGGTCAGCATAGTGGTGCCTGACCTGCTCACCAGTTCAGGATATGCCAGTGGCACTCGTGAGGTCATGGGCGAGATGGTCCCAGGCCTCCACCTTATATTGGGAGCCCTGCTACTGGCCCTGCAGCAGTCTATGTGCATGGTCTTTAACTAGGAGTCCTGCCATGACCTTGGACTCCTGGATGCACTGGTACTGCACCTGGAAGCGGACTCCTTCTCCCCTTACTGCCATAGTGCCTGCAATGGGAAGCTACAACCAGTTATGAGCTCTATTCCCACCTCTTGGGTTTAAGTAGAGCTGATTTCCCACACTTTTCCATGAAAAGGCTAAGCTATGGGAAAACCTGCTTACCTAAGGTTAGCATTGTTTAAAGGGGTATACCACTGGCCACAAAGAGTTAGCTGGTCTACACATTGTTCACACCTCCTAAGCTGGCCTATGTAATGCTTAGTGTTGCATACATTACACATTCATTATAATGCCTTTTTGGCATTGTGTTATTATTCATTACACCTTATATGCATGCCTAGTATCCCTGATTGATGTGTACATACACTCTGTGGGGTCCTTGTGCTTTATTTGGGACTTCAACACTCTGTTACAATTACACTTCACTTCTGGGCTTACTGCTGTACTCCAGTTCACATTTTTACGTTATGTACTGGGTAATGGCACATATGACTATACTGGTGCCTTTCACAGGTTCAGTTTGTTTACACTATGGTGAGGACATGTTTACTACTACCTCATTCTTTTGTATTTCTGTGATGGCTTGGTGGATAACTACTAGGACTATGGTGTAGAGGGTCCTGGGTTTGAGACCTGTATGGCTGTTTATTTTGTTGATGGGCAGAACAAGGGCCATTGGATACAGAGTGATTAAGGCACGTCTGAGCACTTGTAAGTGGGTTTGTGTGACGGTAAACACTGCTAACCTGCTATTACATCTGCTTACAGAGAGTTAGCTTCAGAATTGCTTAGCCAGTGTAGGCATTGCTTGCCCCTGCTTAAATATGCTTAAACCTACTTACTAGTGCCTTATTTATTATGACACTGACATTTCTCATCTGCATTTCCTGCAGTACTCCAGTTCATAAATATATGTTATTTAGAGGGTTTTGCAACAAAAATATTGGTCATAACGTGCTTTGCCATGGAAAATGGAATGTGCTGCAGTGGGACTCGACCCAGGAATGCCTGCTCGTAAGGCAAATGTTCTGCCCACTACACTATTGCTATGCTGCTTCATTTGCATATAACTTCCTTGTTATTCTCTTCAGCCTTTTAAGCTGCTTTAACCGTAGCTAAGCGATGGGCACACCTGAGCACCTACGGTTAGCTTTAATCGGATTTAAAAAAAATAAAAGGGTTTCTTCATTTTATTTATATGTAATGCTGCTGTTGTACACATGGGGGACTGTTGGGGATATGCAGACACCTATAAGCAGTCTTGCTCATTCCTTACCCCTTT
The DNA here is from genome assembly GCF_019279795.1 of Protopterus annectens. Lineage (NCBI taxonomy): Eukaryota > Metazoa > Chordata > Ceratodontiformes > Protopteridae > Protopterus > Protopterus annectens. Next base: position 602,939,128 of record NC_056745.1, read on the forward strand.
TTGCTGTTCTACATTGTAGGGGCGTGTTTATTCTGAGAGTTCTGCTCTCAGACATGCCCCCTGCACTCTTACACACTCTGTGTAAGCCTAGGAGTTCGGGCAGCGCACCTTATTAATATGCATGGCATGCTGCCGTCCTGCTCCTAAATTCCTAAATGGGTGCTTCCATGCAAGACTAAGCTAGTCCTGCATGGAAGTTTAGTAAATCCGGGGGCCAGTCTTTTTTTACCCTCCACACCCCTGCTAATTATATATATATGTACACACGTGTATATATATATATATATATATATATATATATATATATATATATATATATATATATATATATATATATATATGTATATATATATATATATATATATATATATATATATATATATATATATATATATATATATATATATATATATATATATATATATATATATATATATATATATATATATATATATATATATATATATATATATATATATATATATATATACCAAATCTGGATAAAGGGCAAACTCCCAGATCCCATTGTTCATGATCTGACACTGAAACAAAGCTGCAAATGTTATATGTTACATATATGTACATGACATTACATATACATTATATATGTTATCTAAATTTCATTGAGAATTCTTTTGACAAAAAGTAAAAAAGTCAGTACTGCTGACCTAAAATCAGTTGTTCCAAAATTAGCAAATTGTTTTCTCTAAGATTTTAGAACAGAAGGCCAAGCAGAATTTGGCCTTTCTCCTCAGTAGTGCTGTTTCCAGTTTGGTCTATTTCATTCACAGATGTATGGGGGGTGCAGAGGAGCTTATCCCCATTATAAAAAATCAAAAGATTTTTTTTAATGTTATGTGTGTTGAACTTTTACATTTCATTATTTGAGGGTCTGTGTTTTGGCATTTCAAGGAAATTGTCATAAACCCATATGTACATACATATACATATATATATATATATATATATATATATATATATATATATATATATATATGTGTGTGTGTGTGTGTGTGTGTGTGTGTGTGTGTGTGTGTGTGTGTGTGTGTGTGTGTGTGTGTGTGCGTGTGTGTGTGTGTGTGTGTGTGTGTGTGTGTGTGTGTGTGTGTGTGTGTGTGTGTGTGTGCATTTTGAACTGAGCTGGCTTAAGTGCTTTAGCTAAGCTGCTTACATTTCCATCTGAGAAATTCACACATGACCACTGTATTTCATAACACAAATTCTTTGCATCTGTGAGATTTAACTCCTGTGTAAGATAAAAAGGATTATAATTTGGCTCTACCTCAGTAAGCAAAGAATGAGACCTGGAATAAAAGGTAAAGGCAGTGTTTAAGTGAAACATTTGGCAATCATTTTTCAGTACCAGGAGTGTTCATATACTGGTATATTTCGCAATGCTTACTGAGATATCTACTTTAGTACAAAAGATTGACAGTGAACACACATCGATGTTTGAGGTAGGAATGCAATAACTTGCTGAAAGTGCATTTATTGCAAAACTCATTGCTGAAATGTAAGTTTTGGAAGTGTGTCCAATACTGCCTTAGTAGATAGATTTGCCAAGGACTTTTATGTCCACATAATAAATTTATAGAACTGGCAGTCTCATCTAGATCCAAATATTGCAGGAAACTTCAAAGTAAACCATTCTGGTGGTTCACTGACATAAGATCTACAATAAAAGTAAAAAGCTCACTACAGTATACAGCAGATATAAAGACCCCTCTCAGTCAATGAAAATATTGGGAATTTGACTAATAATTAAAAAAAGACTATTATATCTTCTAAAGTAGCATCTGAATCCAAGGACAATTATGAACTCCTTTTTATTTATGTTAGAAAATGAAGGAACAGTATCCAGTGGTGTACAGAACTCATACTAAATGACAAACCAACCCCCTATCATCATCATTAAAGAAAATTGCTCTACCCAAGAGTAAGAAAACTGTTTCTATTGAATCAGATGATATACTGAGCTGTTTGATAAATATTACTAAACACACCATGATGGAACCTCTAAATATGACATTTAACCTGAGGTTAGCTACAGGATCAGGCCCAGAAGTATGGTGTACATCACTGGTGATGCTATTCAATAAAGATGGCCTTACTGTTCACCCTGGAAACTCTAGACCCATCAGCCTGAATCTAATTTGTAAGGCCATAGAACACATTATAGCAGACTTGATTAACATAAACATTAAAAGTCTCATTAGGGTAGATCTGCAGCAGCTTGATTTTTGTAAAACGTTGATCCTGCTTGATAAACCTACTTTTCTTCTTTGAGAAGGGCAGTTCATAAGTTCATATTTGAATATTAGGCTAAATACCATGAAGGGCCATTTTAAGCCTAGCCAATATCTCATGATCAGAATCAAACCCTATGCCTTGTGCTTATAAGATGAAGACTTTATAATTATGCCAAACCCAGCCATGTGACAGCAATTACACTGTACATCCAGCTTCAGCTGGTCTGGCCAAAGCATTTGACACCATCAGCCATGCTAACATATTGAGCAATACTTTGAAAACTAAATGAATTATAAAGAGATCCCCATGTGGCTGATGGATAGCAAACTGACTAAAAGGCAGTACCCATATGGTGTGGGTGTCAGGGGCAACATCAGAATACATAAATGTGACCAGTGGTATCCCGCAAGGCCCAGTGCTGGGACCATTTTTGTTCAGTATTTACTTCGCTGATCTACAAACTAAAAATTCAAGACTTATGGCTAACCAAGTTTGTGCATGACTGCAGATTGGGAACCATTGTGAAATCTACCTCTGACACAGGAACCCTCCAGATTGAATTTACACTTGCAAATGCTCAGTCCATTGAAAAATTATCTTAGACTAAATTCTAAAAAATAAATTGTTGTTGCATTTAGCAGACAGGCCATCCAATAAAATATAGCATCAACAATAACACAATTCAAAATGAAAATGTAGTTAGAAACCTGGGAACCTGGATTAATAATCCCTGCTCTTTTGATAGCCATGCAACAAAAGTGTTCATGAAATCCTTAAATTTGATGCAACTAATTGCCAAGGGAATATCATTCAGATATGGATTACTGCCCTTGTGTTCAGCATTGGTTAGACCAATTACAGAATGCAATGCTGCATTCGGAATGTACCTCACCAGACATATCAAACAGTTGGAATAACTCCACAGGTGCCTAACAAAGAGGATCACTGACTTAAACTCTATTAGCTACCAGAAAAGACTAGAATCATTGCCATCTATTTTTATGTCTTATAGGCTCTTGACAGAAGACTTATGCCTTGCTGTCTGAGCAGTTGGGGACGCAGTGGTCTAGGATCCCTTGTACCTTCACAATCAAACAATCTTGCAAGTACCAGAACTAGAGATTGAAACCTGCTTCAGAAAATCAATAAAACATGGTAGAGAGAGAGACAGAGATAGCTTTGTAACTCAGCATCTCCCTAGCCTCAAGAATAGATGGGACCTGGATAAATTGATGGGTATTCATCAGTTCACCCCAAGCAAGACAAGCACAACCCCTCTTGGGCAGGGATCCATACTCTAGGTTGGGAAATGGCAAGGCATAATGGTAGCAAGACATGGTAGGCTTGAAATACCTATGTTTCCTATGAGTCCTGCAAAGATTTTCAGTAATTGCAATTGGCACTTATGTTTCTGATTAACATGGGGAATCAGTAAATCACCCCTATATAAATCAAATGTGTGGGTCACATTTGAGTTGCATGGTTAGTCTTATAAGGGCCCCAGTGGTTGTTAGCCTTATATATACATATGACCCCATGAATGTAATTGTGTGTTGGAGAAAGAAATGGCTTTCTTCCAGTAGAAGGAATAGTAGGGTTTATGTACATCATTTATTTACCTTAAACATTGTATTAAGTTAAAAAACCTAAGCAACAACAAGCAAGACCCAAGACAGATCAATAAAACATAATAATAATGATTGAGTACTTTGAACATTATATATATTAAGTAAAGAACAAACAAGCATCTAAAGATAAAATTGTGATCCATGTGCATATTAAAAAAAAGTGGTCAAGAGTGGTAATAACGAATTAACTGAAATCAAATGAATAAGATCCATTTTTAAAAGTTGCATAAAAACTATCAGTTACATTATATATCAGCCAGGAGCAAACTTATTAAGAGAAAATTATACTAATGATCAAACATTCTGAGGGTCCTAGATCCTCACCCACAAAAGGGGTTATGTTGTAATCTATCCACAAACTTAACTCATAGAGGAGTGGAATTATCTACACTCTTAAGGCATACCAATATAGTAAACATGACTGACAAAGCCTACCTCTACATATGAGCTATCTGTGCAAGTCACTAACCATATATCAGCCCTAACAACTGCTGAAAGCTGAAGTAACTAAAGCCAACCCTCCTGATTCTCAAAGACCTGTAACAAAGTGGAGACCTTACAATTATGGACAATATTGTTGTATCTTTTTATCTCTGATTATTATATAAATGAACCTTATGAGGGAAATGGTACTGTGACGGTTTATAACACTGACCAAAAATAACATTGCTTCTGTCTAATCTGATATTGGATAAGATAATCAAAGAAAGGCTTGTTTTAAGAATCTTCATTGGTATTAATTTTGTTTTTGATGGCTAGCTAGATATAATAAGGAGAGGTTGAGAGAATAGATGTGCAAATGCAAGGAAAATTACCAGATAGGGAAGCAAGGAAGTAGTTAGGAAAAGGAATAAGCAGAAAACTGGGAAGGCTGTGTTGTTTAGGCTGTTGGTATGTGAATAGTCTGCAGTGGTTAAATCATGGCATCGGATGATGTAAAACCAAACACCTCATGGTTTCAGCTAGGTGGAGTGATGGCTAAGACTAGAGTGGGAAGAGGGGAAAGAGATACATGAAATTTTGGGATGGGCTAAACAGCTCAGTTAAGAGTGAGAGAATCTTAGATAGACTGTTGAAAGAAAAATTAGATTTGATATGCTTGCAGGACTTTTATACGGGTAGGCAAAGCTTGTGTAGAAGGATGTAGGAAGAGAGGAATGGGGTATTACCTAGGTAAGGATGCAGATGGCCACAGGAGATTAGAACAGAATACAGGGTAGGTTGAATGATAGTCTGTAGATGTATAATTAATTTAATAGTACAGATAACAATCTCATGTTAAGATGGTTCTGGAGAGCTTAGGGAAATTATATGGGAAAATGTCAAGTGACAGAAGAAAATGAAAGGGAGAGATAGAAAGAAAAATAAGAAATGCTGGACATGCAGAGACAGAGATGGTGGATGGAATTCTAATAAGTGTAGAAGGGTAGAGCAGGTGAAATGGGTATAGAGAATTGTAAAACAGTTACTGAGGCAACCAAGGATGAGAATGTTGAGGAGGTAAAAAGAGAAAGAAATGGAATTAAGGCACAGTAGATTGCAGAAGTGATGTGATATAGAGGAGTGATGCATAAAGTGTGGAAGAATAACTGAAATGGGAGTTGAGGAAAAGAGTAGATTGTAAATGCTAAAGCAGAAGATGAAGATATGATTAGGCAGATTTGAAGGAGGAGTTAAGGTCAGATGAGGGTGAGCACTTGAAGGCAGATTTGAAAAGGAAGGGGCACTTTGTCTGAGAAAGTGTAGATTAATTTATTACCATGGAGGCTGTAGGATCATAAAAAATTGTGAATTACACAAGTAATAACAAAGGTAGGTAGGCAATATAACAATGTTTAACATGGATATAAGGGGAGTGCTTGCAATTTTTTATATGGAATTGTAGAGTGAGGTTCAAGGAGCAGGAATCATATTCAGGGAAACAAAATGGTTAGTAATGGAATATGATAAAATGAAAGGCTGAAGAGAAACATTGGGACAAGCAAAGTAGTGGCTGTAATAAGACATGAAGTGTGGAGAAAGCAAGCTTCGCCAGTGGCATAGAGGAAGAAAGTCTTGCCTGCAACCAAACTGATCCAAAGTTGAAGAGCAGCTCAAACACTTGTCTAAACTGAGGGACAGGAAATGTTTTGAAATTTCTCTAGTGGAACTTCAGTGAAAGACAGATAACTCAGAAAAACTGCCATGATCGGGGGAGTAGGAGGATGAGAGCAGGTCTGCTCACTTTATGGGCCTAGGATGTATCATGTGCTCTGGCTGCACTCTCTTTTCTGGCCAGCCTAATGGCTATGTTAGCACATAGAGGGAGGACTAAGGGTTATGAAAAGTGTTATCACCCTGGGATAATGATGCCATTCCTGGCTGCTTGACTCTTGCCTCCAGCTGACCATAATAAGGAACTGTAAGCTTGCTGTTGAACCTATTACAAAGAATAAGCTCAACCATTTAAAATGATGAGACTCACTAGAGCGAGCACCACAAAATGGAGACTGAATTTCCAAAAGCTGAACTTACATATACTAAGTCAGGAACTGAACGAGCAACTGACCAGGAAGCCAAAGACCACAGCAAATGAATCCAGCAATAGTAGAAACTACTCCAGTTCACAGTTGCTGTAGAAAGAAACATTCCTTTAATGGTAAAACTACTGAAATTCGCATTTCATCTAAACATAGACTTGTTCAAAACCATGAAAACTCCTCTAAACACTGAATTTAAAAGCTCAGAGAAGTAAAACCACACCCCAGAAACTGTTAATCAACAGGCAGACTGAACAAAGTTTGGGAAAATTCTTGAAGGTGTGTACACACACACCAAAAAAAAAAAAACACTTCGCCATTAAACCAAGTAAAAATGGCTAATACAATCTAGAATGTCAAAATACTACAGAAAGCCATTACAGTTGTAAACTTTTGCTCAGACTATGTTGTCTTTTCTTTTAAGTTCACTAGCAATGGAAATATAGTAATTCAACCCAGGTGGATTTTCTGCATCTAAAGCTACCTACCAATACATCTCATGATGTAGAAGTCTGCTTTCCCAGTCTTCAACAAAAGTACCTGCTTCCACCTGGCCAAGCCCCAAAAAAGTGAACTTCTTGAAATTGGAGCATGTACAAGCATGTCTAATTAAAGCAGTCTTCATGTCCCTTTTGGATATACTATACTAGTGTTGGTATATCCTTTTGTTGAGTGCATTTTTAGTCTTACCAATATAGAATCCATGGCATGACATACATTTTGCCAAGTAGACTAACCTCTCTGAGCATTAAGTGAATTTACCACAGATGTTCAAACCCCTATTTTTTTCTATTATGTCACCTTCATAGCTGGTTTCAACTTAAGTGCACTAATGGCAACATCCACATTTTTGTCATAGTCAAATAGTCACTTTGTCAGGAAACAATCAATTTCTCCAATAACCGTTTTATGTTAGGCTTGTTCTTAAAGGTGAATGAAGGGAAATCAGGAAGATTTTGTTTGAGTCCCTCATCACAGTATAAGATGGCCCAATTTCTTTGCACCACTTTTTGGATGTCTTTAGAGTCCAATGAGAAATGTAAAACAATACTGGTGAGGCCAAAAGTATCCTTACTTTTGTTCATCTTGTCTTTCGACTTAATATTATCAAAGCCATACCTAAGAATAGGTCCATACCCTTTGTTTCTGTCTGTCCACACATCCTTCTGAAGATTATCAAAAAAAGTTTCAGGATACCCACTTTTCAAAGACATAGATTTGAGGGTGTCAAACTGTGTTAAACAGTTGTTATAATCAGATGTCAGGCAAGAAATCCTGATAAGCTGACTTTTCATATTCCCCTTCTTTTGATGGAAAGGGTGACAGCTTGTGTATGACAAAAAAGAATTACAGAAGGTGGGCACCCTGTAAATCTGTGTCCATACCACTGTACTGTTTTTTCTTGATTTTGATGTCCAAATAGTGCATCTGAGTTGGGTAAATGTGGTGGGTAAATCTTAAAAAAGTGGATTATTGACTAAGTCAGGAATTGCTATTTCTTGAAATATTCCCTTTCTCCAAGGTATGGCAATCTTGGAGATAGTATTTATATGCCTATATATATGAATATCTAGGTTTACTATTGAAATCTTGTTGTGCCTGTGACTGAAAAGCATGTGTTCGAAAGGCATTTTTCAAAAGGGCACAGTGCCAAACCAGACTACAACGAATAAACAGTACCGAATGTACAGTGCAATTCAATAGTCTGAGTTTGGTATTGTGAGTGGAGATCGCTGTACAGAGTGGAACAGGGAATTTACCCATTTCCTCACTATAGTGCAGTCTTGGAGTTGGTATATATAATTTACAGAAGGTGTGGAGGTGCATTTTTTGAGTGTTATCACTCAGAATTTGAAATGCCAACATTTCAATAGGCAGCCTTGAAAGAGACAATAGAGCACTGGGAGAGAGAATTTTGGGCTGGGATGCTGCTGATTAAAAAAGAGAGGAGGGCTAGATGGTTTCCCAGTAGATGTTTCTGAGATAGTAGGACTTGAAATAGGAAAGATATTGGCAGAAATTATCAATGATATAGTGAGTGGAAGAATGTTCTGTAGATTCATGGGTGAGGCAGAGATGGTGGAATAAAGAATTAAGGATAAGGAAAAAAGCTTCCAAAGCTTGCAATAAGCTATAATTGGAGCTAGACACTTTGTGAACACTTTGGGCACAGTGGATAATTCAAAAGATAAGACAAGGAACTGATAATGTGATCCAGACACAGAAAACCTTAATAAACTGAAAGTCTGACTGAACGGCGATGTGATAATAGGAATCTTTTAAGTGTAGTGTTAACAGGAATCTTGAAAGTAAAAGAAGAGACAAACAGATTTAGGAAGGAAAGATCTAGAAATGGTCTCCAAGCATTTTCTTTCTGTGGTACTAGAAACATCCTTGAATAAAATCCCTTCCCTACCTGGGAAAGAGGAAATGGTCCTATCATTCCTTGGGACGGCATGTGATGAAGAACAGGTGGAAACAAAAGAGTCTGAAGTGTGGGTTGAGGAATGAACCTTTGGAAAAGAGGAATTTCTTCCAACTGCCATCTTTAAAGGGAAGAAAGAAAACGATGAAAGACAAGATAAACTGAACTATAGACCAGTATATCTTAGCAATACATGTGCTGAATTACTAGCTTGGATAAATGAGTATCATGTTGGGAGGGTGGTCTAATGGTTAAGGTGTTTGCCTTACAAACACAAGGTGCAGGGTTTGAATCTCACAAGGGATAATTGGTTAGGCTTAAAATGGCTTGTAAGGGCAGTTCGCTTAGTACGAACCTATAAGATGATTGAGGATTTACAGGTTGGTTTTATCAGAGATAACTGCAAGTTTCTGATAGATATTTTATCACAGATAACTGTAAGTTTCTGATAGATTTTATAGCTGGAGAAGAGAGAAAGGAAATAAAATAAGTGTTTAATCATAATGGATACGCAAAACATGTTTTACTCAGTAATATTTTTGTAATGCAGACATTGCAGCAGGTCATAAGAAGAGTGTTAAGGCAAAAAATATCATTAAGTACTACAGAAAAGATGAACATCAGAATAAAGGGAGAGGTTTCATTAGAGATAAGTTAGGGAGAGGAATGAGACAGGGGTACCCCCTTGTCAGAGATATTTTCAGGCCTGGCCTTGCACATAGGCAAACTAGGAGGTTGGCTAGGTCACAGTACTTATAGAGGCACTCTTTCTTTATATGTTTATTTATTTTTTTGAGGTAAAACATTAATGTCTATTACTAAGTGACAAAAGACAAAAGACAAGAACTATCTCACAACCATTGATTAATTAATGTACTTTGTGTTAAATGGTGCACATCTAATACATCATTGTACTGAACATACTAATAAGGAGATGCAACAATGACTTTGATAACATCAACTATACACCACAAAACCACCATAACACAGGTCCACTCACACTTTATGATAACTTTGAGCATGGCACACATCAAGATCTGATGAATAATGTCTTAAATGCCCTATATTCTGAACAAAATAATAAAAAGTTATATATAAATGTTTCCTTTGTGTCATGGAATACAAAATATTATTTTGGCAAAACTTAATAATGCCTGTAATCATTGACCGACATACTCAGTAGTTGCACTTTGCCAGACTCAAACACATGCCTGAGGTCAAACTTGAAAGAAGCATATCTGATATGTCATGAAAAACACACTTGAAAAGATTATATCAGTATCATTTTGGAGTGGTTTCAGCTCCCCTAACATGGAGTCTGAGCCCTAAAAATGCATGGCCCTGTTATTGTACCATGTCACCATTGTCTGGGTTAAGCCACTCCTGTTTGCCATAATTATTTGGCAGACATTCCTTACCGGATTCAACCCCTATCTAATATGCCTCACAGTCTACAGAGCTGTATATTAACTGCTTCTGCCAGAGGAGATAGCAATATACAGGTGTCAGAAAGGACAAATGTCAAGGTGTTGAGCTGAGAAAAGTTTTTGATGGTAGTAAAATTTCTTCTGATGATCAAAAGGACTTAGCCATATTGCTGTTCACACAAGTGTGAGTTAGCCATATCGCTTGGTAAGGCACTCTTGCCCATCAATATTGTTTTGCACATACACATTAGCAGATTTGAACCAATGTCTAACAACCTATGCTATAGAAGTCAGGATTAATTGCATGTGCCTCAGGTAAAATCTCACCTAAAGGGTCGCAGAACACATATTTGAATGGCATGAAATCACCAGTGTGTTGGAAGGCCTATAAAAGGGGTAGAATGATTTTGCTTCGATACTGGATTTGTCTCTGTTTTATATCAATGCACTTACATTATTTTGCACTTACAAACAGCTGCTGATGTAAGCCCACAGTCTAGAGAACAGTGTATTAACCACACATCCTAAAGACAAAGTCTTAGCACAAATGCAAGACAGAACATATTTGGAGGTACTGTGATGGATCTCATTCATCCCTAGCACTAGAGTTGCACACACTCATACTGCTTGGTCACTGCTGATTTTGAGCACTTTCTTATTTAATTATACAAGCCAGAGGATATTGTACCACCTGTACATTCCACTGAAGAAGTTTTTCTGCAACTGTGAAACAGGGCATATTTGAAGGCATGACATCATCATTGTATTGCAAGGCATATGTGTGACTAAAAATTGTTTGAAAGAGTGATGTGAGTTGTCTGTCTGTGTCACTATCTTCTGTTAGTGCAGGTGTACACAACCACATGTGGTAGATAATCTAGTCATCCCTGTAAAAGCACCCACACACTCCTAAAATATTTACAGAGCATGCCAGATTCAAACTCCTGCCTAACAAAGCCCACACGCTAGAGAACATTGTATCATTTCCTGGCACCACAAGGATGACATAAAGCACCTTTCAACAAATGGCCTCATTAGTGTATACCAAACTATTTATCTGGGTCAAAAGGGACAGAAAGTAGTGGAACAGTATTCTCCAGCTATACATCATAAGACTGGGTGACAGCATTCCTACCTACATTTAGATTCACGCACACGCACACACACACACACACACACACACACACACACACACACACACACACACACACACACACACACACTGATACAATTGATTATATGGCTTAATATTTAGATTTAAACCATGTACATCTCTAACATTACAAGCTAGAGGCCATTGCCTTAATCATAAGCACCACATGAGAAGTTTGATTAAAAATGTGATATGTAGCTTATTTGAAAGGATGAATCCCCATTTATTGGCAAAGGAGATGTATGTGCTAAAAGGGACTGAAAGTGGTCAGAGAACCATCTCCCACTGTAAAGATAAGCATCAGATCTATGGGTGAAGCCATTCCAATCTAGCACCAGAGACATACTCACACTTATATTAGTCAGCCACTGCTGGATTTGAACACATTCTAATGACACAATCTGGAGTACATTGTATCAACTGCAAGTGCCAGAGGAGAAGTATGATTTTAGGTGTGATATAGAGCACATTTGAAAGGATGACCTCCCCAATGTGTTGGAGGGAAGATAGTTGCGTAAAAAGGGGAAGAATCTGATGGGAAACAGTCTCACCATGTGGTTGTCTCTCCTGAGTGGAGCAGTACACTTCAGATCTGTAGGTGATGCCATTTCTCTAGTCAGTTACTGCTGGATTGGAACCATCTACCTATCTAGTTACATACTCTATAGTACATAGGATCAACTGCAAATGCCAAAGGAGAATTCTGATTGCAGGTCTGAGATAGTGCACAACTGAAAGGATGACATTGTCATCATCCTTATCAGTGTGTTGCAGAACAATTGCTTGTGTTAAATGGGGAAGAACTTAATTGAGGACCTATCTCCAGCATAAATGTTTCTCCTGAGTGAAAGTGCACACGTGTGATGTATGGATAAATCCATTCCTACCTAGCACTAGAGAGAGAGACACAAGCAAACACTCATACTATTACAGAACAAAGTATTAACTGCAAATGCCAGAGGAGAAGTCTGATTACAAGTCTGAGATAGTGCACATTTGAAAGGATGACATCATCATCGTCGTCGTCATCATCATCATCATCATCATCATCATCAGTGTATTGCAGAACAATTGCTTGTGTTAAAAGGGGATGAAATTGATCAAGAGCTATCTCCCAGTGTAAATGTTTCTCCTGAGTTAAAGTACATGTACTCTATGGGTAAATCCATTCCTACCTAGCACTAGAACAAGACACAAGTACTCATACTATTACAGATCAAAGTATCAACTGCAAGCACTACAGGAAAAGTCTGATTACAAGAATGTGATAGTGTACATGCAAAAGGATGACCTCATCAGTGTGTTACAAAATAATTATGTTAAAAGGGGAAGAAATTGATGGGGGAGTCCTCTTCCAATGTAATGCTTCACCTGCATGGAAGTCTACATGTATGATGTGTGGGTGATGTCCTTCCTATTGAGTACTAACCCCCCTCGTCACACACACACACACACACACACACACACACACACACACACACACACACACACACACACACACACACACATACTCTCATAATAGTCAGTCACTGTTGGATTCATACACCGACCTATAATTACACAATCTACAGCAATGATGATGAACCTATAACACGTGTGTCAAAGTTGATATGCCATGACATTTTGGGTGACACACCAGCGTTCACCAACACCCAAGTTATCAAAGAAACTGCTTTTGCATTCATTGCTCATGTGAAGTGCACTGAATTATTTTGTGCCAGGAGCCAGTTCAACAACACTGCTGCAGAGGCAATGAAGTTATTACCCTCAAAGACTATTTATTTTATTTCAGAAAATGTATATTAATTCACATTCATTTTTTCTGTCAGTGTCTCAAATTCATAGAACTAGTAGTTTAAAACTGTCCATGTCTCTTATTTCTAGATTTGACCCTGATTCTGTTGAGATTTATCCCAGATATATTGAGAGCAGTGTTGTTTTATTTTTATTTATTTATTTATGACATGCCAGTAGAGTCAAGTTAGGCATCTTCTGAATTTTTGACATGCTGACCCTAAAAGTTTTGCCATCATTGATCTAGAGTACACTGTATCAACCACAAGTACCATAGGAGAAATTTGATTTTAAGTGTGAGATACTGCACAGAAAGGATGACCTCACCAATGTGTTGCAGAGAAAATACTGTGCATGACATGTTTGGATAAAAAGAAATGTATCTTGACAAGCAGACAAAACAGCAATGTATTGATCACAAGTAATTACATATTGCTCAGATAATGTATATATCCTTTCACTCACGGACATTGAGGTATTATGAGTGACGTGGCTGTTTCACATTATGAAGAACTGACCATGTCAATGAAGGATGATAATGACAGTTGTAAAACAGTGGCTTGACAACCAAGGATTCCTGACTGTTAGCTCAGGATCAATGAATGCAAATCTTCACTAGTTGGTGTGTCATGAATATTTTATAATATTCATAGAATGTGCAATGTAAATGCAAAACATACATGTTAAAGATATGAAAGGACACTACTTAACACCACTCAACAACTATGTATGCAAAAGTCCCATACCAGTGTACAATACATCATTTGTAAGTATGGTGTGTTGGAGTGCAGACATAAGTTACATTTCATAATATTCAGACAGCATCACAGTCAGTGTACAACAAGCCATTAAAATGGGCACAAATAATATCAGCCACTGACATTATTTTTTTTTTCAAAATCACTTCCTGAAGATCACAGCTAACAAGCTCATTGCAAATGATGGCAGAGCACTTGTGTAATTATTTTTTGAGGTTTTAAATTTAGCACAGGAATTAATAGTGGTCTGTGTTGCTTCTTGCTAAGCTTCATGCAACTAAGCTGCATTTGTGAGGTCAAGGTAAAATCTTCAGTTTTTGCCATAGAGTGTGAACTGCCATCACTTATCACTGGTGCACAATGCCATGTGTTGCACAAATGCAGTGGACTAAATTTGAAGGGTTTCTTTACATGCCATCTCTGTCCACATGTGCTGATTTTTTGACCAGATTAAAAATGTGAAAGGGGGTTGATAGGACAGTTGTGAAAATTGAAGGGGGGGCAAACAGAGGGTAAGACACAGGGGGAAGCATAAAGGAATGTGCAGGATGCTGGTGGGACAGCACCATAGCTGCCCACTTCTTTAAGAGATAATGGTATATCTGTGCAAATAATATGATGAATTTAGCTAGTGATCACATTAAAGATGGGTGACAACAATTAAATAATATTGCATGACCACAAGTACAGCTATTGCCTCACAACTGTAGTTAGTCCTGCTGCACTATAGAAGTGCAGATTGATAGCACTATGAGAGGACAGTAACATATATAGTTATTAGGCTGCAGGAGGTAATGCACACCTTATGGGATGTCGCAGTTATCATTTTTGTGATGAAGCCTGATGTTGACATAGGCAAAGTAGAAGGTTATATATGGGGTATAAGTTTTTTTTTTTGTGCCACAGATATTTTTGTATAGAGATGAATCATGGGAAAGGTGTTCAAGAAAAAGACGGTTTGATAGATAGATAAGTTAGACAGCAAGTGCAGACATGCAGGACATACAAGACAGACAGGAATGATGATAGGAACAAAAGGTTGGGGGACATCATGACTGGGAATTGGCAGGGGACATAAGCTGTGCATCTACATCCATCATGAATAGAATGAGACTATAGTCCTCACCTTCAGAATTGTCATCACGGTCTCTAGTCACAGATACCTGAGTCAGTACTGGACAGGATATATTGATTTGTCTGTTTGATGCAGGGCTCTCTCAGTTCTGCTGATTCAGGAAACAAGGCCCCTTTCCCTAATGTCCTCCACCAGCCTTGTCAGCTCCTGGCAGGTGATGAAAATGCCATCTCCACTAATACTACTCTTAATGGGTACCGCTTCACCATTCCTCAAGGTAGAGCTACCTGATACATTTGCAGCAGGTAGTGCAGAAGGTTTGGAGGCAGTCCTGACAGGTTTTGACCAAGATGTACTGTGTCTGTGTTGCCTGTGGTGGTGCCACCATAGCCACCTGTGGAGGTATGGAAGTCTGGTCCCCAATGGTTAGTCGAGCTCTCTATGCTGATGGTCATTTGTGTTGCAGCATAAATGTTTAAAAAATAAAGAATGCGAGTGATCACCATGCTCAGTAGAAGTGAAACTTCCGTAAGGAAGTGTGAATGAAAGTAAATGGTACAGTACATACGGTACAGTACATATAAGCAAATACACTTATAAGCCTAAATTTTTTATGAAACTCTCTGAAGTATTAAGTATGTACTGTCATTATTCTAAACTGATGCATGAACCCAAGAGTTCTTTCACTGAGCATATTGAGTTCACTTTGTGTTTAAGTGTGCGTGTGTGTGTGTGTGTGTGTGTGTGTGTGTGTGTGTGTGTGTGTGTATCTGCTGAAACAAGAGGTAGAACTGTAAAACTGGTGGAGTTGAGTTGGAACTTGCATAACCTATTTAAACTGATGCCTGCATGATTCAAAGAGTTCTTTGAGTGAGCAGATTCAGAGCTCTGATCACTTTGTGTTTAAGTGTGTGTGTGTGTGTGTGTGTGTGTGTGTGTGTGTGTGTGTGTGTGTGTGTGTGTGTGTGTGTGTGTATGTGTGTGTGCGTGTATGTATCTGCTGAAACAAGAGGTAGAACTGTAAAACTGGTGGAGTTGAGTTGGAACTTGCATAACCTATTTAAACTGATGCCTGCATGATTCAAAGAGTTCTTTCAGTGAGCAGATTCAGAGCTCTGGTCACTTTGTGTCTAAGTGTGTGTGTGTGTGTGTGTGTGTGTGTGTGTGTGTGTGTGTGTGTGTGAGTGTGTGTATCTACTGAAACAAGAGGTGGGGCTGTAAAACTGGCGGAGTTTGATTTGGAACTCACATTACTTTTGTATGAGGCAAGCCTGGCATTGTGGGCAGAGTCTGATTTCTGTTTCCATTTCATTTTACATTTCACTCTGAACTCGCACTACCATGCCTTAAGAAGTTTCACTTCAAAATTACTAAAGTAAAGAGCTCAATCCAGATTGTACAATGACCAGGATAAACCCTATGATATTTAAATGTTAGGTTCATTGTATCTGATCTGTAATTAAGTTTTGTAGTTGAGGTTGCCTGTCAGTACAGCTGCTATTGTTTTTAAACAAGGTGTATGTATTTGGCAGTAGTGTAGCTCCTGGTATGCATTTTTTGGTGGGGGGGACTTCACATAAACATGCGAGAAAGTTCATCTGTGAGGTAGGATGGTGTCTACAATACCTGGTGGGGTTGAAATAATAAATTAATCTCTGAAAAATGCTGAATATAAAATGCGAAAGCAGTAAAGGATTAATCAACTATTTCATATTCTTTTGATCAGTATTAAAACTACTGCATTTTGCACTACTTTAGAACTTTGCTTTCTGTTGTTCTGTAAGCATTTATTGGCTGAAATAGGCCTCACAGTTCATAGGTTCATAGGTTCATACTAGGCTATCTGCCCAAGGGCATTTATAAGCCTAGCCCATAGTTATGTGGCTTTCGCCACCCCTTTAGTTTGAATAAAAACTATGCCTATCATTTTTCTGTGCCTCTGTCAAGCAGTGACACTGAAGTAATCCCTGGGGTATATCTGCGATCTCCCATCCATTGGTCAAGATTCCTCTTGAACAAGGCCAGCGAGGTGCTCTGCCTCACATGTACCGGGATTTTGTTCCACAGCATAGGGAGTCTCTGGGTGATGAATCTGTCCCTCCAGCACGTTCTATTTATAACCGTGTCAAGGTTTAAGTCTCCCGCCTTGTGGTTCTGAGGGATCTAGATTTTTGAGGTGAAGCATATTCATCAAATCTGGGTTTGACATGGCCTTATATGTCAGGCACAGGTCACCTCTGAGCAAGCGGTATGAGACTGAATAAAGCTGGAGTTCTTTCAGTCGGGCAGCATAAGACATATTTTTGAGACCCTTTATCCTTTTGGTGAGGAACTTTTGGGGCCTTTCAAGCTGCATCAGGTGTCTGGTCAGATACATTCCGAACGGGGCATTGTACTCAATCATAGGTCTAATGAGTGATGAGTACAGGGGGACGATGACCTCCCTTGATCTAGATGTGAATCCCTTCATGATCAGGTGGGTGATATAGCAGTCCAGTCCAACTGTGAAAAACTAAACAAATAAATACACATACTTTACAAGCTATACATTTTAAATGGATAATTTGACCCATATTTTTGTTGATTTTACTTCTCTCTCTCTTTTTGTTAGAAGCCCACTTGATTTTTTTTTTTTTTAGAAATCGGAGGAGGCTCAGAAACCAACTAGATATTTATGAATGAAGTCTTCCAATTGCATTTTTCCTCCAGTTCCATGAATGGAAGAGCAAACAGACACCAGCATGAATAAGTGTGCAACATCATTTACCAACTGACCATTTCATTTCCAAATTCTGCCTTCCATTTCCAGAGGAACTTAGAAAGATCATGCTGTGATTCATCATAGCAATTCTCAAGCCTTGTCCCACCTCCCACACCCCAGCCCTTTGTTTCCGAAAGTCAGGTTACTGATAAAACAAAAGATGGGAAGAAATTCAAGCCAGTGACAGAGGAAATCTGCCACTGGGTTCCCTCGAGCAAGCTAACTGTCTGAGAGTGAGAAAAACAAGTCCTTCACAGTCAGGGCTGCTGATATGAGTTTGGGGCTTCCAAAGTACTTGGCTAGCACTGTGTACAGTGCAGGACAACATGCTCTAGGGTACTTTACTAGTATACGTCTGGGAGTTTTAGCAGCTTAACTACAGTACTGCAAAAAAAAAAAAAAGTTGCAGATGAGCAAAAGCAGATTTTTGTAGTGAAACCTCTTAAGGTATGGTAGTATGAGTTTGGAGTGAAATGGAAAAGTGAATCAGAATTGGAAGACAGACTCTGCCCACAGCACCGGTCATAGTACTGTGAGTTTACCTCATGGAAAAATAATGTAAGTCCACCAGTTTTACAGCTCCACCTCTTGTTTCATTAGACACACACACACACACACACATAAAACTAAACTACACATATACATACTACCACAAATGCAATGGAACTGAACATTTATTAGTTCACATGCTTGCAAAGTAAACTGTGTCTAACCCTATGTACCATTCAAACACATTAAAAAAAAAAAAAAAAAAAAAAAGGCCAGGTCTCTGCTCGTATTATGTGAGTCGCTTTCTTCTTGGAACTTCTGTAACACTTCCAAAATAAGCATCCAGCTTATTTTCCAAAGCACAATCTATTGCAAACAAAACATGCAAATTTTTGTAAGACATCTTTGACAAAAGATACATTTAGCTGCCTTGTGACTGTGATTTCAATCTGCATCCACATTTAAAAATTCAAGCCACCGTACTAGCTGATTTGATCCAGTTGTGTGCATAACAGCTTGGCTGGATACTTCATTTCTAACAGTGTTACTGATATTATCCCACAGTAAAAAAAACTACAAGCCAAACCAATCTTATTACAACAAAAAGACATTTGTTAATACAAAAAAATCTATTTTTTACTCGCCTGCAATACGTCAGTTAAGCTGAGACAACATCCAGACATATACTAGTAAAGTACCCAAGAGTATGCTGGCATGAACCATTCACAGTGCTGGCCAAGTACTTCAGAAGCCTGATACTCACTTCAGCAGCACTAACTGTGAAAGTCTTGTTTTTTTTTTGCTGTCAGGCAGTTAGTTGGCCTGAGGGAACCAACTGGCAGAGTTTCTCTTTCATTGGCTGCAATTTCTTCCTGCCTTTTGTTTTATCAATGACCTGACTTTTGAAAAGAAAGGGCTGGGGTGAGGGAGGTGGGATAAGGCTTGACCATTCACAGCACAATCTTTTCAAGTTTCTCTGATAACGGGAGGCAGAGTTTGGAAGTGAAATGGCCAATCAATGAGTGATGCCCCACACTCATTCATGGTGGATGTTTGCTTTTTCATTCATTGAACTGGAGGAACAATGCAATTGGCAGACTTCATTCAAAAATATCTAGTGGGTTTCTAAAAAATATATATATATATATATATATATATATAGAGAGAGAGAGAGAGAGAAAGAGAGAAAGAGAAGTAAAAGCAACAACACAAAAATAAAAAAAATGGGTCGAATTATCCATTTAAGATGTACAGCTCGTAAAGTATATGCATTTATTTGCTTAATTTTTCACACTTGGACTGTAACAGTGAGGCACATTTTCAGCCAAGACATGCTTACAAACAACAGAAAGCAAAGTTTCTAAGGCAGTTAATACTGATTAAAAGCATATGGAATAGCCAATTAATCCTTTACTGTTTTCACATTTTATCTTCAGTGTTTTTCAGAGATGAATTTATTGCTTCAACCCCACCATGTATTGTAGACACCATCCTACCTCACACAGATAAACTTCCTCTCATGTTTATATGTAGCCCCCCTGCCAAAAAATACATACCAGCAGCAACACCACTGCCACATATGCATACTTTGTTAAAAACAATAGCAGCTGTACTGACAGGCAAAAACAACTACAAAACTTAATTGCAGATGAGATACAATAAACTTAACATTTAAATATCATAAGGTTCCACCTGGGCATTGTGCAATTTGGATGGAAATCTTTACTTCAGAATTTTTGCATGGTAGTGTGAGTTTCAAGTAAGGGCGGCCACAGTGGTGCAGCAATTAGCATTGCCATCTCACAGCAAGAGGTTCTCCGGTTCAATTCTCAGCTGGGGTGCCTTCTGTGCGGAGTCTGCATGTCCTCCCTGTGGTTGCGTGGGTTTCTTCTGGGTGCTCCGGTTTCCTCCCACATCACAAAGACATGCAGTAGGTGGATTGGACACTCCAAATTGGCCCTAGGTGTGAGTGTGTGCATGTGTGTGCCTTCTGTGGAAGGTTGGGCACCAAGCTGGCAACTCGACACCGTAAAACTCCACTGCCAATCATGAGCGGACAGATGATCCGCTGTGGCGACCCCTAACCGGGAAAAAGCCGAAAGAAGAAGAAGTGTGAGTTTCAAGTAAAATGAAAAGTGAATCAGAAACAGATGTCAGACTCTGCCCACAGCGGCAGGCACGGTACTATGAGTTTGCCTCATACAATGGTAGCGCAAGCTCCAAATCAAACTCTGCCAGTTTTACAGCTCCACCTCTTCTTTCAGTAGGCACACACACACACACACACACACACACACACACACACACACACACACGCACACACACACACACACACACACACACACACACACACACACACACACACACACACACACACACACACACACACACACAGTAATGAACTCTGAATCTGCTCAGTGAAGAACTCTTGGGTTCATGCAGCCATCAGTTTAGGATAATGACTGTACATACTTTGCACTTCAGACAGTTTCTTAAAAAATATAGGCTTATAAGTGTATTTACTGATACTGTACTGTACTGTACCATTTGCTTTCCTTCACACTTCCTAAAAGAATATTAATTTTTGTCACATGCATTTACCACATACATTCTTTTTTTTTCTTTTTTTGTAATAACAAAGGTCTTTTTGTTGTAATAAAATTAATACACATATTGGTTCGGCTGTTAGAGATGAAGTATCCAACCAAGCTGTTATGCATGCGACCAGATCAAAACAGCTCATAAGAAGGCTTGAGTTTTAAATGTGGACGCAAAATAAGATCAGAGTCACAAGGTAGCTAAATGACAGATTCAGCGAAAACTTCACCCCTCTGTCCCCTCCGTCAGTAAATCAGGACATCCTCAGTACCTGACCCCCAACCATTATCTCTGGGGAACAGATCATCACTGCCCTCTCAAAGGCAAATAATACAGCCTCCATGGGACCTGATAACATCCTACACTGCATCCTACATGAACTCAGGCATGAGCTTGAAGCACCATTAGGCACCCTATTCAATCAAAGCCTGAGTACCGGCTTTGTCCTAGCTGAGTGGAGGACATCCACTGCCATCTCTTTACATAAAGGTGAAGCATCCACTGATCTGAGAAATTATAGACCCATCAATCTACCTAGCCTGATCTGCAAGGCCATGGAACAGATTATTATGGACCTCATTAACAGGGGCATTGGCAACTTCTAAACACTCAACCCCACACAGTTTGGCTTTGTCAAGGGGAGGTCATGTCTTGTAAATCTGGTCGACTTCTTTGAGACAGTCACCAAAGCCATGGAAAAGGAGAAGATGGTGCACACCACCTACCTTGACCTGGCCAACGCCTTCTACACTATTTCCCACTTGGGCATAATAGATAAACTCTGTCAACTAGGCATCAATCCATATGTCACCAGATGGGTAGCAAACTGTCACACTGATAGAACCCATCTAATCAAAATAGGGGAAGCCACTTCAAGCAGCAGACCCATAACGAGTGGTGTACACCAGGGATCGGTCTTGGGGCATCTGTTATTAAGGATGTACTTCTCTGAGGTGCTGGCCAAAATCAGTGGGCTATGGCTGACCAAGTTTTCAGATGACTGCAAGCTGGGCATGGTCATTATTTCCCCAAGTGATGTGGACATCCTCCAAGAGGGTCTCACCCAAACTAATGACTGGTGCCAGAAACATGGCCTCAGGCTGAATGCCAAAAAATGCATCATTATCCCTTATGGGAAGAGTGACATCCCCACATATTATCACATTAATAACAATGTCCTAAGCACACAATCAGTCATTTGGGATTTGGGTACCCGGGTTGATAGAAACTTGACTTTTGACCACCATGTTGCTTCCATTGTATGGAAAACTTTCTACATGGCCCACCTTGTAAGCAAGGGTATCTCATCCAGGGACAAGAAGGTCATAACATTCCTGTATTCTTTCCTTATAAGGCCATCATAACATCCCTGTATTCTTCCCTTATAAGGCCAATTATTGAGTACAATGTCCCCTTTGGCACACACCTTCCAAAGCACATGCAGCAGCTGGAGAGACCACAGAGGTTCCTCACCAGGAGAATCCAGAGCCTCAAACATCTACCCTACACAGATAGGCTAAAAGCCCTGTCCCTCTACTCAGTCTCATACAGACTCCTCAGAGGTGACCTCTGTCTGGCAT
Organism: Protopterus annectens; assembly: GCF_019279795.1. NCBI lineage: Eukaryota > Metazoa > Chordata > Ceratodontiformes > Protopteridae > Protopterus > Protopterus annectens. Next base: position 602,961,585 of record NC_056745.1, read on the forward strand.
ACAAAGCAATTTCAGACCCTGCCTTGATGGGACTCCTGCATACCTGCAAGTCAAGATCCACTCAGTAACCCACATGTGTGACCTCAACCTGGTCTGTGACACAGTAGGACTTGTTGGCAGGACAGATTTGTGTCCCAGAGACTCCCACATCTGTGGAATAGACTCCCTCTCCACATCAAGCAGAGTACCTCATTATCCCTTTTTAAGCGCAACCTGGATAACTGGATGGGAAACAGAAAATACACCCCTGGGATTCCACCTGCATCCCTTCTGGACAGGGGCTTTAGGTGCTGACTTGTCTAAACATGGGCTAAACTCTTGGCTAGTCTTATAAGGGCCTCAGGGCCAATAAACTGTGTGTGTGTGTGTATGTGTGTGTGTGTGTGTGTGTGTGTGTGTGTGTGTGTGTGTGTGTGTGTGTGTGCGTGTGCGTGTGCGTGTGTGTGTGTGTGTGTGTGTGTGTGTGTGTGTGTGTGTGTGTGTGTGTGTGTGTGCATGTGTATCTACTGAAACAAGAGGTGGAGCTGTAAAACTAGTGAATTTTCAGTTGCAACTCATACTACTTTTCTCTGAGGTGAACTTGCAGTACTATGCCCAGCACTGTGGACGCAGTCTGACTTCCATTTCACTTTTCAGTTTCACTTCAAACTTGCACTACTATGCCTTAAGAAGTTTCAGTTCAAAAAAGAAAGAAAGAAATCAAGAGATATATGAAGGGGGAGAGAAACCATATAGAATAACATCAGTTCCATGTAATTTTAATGTTGCAAGATATAACCAGTTTTACAGATGCAAATGGTAAACTTTGCCACATCCAGATATGAATATGAAATCATAAGTCATAAACGTTTCATAAAACACATAAATCTTTTTGCTATTAAAAACATTATTGATTTATTTATCTTTGTGTACCGAGAACGTCTAACTGGGATAAAACCCTTTTTCAGTGGATGCCCAGGGAGAAAAGCTCCACATTTAACACCTGTATTGATATATACATAAAATACAGTTACATGATATCAGAAAGAATAAAAATATATAGGTCAGTGTACATACATGAGAGAGAAAAAGCTTTACAATAGCTTATATAAACATTGGTCAGAAACACAGCATGTACACAGCTTACATACGTATATACAGTATTGAACATTCATTAGAAAGAGGCAGAGGCTTGCATAGAGCAAAGAAAGATATAACACTGCAAAAGATACTGTAATATTGCCTGTGACTTCTATCAATTAAAATAATGAAAAGAAGAGGCAGCTTAGCTATGGAAATATTAGAAATGGGAGAAGGTGGTTGATAATGAAATATAGTATAGTATGTTAGTAGTAGAGCAATTATGAAAGTATTGTTACATTTGAGATTGTGAAGTAATTAGGAAAGTGAGAATGGCTGTGGCTACCTGCACATCAATAAGGAGTATTAGTTCTGGATAGATAAGGAGAGAGAGTGATGAAACTATGACAGAAACGGAGCAGTGAGACAGTGGCCGATCTAATTAGAGAGAAGAAGAGATTGAGTCTTGTTACTTAGATCCTATGATTGATATAATTTATACACTCCTTATGGTTAGGTGAGCATCTGTCTGGAACAGTGGAGAAAAAGGGGAATGTGGAAAAAAAAATCAAGCATTGCGAGAAAAGGTAGCAGGAGTGGCCGAAAAAATATTCTAGCCAGGAGATGTGCAGTAGCATCAGGCAAACCATTTGGTGACTATACCATACATGATATAGGCAGTCCAATTAAAGGCATCCATTTACAAATATGTAAATTTTAATATTATTTAATTGTTACAGAAAATAGATTATATATATTGTTTTGTAATAAAAGCAAATTATTGCTGCTTAGAATTGAACTCACACACACAGCTACATTGATTTAACACATTGTCTAATGCAATGATCAAGAGCTGTTGGAGCAGGTATGTATGCTTCATATATAATTGTGGTATGCCTTCTCTGTTGTGTATGCCTCAAGCTCACATGCAGTGCTGCCTGGATTTGGTAACGTTAACTACAGTTTGGATGTATAATGATTTTGCTTGGATTCATACTTGAGCCATACTTACCCTGTGCCTCTCTGAGGTATGCTAATCATTCCTGATGTGCCTTCCTATTTCAGTCTATCTCTTCAGAAGCTGTAGTAAACAGAAAACAGAAAAAAGAAGTAAATGAAAAAGTATATGTCTTGCCAATCCATGTTATGGCATTGACTGGTGATGGGCACTATACTTACACAATGAGGGGTGTTCACAGTTGAAAATTCTGCCTCTTATCAGATCAGGAGGTCCTGCTTATGCCTGTTCATGCCACTATAACGGTAACAACATTGTTCACTAGTGCTTGGAATGCCACTTGCAATGGTGACAGTCCTGGCCAAGCTATTCCAAGTCTCACCCTTGTTGAGAGCCAGTAGAGTCCTCCTGCAGAAGTCAAAGGCTGTGGAACTTTACAAGAAGTGTCTCAAGATCTTGGATTCCTCTTGGCATCACCATTGAGCTCTATGTAAAACACTAGTTGCAACTTCTTTAGCCATGTCTTCTGAAGGGTATCTGGAAATATGGCAGATAATTGTCACACAATTCAGATGTTGCATATATAAGCCCATGCTAGTGACAGACAACTTTGCCAACTGCATTTTCATGAAAGAAAGCACACAAATAGCCTGGCACTGAAATTGGCTATTATTGCTTCAAAGTGCACTTTAGGTGTGAAATATGCCAGTGAGACTCAGCCATGTGTGATGCACATTCCTTTATGAAATTCTGAAATTATTTTTGCTGATGATATCTGAATAACCTTTCAAAAGATATTTTTTTCTACCTCTGTGTGATATACTTGATGGTAGTCATGCATATATTCTTATGACGCATTGATATGACATGACATTTTCTATGGTGTTAGTAATAATTAGTGCTGGCAATAGGTACAATTATATAAATTAGGATATAATGGGGTTGATAGGACATACATTTTATAAACTGTAACAAACATCACATGGGAATTAAACCCATAATTAAAACAAAGACCAAACAGCTAATTTCTGTTTTTTAACTGTTAATTCCACAGTAAAATTAACATTTTTAGATTGTAAATTGAGGTATACCAATTTCAACATGAGTGGAGATCTAATTATGACAAACATGGGTGTGTTTGACTTTGACTTGTTATAATATTGGAGTTATAGTTAGCCAGTATTTATTACTCTAAAACAATTTTCTTTACATTGATTTGAATGAGTTCAGAAAATATGTTGAGGAAGTGGAGATGCACAATTTACATGACATACTACTCTACAAACCTTGTAATAATACTTGTATTGCATCATAATTTAGTCCAATAACTACTGATAAAATTATAAATATGCAAATGAACTTTAAATGAATTATGATTATTGTTATGCTTACCACACTACATACAGAGTATAATTAATTTATTTAGCCTTCATTACACAGAGTTGTGCTGCAAATTTCATTTTGCAACTTGACAGTTGTACTTCATGTTCAATTACTAATAAAAAGTCTGTGACAATAGTTATTCAGAACCATCCATAAATCTGTCATTTAGATTTGAATACTTCATTACCTCTGCTGTTACTCTCAAATTATTGCATTAACATACTGAGCCACAGAGAAAGTAACATAACTGGTGCATTTTCTTCACTCAGTAGGGTCCAGAATGCAGACCTAAGCGGACTTTTGTAAGTTTCATTTGCACTATTGGTAATATTCAAGATTAAATATTTGAGTTTTTGCCTTCAGAATGAACTGTCTCTCACTGACAGTGATTGCTGACAGTCAGCAGTGCACATTGCTGAGCATAATGCAAAGGCAAAAGATTAAAAAAAGAAAAAAGAAAAAAATAAATTAGAATATGCTGATTTATTCAAGTAGTGACCTTCTAAAATAAACAGGATTGAGCCAGCATCTATGGCATTACCATGAAACATTCATTCTTTTTAACAGTGTTTTCCACATGATAACTTGCATTCTGTTATACATCATCATGCCTTCATATAATGACACTTATTAAGTAAGGGGCCACACAGGATCGCACATAAGGTCATTTTGTACACAGCATATACACATAAGATTTGCACCTGTTTTAATTAAATTTATTACTTTCCTGATTAAATGTTCTGACATATTTATAACGATTTTGATTAATTACCCACATTTCCAAATTCATTATGTTGCCTTTTGTTTCCTAACTCTTTAGTCTATTTCATATTTGTTACATCAAGCATGGAAAATATGCTATTATTGTTATCAAAACTTCAGGTTTCAGGACACAAATATTTCTTTAACTGTATGTACTAACTTCAGAATATCAAAAGCAGGAATTAAATCCTACATTTTTGGTGCTATTACTCATACCTTACTGCATTAACATGTTGAGCAATCTTCTTGGCAATTGTACTTCCCAATCCATTGACAGCAGTGCTGCTAATCTGATTTGCTACTGACAGCATTTCAAATTAAATTTTTTAGATTTTGCTTTGGGAAGTAGACTATCATTCTCTGCTAGTGACCACTGGTAGTCACTGGCAAGCAATGCCAAGCATTGTGCAAAAAATAAATAAATAAATTCATAAAATATCGCTATGATAATGTCTCGATTCTGTGTTCATATGCCATTACAACATGGACATATTGGATCCTTAGTTTCACACAGACATCACCCTGTCTGAGCCTTGAAACCATGGCAATAGCATGACACTGTGACAATATTAGCAGTGTTTGCCACATCAACATAGGCATAATGAGGTACAGAAAGTAGAGCACATATACTCAGCTTTGTTCTTCTAAAATTTATTTTATTTATTTTACATTTGTTGACCGGGCTAGTCCAACTGGATACATATCCTTTTTCAGTAGAGGCCCGGGGAGAAAAGCTCCCAATTTCGGAACATAATAACAATGCAAATAAGAATAACAATAAAAATAACAATACAATACGAAAAAAAGACATAGTGAAACCACAGAAACAAGGAGACATCAATATGTATCAGCTAGATTGTTTGCACGTACATTTTGTTTGTTTGGCCACTTAACATGTGTGCAATTAAGGAAGTAAAAATTACAATATAAGCTCTTAAAAGGGAGATGAGAGAAGAGGGGCTATGAGGCGTGTTGGATTTAATCAGGGTTTAGACATGGGCATAACCATTGGGACTTGAGTATTGCTCGGAGATGAGTTTTGTATAGGTTAAGGGAAGTCATGAGTCTAAGGCTGTTTGGGAGTGAGTTCCATTGCTTCCCAATAGAGTTAGCATAAAGAGCATCACCTCCCACATTGTTTGATTTGATAGTCATTACCTGGTTACTGTTTGCAGATCGAAGGCAGCTTAAGTTGGAGTAAGGGGTCAGGATTTTGGACAGGGCAGGGGTATTATCAGGTTGATTAATAATTTTAAAAGCTTTGATTAGTTGATTAAATTTGAGGAGATTAGGTAGTTCAAGCCAGTCCAGTTTCTTTAGGTTGACGCAATGGTGGGTCCGATAGGATGTTCCTGTGACAAATCTGGCAATATGATGGTAGGTAGTGGAGAGGTTGTTAAGCTCACGTTTATTGAGGAAGGAGAATATTGGGGAGGCATATAATAGTGTGGAGAGGAGATGAGTACGTGCAATGGTTAGTTTTGCATGGGGAGTAAGACAGTTCCTGATTCTATACATTGAGCCTAATTTTTTGTTAACTGACTTAATGGTTTGGGCAATGTGCATGTCAAATTTGAGCTTATGGTCAATTGTGATACCTAATAGTTTCGTGTGGGTGATGGGCTCTATGATGGTGCCATTAATGGATTCAACAAAGAAGGTCCTATGATTCACAGGGGGAGGTTCCTGAGCTATGGGAGTTGTTGTCGAGGGGAGGAAGAGAAGTAACTTGGTTTTAGTTGGGTTTAGGATGAGTTTCAGGTCAGAGAACCATTTTTCGACTGTGGCAAAACATTGTTGGGTGGCTGCTTGGAGTTTCTGAAGAGAGAGGTCGGAGCAGATCAGGGTGGAGTCATCTGCATATTGAATGCAGGTGGCTGTGGGGATAACAGAGTACAGATCATTTGTAAAAACAGAGAAAAGAAGGGGACCAAGAATGGAGCCCTGAGGAACCCCAATGTTATTAGGCAGCAGTTGGGATAGACTATTTTGCCATTGGACTGCTTGTTGCCGGTCAGCTAGGTAGTCCTTAAACCAGTTTAGTGCTGATTTGTCAAGATGAAGGGTTTGCAGAGTGTGGAGCAATAATTGGTGGTTGACCATGTCGAAAGCTTTTGACAAGTCAAGAAAGAGAGCAGAGGATATAAGTTTCTTGTTGCGGTTGCTATTAATTGAGTCAACAAAGGAGAGGAGAGCACTGGTCGTACTGTGATGGGGGCGAAAGCCATGCTGGGTAATAGAAAGAAGATTATTGATGGTGAGGTAGTGAAGGAATTGTTTGTGAACACACCGTTCCAATATCTTAGCCAGAGGAGACAGTATTGCGATAGGCCTGTAGTTGGAGGTTTCCTTAGAGGACCCTCCCTTATGCAGTGGGATGATGTAAGAAGTTTTCCAAATTGAGGGGATGGTGGCCTCAGATAAAGACCTATTAATCAATATTGATATGGGATAGGCAATGGCATCCGACGCTAATTGTAAGTATTCTGCTGGGAGGCGATCGCAAGGGTGGACGGTTTCAGTTTTTTTAATAGGGTACGAATATAGGAGGTAGATACTGTTTGGAGTTTAAAGGAGATAGAAGGTGAGTCATGAGGCTGGGTTAAGAGTGAGGAGGAATTAGGTAGATGATTGGCTAGGGACTGGATAGTCTCAGTGAAAAAAGTGTTAAAGGTATTGGCAACATCCTCTGGATGTTTGTTAGTGAGTTGGTCGGGCGTTGGGGTAGTAGATTTGCCTGGGTGGAGGAGGTTATTAAATGCAGCCCAGAACTTTTTTGGGTTAGACTGATGTTTGTCCTGGAGATGGCAGAAGTAGTGTTTTTTGTCTCTAGCAACGTCAGATTTCGTGGAGTTTCTCAGCTGTTGAAATTTAATACGGTTAAGGGGAGTTTTGGTTGTTCTCCAAGTTTTCCAAGCATGGTCACGGAGTTTAATTTTATCTTTGGTTTCTTTTGAAAGCCAGGGAGCTATACGGTCTTTGGTTCTAATTAGGCGGGTTGGGGCATGGGAATCAAGAATGTTTAGAAATGTATCATTGAAGTATGACACACATTCTGCTAAGGGAAGGGTATATAGGGATGACCAATTGCAGACTTTTAGTTCTGCTAGGAATAGTTCATGGTTAAACTTTTTCTTATTTCTGATAAGCTTGTAGATGGGTGACTTGGTAAAAGCAAATTTGTGCTTTATAATATAAGTGATAAGGTGATCACTAAGGTCATTGGGGAGGGTGCCGGTGGTATAGTTGTTCGGATCTTTATTGATAAGTATCCAGTCAATCATACTCTCTTTTTGATGTGTGTTGCCAATTCTGGTTGGAGATGAGATTATTTGGGAGAAGCCGTATAGATTAATTGGGTGGGGATTTGTCTCAGAGGAGTAGGGGGACCAATCAATGTTAAAGTCCCCTAGTATAATGGTTTCTTGAGGGTAGTTGTTGGCCAACCAACATAAGGTTTGCTCTAGGTTATCTATATTCTTCCCTGGTGGGATATAGATAACTACCAGGTTGATACATTTTGGGAGTTTATGCAAATCTTTAGTGCAAGCAGTTCAATATTAGAGACCTGAGGGGGATGCAGAGGGTTCTTAGTGATGTTTAGTCTGTTCTTATACATGACAGCTATTCCCCCGCCCTTTCTAGTTATTCTATCTTTCCTTAGTATGTTATAACCCGGTGGAAGAATTTCTTCATCCTTCGTGGCGGGTTTCAGCCATGTTTCAGAGAGACACATGATGTCTGGGGAATGGGTAGCTATCAAAGCATGTAAGCTATGTACTTTATTGTTAATGCTTCTCAGGTTGAGGTGAAGGGTAAGGAGGGAGGTATTAGGAGTATGAGGTAATGTTGAGGTGCCAGAATCTGGATGAGTGGCAGGGCCTGGGTTGGGGTGAATATCTCCATTTTGAGTAATACATTTTTTTAGGTAATCTAAGAATCTTTGCATTTTGACTAGTATTTTGAGGTTGGTTTTATGTTTGGATGATCGAGGGGAGTGGGGTCTAAGCTGTATACTATTAAGGCCTAGAGTTTTTGCTGGGTGAGGAGTAGAAACTATAGGGTTGGGAGGAAGGTGCAAGTAAGTGGTTGTGTCGGCCTTGGGGAAAGATATTCCTAATAGCGTTTGGTGTTCATAGCGTGTTAAAAGGTAGGGGATAAGAAGAAGTAAAAGTATTGTTGTAATGATGGAATACATGGTTTTGCTCATGGTAAAGAGCAAGTAATAAGTTGTGGGAGTGTTTGGGATATAGAGGGCTGATTAAACAAGGGAGGAGGAGTTGTTAAGCTAGTGACAGCTGTGATTGGAAGGGAGGAAAGTGGGATGGTCTGTCTATCTCTATAAATCTGGAGGTAGTGGGGGCGGGTGGGATAAGGGGGCAGGGTGGGGAGCGGAGCGAGCCCGAGCGAAGCGAGGGCGAAGCGGAGCGGGGAATACACCTTTCCAAAACCTGCTTGGAAGTAGCAGGGTCTTAGAGGCAGCTGGGTAAGAGTATAAGGTTAACGCTTTTATTTTTTTTTTTTGTTTTCCAATTACTGGAACCTGGTGTTATAGTAGCCTTAGATACAAGTATTTCTACAGGTACTGTTAAGTTATCTGCCTGCAGAACGCTTTCCAGGGGAGGAAAACTATAGGATGGGTAAAGCTGTACCCTAAAGTTCTTTTCAGTTACTGGAGGTTACAGGCATGGGATTGTGCATTCGCACGATGGTAGGGTACATGCGGAGTCAGCGTCCGGTATCAGGGAGCCACGCGATGGTATTTTAGAGTGGGGGGTTCCTAGGAAATGAAGGAGATAAAGCACATTAAATAAGCAGTTTAGTTAAGCAGTTTAGATACAGTAGCTTGTAGTTTAATACATCCGAAGCTAAGTAGCAAGTTCTAGTGGTGTAAGCTAGGTTAAGTTAAGCAGTCTAGATGAGGCATAAATAATATTCCGTCCCTTGCACCAACAAGTAAAATAAGTCACTAGTAATGTCCTGTTATGTAATCAAACACATGTATAAAAAGCGCACTGGCCCTGATAGCACAAGTCTACTAAAATCTATAACCAATGGTATCATTCGGTATAGCTTTAGGCAACAGGATAATGTAGGTAAGCATACTCTGCAGATGTTAGATATACACTATAGTACCAGAATAAAACAATCCTTTTTTTAAGCTGTAGTAAGCGATCTCTCCAACTAAATGAACACAACGCTAGGAACACCCATAGCATAAAGAAAACAATTAAAGCATCAGTATGGCTAGTAATAGGAAGAGCCTATTGCTCAGTGAGAGAGTTCCAGTATATTATAAGCACAGTGCAGAACAAGTTATAATAGTTTGATACAAAATGTTTCTTTTAAGGTGCAATATAGCCATGTTTTCAGACTTGAACTTAGCCTTTTCACAGTTGAAGTCTGGCTGAATGGTATATTTGCATAAGCTATCCCAGTGAAGCATGTCACAATTTAATGTTTGCTACACAGCAATGTGTTTTTCCCTTTCATCTGTGATCATTAGCCAGCTTGATGTATTTGTAACAAGCTTGCATTATAATTTGCTTTTACTTTGAACTTTTCTGTTTGCATGGTTAAGTTTTATGAATTTAATATGACTTACAGACACTTTTGACTCAGAAGCACAGTTACCTGTTAAGCATATTTTCATAAAGGTGATATAAAAGTTATCTCTTAAGTCACTCAATGTAATCACAAACTTTGCTGTAAACCTATTCTCCATGACATACCCTCTGTAAGTGTATATCAATTGAGCAGGAGTGTCAAACAATTAGTGGTGCAGTACTGATAATGAGTTACATTTGCAAGCCCTTACCTAGTTATACTTTTCAATACATTATGTTGTACTACTAGGTTATGTACACTGCATTATGTAGGTTCTCACACCATGTTTACTTGCCCAGAACATTGAGCAGATTGAGTGATTCAGGAATGATAATGAGCTGAAACCTAATTTTCATATTAAATGTACCTGGAAGGGTTAATTTAAGCTATGTAAACACAACATGGAGTTAAGGAACTTGAATCTTAGTAAGGAATACTGTTTGTTTTCACCAACTTAAGATATTGCTGTTTGACTGAGTTAAAGTGCAGCAATTCCATCCTTTTTGTAGAATTTTTTTTTTTATAAATCCTGTCAGGGTATGTTATTTTCTTTACAAGTAATATTTACAGTTAGGATTTTTTTTTCCTAGAAAATTGAAAGTAATGTCTGTGTGTTGCCCATTTGTTAATCCTCATCTTAAAATAGATGGTTTTATGAAATAATTTCTCTGAGGATGTGACCACATTTCAAATTTAGTAGAAGCAGCAATGGTAAAGTGACATTTCAGAAAATGTTCTATGGTAGGATTGTCACATATGCCTGTCATAAATAATTTTTATCCCACTGCCATGGTTGTGTTCTTGACAATGTGTTTTTTTGGGCTATGGGGGAATGGTTCATTTAAAGGAGGTCTTTGATTTTATTACAGAACTGAGTGCAGTCTACAATTAGCAAATGTTCTTTTTGTACGGAAGATTTAACAGCTGTTATTACAAAATAAATGATCATTGTTTTGTATTAAATACAAATTTTGTGTTCTTCCCACATCTTTAGGATTGTTAACAGATGCCTGAATACAGAATTTTGAAAGTATCATTTCATATACTTGTTTCTTTGCTAATGCTGTTATACCTTCTAGATATTAGCATATTTATTTTTTATTAATTTCTGCTGTTAATGTGTGTGTGTGTGTGTGGGGGGGGGCATTTTACACTTATGTGTTCAATGTCTGCATACATACAGATTGCTTATTTACAAAGTTTTTAACAAGGATGCATGCCTAATTGACTTTCTGTACACTATAAGAGATCCAGGCAGCTCAAATGAGTTGCCCAGTGCTATGATGGATGTTGAGGAAATGGGGAAGACAACCAAAGAGTGTCTACTGTTGATGCTCCAGGTATGTCGCATATATATATATATATATATATATATATATATATATATATATATATATGTGTGTGTGTGTGTGTGACCACATTTCACACACACACACACACACACACACACACACACACACACACACACACACACACACACACACACACACACACACACTCACACATATATATATAATTATTGTCTTTCATGTGTCATTTTATGTTTAATGCTTATCATACCTCTAGCTATCTCCATTTTGTTTGTCTAGGCACATGTATTGTTGAGGTTCCATGACCACTTGCAACTGGTATGGGCATACCTGTTTTGGGTCTTTATTCATATATTGATCTTTAAATCTACCTTACTGAAATTGTTATTTGTACTTACATCTATAATTGCTTTACTCAGGATTGGATACCCTGTATTAAAACCTGTTGCAGATACAGATTAATGATGGAAGCACTATCTCCTAACATTTTCTAACTGTCTTCCTACCTATATTCCAAAAAGTATTAGAAATAAAGCCAAAAGGGAGTGAGATGTGTATGCACAGGTTTTATACATTTCTGAAATACTCCACCATGTTGATTTGCTTCATTAGAATATAATGCACTTACTTATTGTTTCATTAACATATTCTGTCACTTTTCTTTGTTTTCCAGCTGGGTAGAATAGAACTGTTTAATGAATACCAAACAGTGCACTTGTCGCTGCTTGTTGTACACAAAAGCGTATCATGAGGTATAGGCATTTATGAATGCTGGCCTTGGTGTCCCATGTTGACTTGAGTCCTTATAAAATGTGTTACCATCAACCTATCATGTCCCAGTGCCCTTTATTTTAATTTTTCCCTATTTTTCAAAACTATTTAATCTGGAATCACTACTGTTCCTTGACCTTCTGTTCCTCTTTGTTTTCCTCTTAGGCTTTACCATTATCCAAACAATTCATATGAATACCTGAATTATCCATTCCTAAATAAAATAAAGTTATATTATAATTGGTTTGTTTGGTAGCTCACACAAATGTCTATCAAAAAATCCATTCATATCACCACTACAACTAGTTGTTTTTAAAATGATCAGTTTATCAATCCCCAAAACTACAGAAACTGGAGACATTTTTTTCTAAATAAATCACTGTTATTACACATTTGACCACACATTCACTTTGAGAATTTATACTATTACAAACTTCCTTTCAAAGACTATTTAACAGGCAGTCTAAATAATCTAATGCAAAACATTTATTACATACTGTAAAATCCAAATTGTAAAATGTTTACTTACTAAGACTATACAGCCTACATTTACAGCACTGGAAATTGCATTCTCTTCCAAAAGTGAAAGAAATCCAGGTCTGAGCTAGTTTATGCAGTTTGGTATAGAATCCTAAGTGTAAAATGCAATGTATATACTAAATTACATCTGGAACTTCAATACACAAACAATATCATAAATAAGTAAGTAGAAGCTGTTACTTCATTTGCCAAGGACAAATAAGTCATGCAGTTAAAATTAACACTTCATTATGCCATTCTGGTGGCATAGAGGGATAAAGCCCTGACTACATTCCAGTCAGTCTGGGTTTAATTAGCAGCTCAGGTGACTGACAGAGCAGCTGGGGAGGGAAGGGCTTTTCTATCACTGGGTGTGGGCAGTTGCATGGGAATTCCCAGTGATGGTCCCTGGAGGCGGCTGGTGATGTTGAATTAAGGGCCGGTAGTTCAAGGAGGGATAAGGGTGGTGGGCATAGCTCATCAGCCATTGAGGACTAATGATACTTTGCATGATTCCGTTGCATGCTTGTGCCTCATTGTCACCATGATTTTGCATTTGAGGGAATGGTGTGTAGGGTATATAGAAAAAATCCTGGTGGAATGGTGATAACCAAGAACCCCAGGAGACTCATAGGTTCCACAATTGGCCCCAGTGAAAATGATAGAAAGTCCATGTAGATAAGAGTAGCTGATAGACTCAACATGGATATGAGACACTGAGCAGGAAGGCTGTAGGATGAAATAGGGACTTAAACAGAATAAAACTAACACTTGTTCAGTATTAATGAGTAGAAACACTATTACTTAATACCGAAAAAATTCTAAAAAGTTGAATTTTACTAACCTATTACCAACAGATACCAGAAGATACCATTCTACTGATCTAATGGTATCATTGTTTCATGCAAAGATGTGCTTCACACAGACACTGGAATCCTGCATCTGCACTTCCTCACATCCACTTGTACATCGATACTTTTAAAGACAAATGGTAGCACATAATTTACTTAGGATGGCAAGTAGCAGTAGTCTATGTTGCTCTGTGCCAACCTTCCTACGTGTAAGTGGTATACACATTCAGCCATGTCTGAATCTGATGGAATACATAACAGATATATGTTATGGTTGCATTTCAGGTGTCATGATTTACACATTGGTCGTGACAGTCGCAGTCCTACACTCCTTATATATATATATGATACAGGTGTATTATTGCTGGTGAAACGTCTTATGGAAACTGTTCTGAATACGAATACAGAAGGGCTGGGAAGAGGGGGACATTTGGACACAGGGATTCACATACAGACATACTAAAAAGTTAGGTTATGGCTCATTTCTGCACATATTTTTGTTGTCTTATGCATTTTCTGACCTATATAACTACAACATTATATTCATGGCTTTTTCTAATGACTCCAATTGTCATTTACTTACAAGATATTCTCAAGTGTAGGGATGACATCAAACATTAACATAAATAAATGTGTACAACCTTTGAAACTATGTACACTTCAGATGTATTGCTGTGTGCAATATAATGTTTCCAATACGGATGAAGGAGTGTGGAAATATGATGAGAACATAAGTAGGATACTGTTGTTTGGCAATATATGCAGTACACACTTAGACATGTCCTATTAAAATGTGAAATCATTAAATAAATGAATCACATGCATCTGGTTTCGAACCCTTGACAGTATAAAAAAAAGTGTATGGACAGGATTATCTCAGCTCAACACATAGGAGCAGAAGAGCTGACAAATTTGAAGGGATATTGACAACAGACTGAAGCAAAGGAAAATGTAAATATTAGCCTTCATCACAGTAGGGACAAGTGTAACATCCCATAAGGTGTATGTGGTATCTATCAGCCAAATACATATGTTACACAAACTGTCTCAATATAGTACTGCCAGTCTGTATTCTATGCTGGAGCAGGACTAAACACATTTGTGTGATGTGAGCTACTTTTGTCCAAAATTAAAGTCTTCAACTTTTGTCATAAGAAGAGAAATGACATTTACAGTCACTCACCACTGGTGAGTGATGTCAAGTTTCACACAAAAGCTGAGGACACTAAATAGGGAAGAGAGATTGGGAGACAGGGATAGGGACATAAACAGTGATTCTCTTATGGTCCATTTCTGCACATCTGTGTATTGTGTTATTCTCTGGTTTGTCATCATAAGTATTCAGTCATGATCTGTACAAGACTGTGTACTCAATAGGGAGTGAGCAGATTAATACAGCAGCAGGATAGTAGTGGGTTAATAAAATATGCAGCCAACGGGTCTATGTCATTTCATTGAATAGTCATTTGTCAAACACCTATTTAGCAAAGTCATGCTTCATCGAAGACAAATGTTAAGTAGGGGAAACAAAAAGCTGGCCAACTGAGTGACCGCAAAAAAAAATGTAAAATTTGCAACAGTTGGGGGCTCATCACCCCACACCCCCCAACTAAATATACTAACTCTGAGATCGCACTACAGTGGGGAAAAGATCAAATTCCTGACAGTGGTCAACTGCCAGTTTGCCCTAGTTAAAATTCATTGTTCGATGAAGAGCTGCTTTGCTAAATAGGTGTTCGACGAATGGCTATTCACTGAATAGCCATTCAACAAAATAATATAGACCTATAGCTAACACATACACTCAAACGATTCATACAAAACTTTCAATAACAGTTAATCTGTATCAGAAGCTTGACAGTATTCCAAAACAAATCACTCAACCTGAGTATTATCTAACCACACCACATAGAAATTACTGCTTCATAAATGTTAAATCTGATAACATATTGAAGCAAAGGAGAATGTATGTATCAGTCACTATTGCACTCATAACAGTTGCAAGATCCCATAACATATTACATCCAGTAGCATAATAAATATGAAATAGTAAAAAGTGATGATACAGAAGTGTGAACAGAGACATGGAGACAGGGATAAAGACAAATAATGTTATATTTTGTTGGACAAATTTTTAAAAAACTTTGGGGTGTGTTACTATTATATTTTTCATCTGTCATGCTATGTACAATGAAGTGTTTCCAACAGGCAGCAAGCAGGGCTCGAAAAGTAGAAACATGATTAAGATGGGTCTATATTATATCCTCGAACGCTTTAAAAAGTGAACGCTGATTGATCAAACTTATTTTCATGAAACTGCAAAATATCGAAGCAGCAGAAACTCAAATTTTTTTCCTAGGGAAAGAAATCAGTTGTCTGTTTCTGTTGCTTCGGTATTTTCAGTGTTATGGTGGAAAGTTACCGGTCGGATTCAGGTAAGTGTGCGATTGTGTGGATGTGAGTGTTAGGGTGATTTAGGTGAGTTAGGGTTAGGGTTCGGGTTAGGTGTGTGTGTGATTGAGTGGACATGAGGGTTAGGGTGGATTTAAGTGAGTTAGGGTTAGGGAGCGAGTGAGGTGAGTGTGCGATAGTGACGGACTTTAGGGTTAGGGTTTGGGTTAAGGTAAGTGGGTAGTTAGTGGTGTGTGCATAGTTTAGTGTAGGGTTAGGTATCAGATTTTAGGTGTATGTGTGTGGATTTCTGTTTGTTTGGTGTGCTTGTGTTGTGTGTATAGTTTTGATCAGCGATTTTTTTCCCTGGGAAAAAAATCGCTGATCTGACAGTTCGAGATTGTAAGCTTTCACTTAAATTAGGTCGATCAATCAGCGTTCGCTTTTTTAAGCATTCGATGATATAATATAGACCCAATTAAGATATAAGCAGGATAATAATGGGTTAATAAAATATGAAGACAACACTTACAAACACAATAGTAATATAAATAAAACATTAAACATGAATTTACATATTTCTGGACTTGAACCTTTGACACTATGTCAAAATCATTTTACAGATGTGAATTATGCCAACAAACCACATGGGGAATGCCACTTTACAATCGTAATTTTACTAAGAACAGTCACAAAACAATGAGACAAGGAAGAACGTAGGCATCAGGCTTCCTCACAGTAATGACAATTTTAACATTATATAAGGTGTGCAGCATAATGAATGATCCAGTGCAGAACAGAGATATGTTATCTTAAGGTGTTATGCGTCATGATTTACACATTTGTCATGAAGCCAGGAATTTTTGGTCAGCATGCTTCCTAGCAATATTTGTAACTGGGCCATCCTATATGGTGCACTTTCAACTCTTCACCCTGTTCAAGAGAAGATTAGCCTGACTGTACTTAGCATAGCAAGGCTAAGCACAGTATTGTGAAAGGCAACAGTGTAATGCAGCCAAAGGGAAAAACTCACGAGATTTTACCATAAGCTGTGTGCTTCCATTTCCCCTATGTTACACGTGCAGTATGGCACCAAGCATCACACAAATGCTGAGAAGATAGACTGATAACACTGGAAGAGACATAGACATAGGGAGAGGGAGGCAAGTAGAGTATGACAAAAGCAGGGTAATGGTGGCACAAAACAATATGTAGGCAACAGCTACAATTAAAGTAATCTTATAAAAAAAGAGTCAATAGCAGTTTGACATAGTTCTGGATTAGAAACATGACACTATGCAAAATAGATCTGAGCATTATTTCAGTACATCGGAAAGATAGTTTAAATCACACAATTGAAGGGACAATCACAACTTTCTGAAGCAGAAGGGGTGCAGACAGAGAGAGAGTTGAAAAGAGAAATACAAATAGGTTTGCTTATGGAGCATTTAGCACCATATTCATGGTGTGTTACTCTTAGCAGTTTACTCATTAATACTCTATCATGCTCTGTACAATAAAGTAATTGTTATAGGGAGTAGGAAGGGGTATGACAGTAGAAACAAGACTAAGACATAAGCAGGATAAGGGTGGTTTACTTCGTCTTCCTTTTGGGGATGGAATGTTTTTTAAATGCTTTCTTCCTGC
This sequence comes from Protopterus annectens, assembly GCF_019279795.1. Taxonomy (NCBI): domain Eukaryota; kingdom Metazoa; phylum Chordata; order Ceratodontiformes; family Protopteridae; genus Protopterus; species Protopterus annectens. The sequence continues at coordinate 602,978,843 of NC_056745.1, forward strand.
ACTATTCAAATGCTATGTTAAAGACATTTTGTAAACTAGAGATAAATACAGATGTTTGGGTTAAACATATGATAGGAATATAAATTTATATGAAATAATAACTGGACAAACATCTATAACTGAACCCTTGACACTATGCAAAAACATCAGTTTATAGACAGGGGAATTATCTCAACACCCCAGAGGAACTTCTAATTAATTACAGCCAGCAGCCTAAGTACTGTTAGAGCAACTGTTTCTTTACTCTGTATTCCTATTGTGAAGTGGATTTAAGCAAATTTGCATGAAAGTAACAGGACTAGAGTGGCCAATAGCAAAAACTCACCAGTTTTTGCCATAGGAAGTGAAACACCATTCACCATCACTCAGCATTTGTGCACAATTCCAAGCTCCACGAAAATGCCCTAGACAAAAAGTGAAGGCTTTTTGATGGGCCATTTTAGGATGTGTGTGTTGTGTGTGATTCTATTTTTGGAGCAGATTAAATGTTTAAAAAGGGTTTAATATGACAGTGGTGAAAATGGGGGTAAGCAAAGAGGAGAACACTGGGGAAAGTATGAAAGGACTATGCAGAATGGTGGTGGGAGAGCACAATAGCTATCCACTTCATCACAACATAAATATAGAAATGTACACAGAAGTTACTGAATTTGAAGAGTCACCTCACCATTGATGGGTGACAACAACAGAATAATGTTGTATAACCAACTGGACCAAATCAAGTGTGTCAAGTTGACAAAGGCAAAGTGGAAAGCCATGTATAGGGTGTACTATTTCTTTTTTTTTTTTTTATGGACAGGTGCCCAGTTTTTTGGAAAGAGAGGAATGTAGGGGAAAGTGCTTAGGAATGAGAGGGTCAGGCAGGTATGGAATGCCAGTTGCACTGCCAAGCTATTCCAAGCCTCGGCCTTATACTGAGACTCGGTATAATTCCCCAGCAACAGCCTCTGGCTATAGTGCTTCATGAGGACTGCCACAAATATCCTGGACTCCGCAACATCCCATTTTGTGCTCTAAATAGAACACCATCCAAACTTTCACCAGCCATCTCTGCAGAAGTCAAGCTGTAAATATGTGTCTGAAATGACACCCAGTTCATATCTCACATGTTACAGCTTCTGCACAAAGACACACAGGTTTGTCAGATATATTTGCACAACTGAAAGTGCAGCAATGGCTTGGCAGAAACATTGGCACTGATTACATCAAAAAGGACAGAAGGTTTGAAATGTAGTGAGATATGGAGGTGTGTGCTGCTCATCCCTATTGACACATGTTCCAACGTTAAACACTGATATGCTTTATAGTGTTTTTTATAATCACTGTGAGTTGTGGAAAAAATGGTATGTCATGTGACATATTGGGCTGTTGGGACTTACTAGTAGGATTGAGTAGACTCCTCAGAATTGAACCCATGACAAAAAGAAGGATAAAATGTAATACTTTGCTTAACAGCTGTCATTGTGCCACAGGAAAACTTACTTTTTAACAACTTTATTACAGATATGCTAATTTAAGAATGAATGGAGATATACTTAGACATTCTTATGCTGAGGCACTTAAAAAAAAAATCTTTCCATACCTCAAAGACCCCCAAGGCTGTCAAATGGCAGCGACCACTAAAGCACACACCAAAAGCAACACCTAACACCACACATAAGTCTACACCCAATGATCCCCAAACAACAAAGAACATAAGGCAAGCAAACACTTTACCAAGTACGTTTATCATACGGGATTTCTATTGTATGACACACAGAGATACCAATCCCATCAGGATGGACAAGAAGAAGATAACTGCTAGCTGCCTATATAGAGCAAGGATCTGCAATATCACACATGCACTCAAATCACTGCACCACAGGTACTGGAATGATTCTATCATAGTCTCTGTGGGCATAAATGACTTGAGACGTAGCTCACTGGACTATATGAAAAGACTCATCATGGATCTTTATGAATATGTCATAGACAGGTATGTGCCTACATTAAGATCATTTGACCTTTACCAAGGATGATGCCACATTGTGAACAGAAAATGGTTGATTTTAATAACTGGCTTAGTTTCCGGTGTCATTCCTGGGGAATCCAGCATCTATCAGCATGAGAGGACATGGGTAACAGACCCCACTGCTTTGTCAAGGATGGCCTGCAACTGTCTTCCATTGGCTTTTGGATATTGGCTAAAACTTTATTCAACCTTTAAAACTAGCAGCATAGCAAAAAACTCAAAGTAGCCTTAAGGTGTTACTGTTCAGTGATTGAACCCTAAAGAAAATACACCACACCCTACATGCTCTCGTCACTCTGGAGAATGTAGACATCTGTGCTGTCACTGAGTCTTGATTTAAAGCTGCAGAAAGTACTCCAGCATAATTAGACCAATATCAGCACAGACAGGGGGCTAAAGGTGGAGATATCTCGATCTGTATTAACAACAAATACAGCTCCAAGTTGGTTAAGCAGGATGGTGACCCCGAGTTTATCCACATCCAAATCTCCATACACAAGGTTCCTTACCATGTCCTGGCCAGCTACAGTTCACCCTCTATGACCCACTAGAGGCACTGATCATCCAACCAAATACCCTATTCATTGGAGACTTTAACTACCCCTCTATAGACTGGGAAACATTCACTGCCTCTAACTCACAGGCATAGTGTTTCCAGTAGTTTATCAACACAAACACCCTGAACTTGATAGTCCACACTCCAACCAAAGGATCAAACATATTGGACTTAGTACTCACCAGTGTGGGAGAGCATTGCACCCCCTCTAGTCACATCCTCATTGCTGAGGTCAGACCACAAAGCTGTCTCCCTCAAAATAAAAATCAGTCTTGAAAACCCAACTACACTCATAACAGTTAACTATTCTAAAGGACATTACATCCTTTGAAGTGACAGTTTGTTAGCATCCATAGCTCCCCCAAACCCTGAAAACACAGCTACCTGTGCAGAATTATTTACAGAAATCCTGTAAAAACATATAAATCGCTGCATTGCGTCTGCAATACCTACCAGACGTAATTCCAGATCTGATGCCAAAAACAAACTCCACTGGTGGAATCCTTACCTTAACAGTGTATATAACAAAAGAAAAAAAATCATGGCCAAAATCAGAAAGAGTAACTCTCATAGAAACAAGAGCTCAGTAATTTACGTAACAGGAAACTAAAAGGTCTAACAAAATCCAACAAGAACAATTACAAGGTCAGGTTAGTCTCCCAGGCTAAGGAAAATCACAAGGCCTGCTTCAGCCTTGTCAGGAACCTTAAAGGTAACACTCAGCAGTGGACAGAACTGGTGGTAAATGGCGCAATCTTCACTAACAAAGGTGAGATGATGAATCGACTGGCTGATAAATTTAGCTCTAACTTCACCAAACTACCCCCTGTGAAATCTCTTCTAGCATATCCACACCAACTGGCAAGAGGTATCAGGTCCTGGTGGCACTAGCTAATGCCAAAAACATTGATTCTCTGGGCCCAAATAATATAACTGGTTGCCTCCTAATTAGCCTAAAATAAGACCTAGAAGGACCACTTGAGACATTATTCGACTACAGCTTCAAAACAGGTTATATGCCAGGTGAATGGAAGGCTGCAAAGGTCATCCCTCTTCATAATAATCAACTGACCTCAGAAACTACAGACTCATCAGTCTAACAAGTCTGATATAAAAAGCAATAGAATGAATTATCATGGAAAGGATCAACAAGCACATTGGCAGCCTACAAACACTGGGCCCATCTCAGTTTGGCTTTGTTAAAGAAAGGTGTTACCTACTTAACCTGGTAGAATTCTTTGAGAGGGTCACCAAGGCTATGGATGACTGGAAAATGATGCATACCACCTACCTTGACTTGGCCAAGGTTTTCAGTACAATACCTCACTCAAGTATTGTTAACATCTCTCAGAACTAGGCATAAATCCCTACACATCTCATTGAATTTCTGTCTGGCTCACAGATAGGACCCAAGAATTTAGGATCAGCAAGACTGCTTTCACCAGGATATCCGTCACCAGCGGAGTACCCAGAGAGCCATGTTGGACCCTCTCCTGTTTGGTATCTACTTCCTGGAAGTAAAGGGTAATATTAAAGGCCTCTGGCTCAACAAGTTTGCAGATGACTGTAAATTGGGAGCTATCATAGATTCCTCCATGACAGCAATATCCTACAAGAGGGTCTAACACAAATAAATGACTGGGGCCAAAGCCATCGATTAAAACTCAACACAAAGAAATACATTATAGTGCCCTTTGGGGTATTGTCCACCAAAGCTAATTACTCCATCAATGAAACACCCCTAAGAGTTGACCTAATAGTTAGGAATCTGGGAACATATGTAGATAGTAATTTGGCCTTCAACCAGCATGTAGTTAAAATAGTAAGAAAATCATTCTATGTCGTCCAACTTCTAAATCAGGGTATGGCATCCAGGTCTAAGAAAATGATCATACCACTATACTCAACCATTAGCAGACCCATCATTGAGTACAGTGCCCCTTTGGCATGTACCCAGTTAGGCACCTGCAAAAGTTGAAATGCTCTCAAAGGCTTCTCACCAGGAGAATCCAAGGTATGAATCTGCAAAATAAACCACAGAAATACTAGATCTAAGGACCTGAACTTTGCTACATCAAAATAGAGCATGCTGTAGAGACTAATAAGAGTCTCACATACTCTCCAAGCTATGGAATAAGCTCCACATAGGATCATAGGAAGATCACAGGAGATGACTAGGCTATCAAAACAGAGGTAATTTTAAGCCTAGCCATTTCAACCCAATGTAGTACTATAGAAGTACTAGTCAATACCTAAGATTGTACTTAGTGATGACTGCCCATGTCCAGGAGGGTTGTGGGTGCTATTTTCAGTAAGAATTTATGGTGTCCCATCCAGTCATCCAGGTTCCTCTCGAACAGTGTCATAGAGGTGCTCTGTTTCATATGAATTGGTAGCTTATTCCAAAGATGTGGCAGTCACTAGGAGATAAATCTGTTCCCTCCATCATGTCCTATTTAAGCCATAGGCCATATTTAAGTCCCCTGGATCGGGTAGCTCTAGACTCATTTGATTTATGGATATGCAGTAAATTCATTAGGTTTGGGTCTTGGGGTGCTCTGTAGGCCAGCCGTAAGTCTCCCCTAAGAACTCTATATGATACAGAGTATAGTGACAAGGACTTTAGTTGGTCCGTGTAAGGCATATTCTGGAGGCCCTTGATCTTCTTTGTTAGAAATCTCTAAGGTCTTTCTAATTGCTGCAGGTGCTTAGTATGGTACATGCTGAATGGGGCATTATACTCAATTATGGGCCAGATAAATGCCGAGTATAGGGGGTTATAACTTCTTTTGCTCTCAAGGTGATCCCTTTACAAATCATGTGAGCTATGTGGAAAGCTTTCCTTACAATGGTAGACATGTGGTGGTCGAAGTTAAGGTTGCTCTCAACCTGCAATTCTTACCACTTCATGGGTACTTAGAGTATTGTTGATTCGATAGTGTGAAGGGACATTGTTTGTGTCGAAGGGAATGATGATGCATTTCTTTGCATTCAGTTTGAGACTGTGACTAATGCATCAGTTGTTGGTCTGTGTGAGACCTTCCTGGAGTATACTGACATAATTTGGGGATTCAATGATTGCACCTAGTTTGCAGTCATCTGCAAACTTGGTCAGCCACAACTCTTAAGTTTTGACCTGAAGGTAGGAGGTCCAGCACCGACCCCTGTGGCACCATACTGGTAACAGGTCTGCTGGTTGATGTGGAGTCACCCACTTTGATAGTGTGTGTCCACTTTGTGACCAGTTATCAACCTATCTTACAATGAAGGGGTTTACATTCAGTTTCTTAAGTTTATTGGTAATGCATGAATGTGGGACTGTGTTGAAAGCCTTTTCCAAGTCGAGGTATGCTGTGTGCACAGTCTGTCCTCATCAATGGCACTTGTCACACTTTCAAAGAAATCCACCAGATTTAACAGGCAGGATCTGCCCTTCATGAAGCCAAATTGGGTAGGATCCAGGGTTTGTAGGTCACCTATGTCTTTATTTATGAGGGCCATAATAATACGTTCCATGGCCTTACAGATGAGGCTGGTCAGTCTTATGGGTCTGTAATTCCCCAGGTCTGTTGTTAGGCCACCTATGTTGAGGGGAGTAACTGTAGCTGTTCTCCATTCTGCTGGAACAAAGACTATGGTTAGGCTATGATTGAAAAAGGTACTTAGTCGTGATGCTAGTTCATGTTTTAGCCTGTTTAGAAGACAGCCTGGGATGTCATCTGGTCCCATAGAGGCCATGTTCTTTGCCTTGGACAGGGCTTTGAGGACATGTTCTTCAGATATGTGAGGTGGGGGGAAATTTGGTGGAGGGTTTGTTGTACGTTTGTAGAGGATAAGGGAGTGAAATTTTCACCAAACCTATCAAAAAGCAGATTCGCTATCAATGTGGGGTCAGTGTGTGTGTGTGTGTGAGTGTGTGTGTGTGTGTGATACCGTTGATCACCAGTTCTGCACATGCTTGAGTCCTACCCTTTTGGTTAGATACATAGCTGTAAAAGGCCTTATGGTTATCCTTGGCAGCTCTTGCTAGGTTTCTCTAAAACAAGCTCTTGGAGGGTTTGACAAGTTGTCTTATTTGCCTGTTAAGGCTGAGGAGGGTGCGTTTCCATTGTTGGATCATTGTCTTTGTTTTCATAGACAGCAACATTTTGTGTTTATTGTCGAGTTTGTTGATGCTGGAAGTCCACCATAGCAGCTTGATTTTACTTGGGGCTCTGACTTTGATTCTATCTGGTGCAGTAGAGTTTAAACAGGTATCCAAGTGATTGTTCAGGGCATTAGTGTAAGCTTTGGTGTAGTTACCACTTTCAGGTTGGGTTGGGGCTTGGAACGCATTCATACCCTCACCTAGGAGGGTGTAGTTTGCCTTTGTGAAGTTCTTTAATCTGATTTCGCCCATTGTGAGTTCTGGTGTTAGTGTCATTTCAAAGGTGACCAATTTGTGTTCAGTTTTAACAAATAAGGGTCCAACAATTGCAGCAATTCACCTGTTTGACTTGTTGGTGAGGACCAGATCTAGAATGTTTGTTCCTCTTGTCGGGGTATAGACAATTTGCTCCAGGGCATTTGAATTCACAAAGTTAAGGAACTTTTGTGCTAGCGAGTTTGGGCTAGAGTAGGTTTCCCATTTGATGGTGGGATAATTGAAATCCCCCATAACCAGTGTATTTGGTAAAATTTAGATTGTCTCCAGTTTGGTTAAGTAGACCTTGTGGGTATTGTAACCCATGGAGGGGGCTTTATAACTGGCTAGGACTTGAGAATGGGGGTCTTACCCACCGTAATCTGGACCTGGAGTAACTCCATGGAGTTGTCCAGTCTAACTATACGGGAGGTGAATTTATCTTTAATGCAGATTGAAACACCACCTCCATTGGTTATCACACATTCATTTTGCAGTCTAAAAGTGTGGAAGGCATTGTCATCTTGCTGGGCTTCCACTTCATTGTAGCAGTGGAACAATAAAAATCTTCCATGGGTAAGTAACTTGTTGTGCAAGATGGTGAACTTTGCCCTTTTCCCAACTGTAGTGTGATCTCGGAATTAGTATATTTAGTTAGGGAAGGGTGTGGGGGGCATGGGGGACATAGCCACCCACCTGGGTGGGTTAGGGATGGGGAGGTTTGGGTTTTGCTTCTTTTTGGTAAGTGGTTATTTACCTTGGGAAGATCTTTGTTGTTCCACTGCTTCGATAAAGTAGGAGTTTGATATTTTGAGTGTTGACAAAGTGAGATCCGATAATATAGGATTTTGATGAAGTGAGGTAAATCCCTCTCTTCATATAGACCAGAGAGGTATGTCTGAGGTAATTCACACCAACATGAACTATGACAGAGTCATAACAGTACTTGTTGCAGAGAGACCTGAGTGCATGTGTGATTTGGAGAATCCTGGCACCAGACAGGCAGCTGACAATGACTTTCTCCTTGTCCAGCCTGGTAAGTGGAACATCTGTGTGTCTCACTATTGAGCCTCCAATGACAAGAAAACTTGTTTTTTGAGTTTTATACCTTATGGGCTTGGTGGGTGAGATGCTGGTATTGGTATGTGCCATGGGTGCTGTGGAGACTGTGTTAGCTGTAGCAGACTTGGGTCTTGGAGATCTCTAGTGTTTCGGTAATTTTTTCAAGAGAATGTCCACAGAGCATGGTACTGCATGATGGGCAAGCAAGCAGAAACCTGCTCAGATGCAGGGCTTAAATACCAGAAGCAAAAACTTGAAAAAAACACTAACAAAATTCAAAAGGACCAATGAAAATGCTTATGTCATGCCCTAGACCAGCTTCCCTTTACTAATCAGGTCCCAATCAACACAATTCTCTCACAAAAGTGCAGATAGGCCCCTTCCAATCCAAGATGGCCTGGAAAACATGATCAGAACAAATAAACAACTACAAACAGTTCCAGAAGCAGCAGGCCTGGATCTGGACTATGCTACAGCTACTAGCTACCCTAGTTTCAGTGGGAAACATACCTCTCACGTGTACCTCATTATGAGGAACGTACCTCATTTGGGGTCTTAAAAAGTTCAAGTTCCTCGAAGTTCCTTAAAGTTCCACATTTAAAGACTCTGTCACACATTCAGTGTTAGGAATTTTTTTAAGTGAAATCCATTGTACATAGAAATGAATCATACTAATTATTTAAAATATCTTCTTTATAAGTAAAACCAACATATTTTAACCACCCTCTGACCTTCCTAGTTGAAGTTGCTAGTAAGCCATTAGTATGTGTTCCACATTTTGCCCATTTGTTCCACATTATGAGGGCTAGTGTTCCTCATTTTGGAGATGGAAGGTTGAGGGCTATGGTGAGAAACACTAGAGAATGTTTAACACATCAGAAAAAGAGCAGAGACACACACTGAAAAAAAAAATGTTTTAAACAGCAGAAAATCAGCCAGGCATCTCTAAAGAATGATGTAAACAGTTAACAGGTCAGTTAATTAAGTATTGCTTAGCAGGAAAACCAGAGCAGGCAAAACAGATAGCTTTAAAACAGTGAAAAAAATCCAATAAATACATAACAAACAGTGGAAACAACAAAAAGCTTGCTAAACAGTGAAAACAGCAATAAAATTCAAGTTTCCAGGCACAGTGTAGCAGGCAATTGTAGTATAACAGTGTAATTTTGTACACATTACATAAATACAGTATAAAAGTAGGTAGCATGCAATAAAAAGTGCAATAAATAGTATAAATAAGCAAAAAAAACAGGCAACTTATGTTTTTTGGAAGCTCAAAAGTCTCTAGTTGTCTGGCATCTCAGCTTAGAGTTGTGGTTGGTAGCCCACCTCAGTTCAGCTCAGTACAATCAAGCAGAAACTTATTCGGATGCAGGGCCTAAATACCAGAAGCTAAAACTTGAAAAAACAAAATTCAAAAGGACCAATGAGGATACTTATTCCAGGCCCTAGACTGGTCTCCCTTTACTAGCAGAGTTCATACCTGACCCTATTCAAAAGAAACCCCATTCACTCCCAGTCTGGCTCCCATGTCTCTGATGGAGAGAGGACAATGGCAACT
>NC_056745.1:602993434-603120934 GCF_019279795.1 Protopterus annectens
AAGTTCCCATATAGAAGGGCTAGTAGAGGTGATTGGAGGAGGCCTACTATCCACCCTCCTCCTGATGTTAGTTTGTGAGTGTGCCACATGTCGTATGTATAGGGCTATCATGGAGGCACAGGTTATTTCCACCAGGGGGGGGTGGAAGAGATAGTGTGTGTACTAAACCTTGCACAATTTGATGTGTGGGACTACCAGAATCATGTGGGTGTCTCCTTGAAAAGGATGAATGACACACTGGATCAGGCAGTGTCTGTAAAGCAATGTCTGCTGGGGGAAGGTCAGCATCCACATGGCTGGAGAGCCACTACATCATCCAGTGTTAGCTGATGTGGCCATGCAAGATCCCACTTCATTAGTGGCACTACTACCACTGCTCTATCAGTGATGGCCATGTTCAAACCCAGATGTGGTAAGCCAGATGTTCATGGTCCTGGGATGTAGTTGTGATGAGAGCTCATCCATCAGATATCACTTGTGTTCAAGTATATTTCTAGCCAGGGCCATAGAACTAGTAGTCCAACTCCTAGCAGAGGCAGTTCTCATGGTGGGGTGGTGATGATGCTGAACTGACTACTCTGCCATGATTACCTGTCACTTGTCCAGGACATCAAGTCTTAGTGCTAGTCCAGTGCTTGACTGGGTGTGTGCAGACAAACACTGAAAAAAAACTTCCCATACCACCTCACACACACGTTATCTAAACCCTACTGTTGACTGATATAAACTTCTTGGTACTGGCCTGGCAATTGTATACTCAATGAATGCATTTTCTGTTACTCACACACACATAGGTTCATAGGTTCATAGTTTGTTACTTGGCTAATGACCATTAGGGCCCTTACAAGCCTGCCCATGCACCCCAAACCATTTGGGTCCCAAGAATCATACAAGGGGCATGTAATAGGTAGGCAGTGAAGGATTTACAAGACAAGGGTCTTAGGATAAAACTTTTCTTATTGATGGCCTCTGTCCATAAGGGAGATCAGGGTCAGACCAGAGGTAAATTTACAAATTCCCACCCAATTGTCAAGTTTTGTTTGAATAGGGTCAGGAATGAAATCTGATTTACATGGATGGGGAGCCTATTCCATAGTGTAAGGATCCTTTGGGGCACATAACTGTTTCTCCAACATGTTCTGCTGATATGACAAAGTTTAGATTACTGGATCTAGTATTTCTAGTAATGATTGATTTGTGCATGTGCAACAAACCCAATAGGACTTGGTCTGAGGGAGCCCTGTAAGCCAGGCAAAGGTCCCCTCTCAGCAGCCTTTACAACACTGAATACAGAGACAGAGCCTTTAGGTGATCAGTGTAGGACAATGTATTCATGCCCTGAATTCTCCTGCTAATAAACATTTGTAGGCATTCCAACTGTTGCAAGTGACTGGTTAGATACATGCCAAAGGTGGCATTGTATTCAACAATAGGTCTGATAAGGCCTGAGTAGAGTGGTACTATAACTTCCTTGCACCTGAATGTCATAGCCTTACCTATAAGCTGGGAAACATAGACTGATTTTTTTATTAACTTAGCTACATGTTGGGCAAAGACCAGATTGCTGTCTACATATGTTTCCAGATCCCTTACTACAAGGATCGACTTGTAGGAGTGTTTTATCGATGGAGTAATTAACTTGCATTGACAGGTTTCCAAAGGGCATTATAATGCATTTTTTGGCATTGAGTTTTAGGCTATGGTTTTGGCACCAGTCATTTGTCTGTGTTAAACCCATTTGCAAGATGTTTGAGTCTTGGGTGGAATCTATAATATCTCCCAGTTTACAGTCATGAGTGAACTTGGTGAGCCAGAGGCTTTTAACATTAGCATTGACTTCCAAGACATAGATGGTAAACAGGAATGGGCCTAGCATGGAGACCTGAAGTACCCTACTGGTGACCAGTCTCTTGATGTAGGTGGTCTCCCTAATCCTGACTTCTAGTGTCCTATTATGTGAGGCGGCCAGCAATCCAGCAAGTTATGTAAGGATTTACACCTAGCTCAGAGAGCTGATCAACAACGCCTTTGTGGGGTATTGTATTAAATGCTTTAGCCCGGTCAAGATATGTAGTTTGCACTGTTTTACCCTTCTCCATTGAAATGGTGACAATTTCAAAAAGTCTACCAGGTTAATTAGGCATGAACTTCCCTTAACAAAGCCAAATTGGGATGGATCTGGTGTTTATATGTTGCCAATGTCCTTGTTTATCATTTCCATGATAATTCTTTCCATGGCTTGCATATCAGGCTTGTTTGACTAATCAGTCGGCAGTTCCTTGAATTGGTTGATGGTGCCAGCAACAATCTGCTCACCAGTCCACAGACCATCCAAGGCAGATGGAAGGAGTACTGTCATCAGTTTCTAAATGAAGAAAATGCACAGAAGTTGGACTACCCCAGGCACAGCCTACAGTGAGAGAAGAAGAGGAATCCACAATAGAAGAAGTAAGAATAGCACTAAAGAAAATGACGTCATGGAAAGCAGCAAGATCAGATGAGGTCACAGCAGATATAATCAAGATGTTGGGTGAGATAGGGGAGAAATGGCTCCTAAGGGTGCTCATAGCAGTATGGAGAGAAAGGTGTACCCCTGATGAATAAGTATTCTAGTGCTAGTGTTCAAGAACAAAGGGGACATTCACAACTGTTGGGCAGTACAAAGGTATCAAACTCCTGTCACACTGCATGAAAGTTCTAGAGAGCGTGATTAATAAATGAATATGCAGAGCAGTAGAAATCAATATGGGAAAAGAGCAGTTCAGATTCAGATCAGGATATAGCACAACTGGCCTGATGTTTTCAGTGAGACTGATACTTGAGATGAAGAGATGAGGAAGAAGTCAAACTGGGCATTCCTTGACAATAAGAAGGCATGTGACAAGGTCCCAAAAAAGCCATTTTGGGCAGTTCTGTGGTGGTTCAAAGTCTCAGAAACATTGGTAGAGCTAGTACAAGCTATGTACAATGACCCAATGACTCAAGTATGAACAGTGTTTGGTCTTACAGAGGTGTCCACAGTGGGAGTGGGTGTGCATCAGGGTTCAGCTCTGAGCCCACTGCTGTTTATACTAGTGAAGGACTACAATAGCAAACACATTAGATGGGACAGATCAACAAAGTTGCTATATGCAGAAGATGTGGCATTACAGGCAGACTCTGAGCAAGAACTTCAACAAAGGGAAGGAAAATGGAATGCAAAACTGAAGGCACATGGGTTGAAACTGAGTAAAGATAAGACAGTTGTAATGACAGCAAATTAGGGAAACTGGAAGAAGATAAGACTTGAGTTAGAAGGGAAAATAGTGAAACAGGTTAGCAGATTGAAGTATCTGGATGGGTGGTTCAGGAGAAAGGAAGTTGGAATGAGGAGGTCAAAGCTAGAATCAGTGGGGCTGCAGCCAACCGGCAAAGAGTGTCAGGTGTAATGTATCACAGAAGTGTACAAAACAGTGGTGAGACCAGTACTACTGCATGATACAGAAACCAGCTCAGGCAAAGCAGAGCAATTGAAGAAGCTAGAGGTGATGGAGATGAAGTGGCTGAGACTGATGGTAGGATGCACACTGTGAGGCAGATAAAGGAATGAGGGCATAAGAGCAGAAGCCAAATTAGCTCCAACTGAAGAAAAAGTCAAAGAGAACAGCTTATGGTGGTTTGGACACGTGCAGGAAAGCAGAAGACAATCTAGTGAAGAAGGTTTGTGACAGACAGGAATAAGGCAAGAGGAAACAAAGGTATCCAGAAAAGAGGTGGATGAATCATGTGAGAGAAGATCTGTTACAGTCAAGTATGGCTGTTGAAGAAAGTAGGAGAGTAGCATTAAATATGGAAAGATGGTGAAAAGTGATGTGACACCTTGACCCATGTAGAAAATTGAAAAAAGGGGTTGATGATTATGATGATGATAATGTTTGATGGTCCATGCTTATGGAGAGGAATATACCTCTCAACTGTAGAGATTTTCCAGAACATCCACATTTTTGCCTTTTATTTTTGGTTCATTCCTCATAAAATATGTAGTTTTCTAGCAAACCACTGAAGATTGAAGTCACTAAATAATGACACACTTTTGAGTTTCAGACTTCTTATCATTCAGAAAACAGCTAACACAAATCACCTTGTGCCAGCAACTTTTTAAGTTTATAAGAGTAACATTTAAAATCTGTTCCTATTTTTGGGCCTTTGTCCTCATTATTTTAGGCTTTGTCCAGATTTCTTACATTAAGAGGTTGAGAGGTATGGAGGGGAATGACTGTTGTGGTCCTCCATTCACTTAAAATGTAGCCTGTTTCAAGGCCTTATTTGAATAGTGCCTCAAGTGGTCTTGATAGGCCATGTTTTAGACTGTTCAGGAGTCAACTAGGGATGTTGTCAGGACCCATGGCAGTAGTGTTCTTGGTTTTAGCGAATGCTGCCAGCACCTGGTCCCTGCTTATAGCTAGGGGAAGCATGTTGCAGGGGATTTCACATTATGGAGCTGGGAGGACTGGGGGGCATGAAGTGTGAGCTGAATTTAACAGACAGTAGATTTTCTATGTCCTGTTCCCTGCCAGTTTAGCGCTCTGTTACATGTTACCTCTTATCCAAACATAGCTGAAGAAAGCCTTCTGATTTTTGTTAGCCTGTGAGGCTATCCTGACCTTGTAGGTGGCCTTACTGGACTTAATTAGAACTTTCAGTTTCTTGTTTTGTTGTATGAGAGCAGTTGTCTTTAAGGAAGGTGTTCTTCCTGATTTTGGCCATGAGTTTCCTTCTGTTATTCTATGCCCTGTTTAGGTAAGGATTCTGCCACTGCTGTTTGTTTTTAGTGCTTGTTTAGGGCTTATTTCCGATAGGTACTGCAGTCTCTATGCAGCTTTTAACATGTTTGCTCAGTGATTCTGTGAATAATTCTACATTAATAGCTGTGGTCTCAGGGTTGGAACAGCCTTGAATTTTAACAAACTGTCACTTAATAGGATGTAGTTTGCCTTTGAATAGTTCCAAACTGTTACTGGTTTAGCTGGATTTTCTGGGTCTATTTTTACTTCAAATGACATAATTTTGTGATATGACCTCACTAAGCAGGACATGACACCAGGAAGGAGTTCAACAGTCTGTCATGTTGGTGAGTACCAGATCTAGTATGTTTGATCCTTTGGTTGCAATGTACAGTGTCTGTTCCAGGGTGTAAAGTCCAAGAAGCATTGTGCCTGTGAGTTTGAGGCAGTCTATATTTCCCAATCTATAGAGGGGTAGTTAAAGTCACCCATGAATAAGGTGTTTGGTGAGATGTTGAGATCCACTAGTAGGTTTAGGTAAGAGCCATGAGACTCTGGGACACAGATAGTGACCTGTAGCTAGCCATTATATGATGAGGGATCTTACCTATGGCGATTTGCACGCATATGAGTTCCATTATATCATCCTGTTTAACCAACCTGTAGGTATGTTTGTAGCTAGCATAGATTAAAACACCTCTACCTGTGGCCCCAGTCTGTGCTGTTGTTGGTCTAAATGTTTGGAAGGCATTGTAGCCTTGCACTTCTGGACTACTTTCTACAGTTTTAAATTAAGTCTCAGTCATGGCATCAATGTCCTCATTCTACAGAGTGGGGAGAGCTTGAAGGGTGTGAAGTTTTTTTTGTTTTGGCTACAAGCATTGAGCAGTAACATATTAAGACTGCCTGCAGACTTTTTCAGTATATTGATAATTTTGTCTTTTTGGCATTTAGCCAATACTCAAAAGCCTAAGGAGGACAGGTGCAACCTATCATTGGTAAAGCAATGTGGTCTTTCATCCATGGTTTCCCATGCTGACAGATATTGAATATACCTGGAGTAACAACAGAAACTAAGCCAATTTTTAAAAGTAATTATATTATGTTCATACTGTGGCATCGTCTTTGGTGTAGGCAGAATGCTGCTCAATGCAAAATTCATGCCTATATGTAACACATACTCTGAGAGATCTATTATGTCTGTTTTCATATAATCCATTAAGGTATGTCTCAGGTCATTTACACCCACATGGACTATTATAAAATCATATTGGCACCTGGGGTGCAGTAACTTGCGTGTGTGAGTGATATTGTAGATCCTAGCTCCAAATACACAAGTAACCCTTATCTTCTCCCTATCCAGCCTGGTGAGAGGGGTATCTGTGAGTTGCACAATGGAGTCTGCAATGGCAAGAGTATGCAGTGATAAGAGTATTAGATAACGTTTATATTTGCTTTATAGGCTTTGCACTTGGAGGACCATTAGTGTAGGCTTATGTAAGATGTTTGGTGTTGCTTTTCATATGTGCTTTACTTATTGCTGAGGAAGAATGCTGCCATTAGGTGGCTTTGGAGGTCTTTGAGATTTGAGAAGGTTTCTTGTAAGTGCCTCAGCATGCGACAGTCTTTGTGTGTGTTGTACAGTATGTGTGAAGGATAGGGTGTGGGTATTCCTGACAACCTAGTTCGTATGTGAGTTTTTTGCTTTCATGGAAGTTGTGTATTTACAGCTTTCTCATGCCATGGTATTTTCTTTAATGATTAACTGGTTGTCTGAGAATATGAGAATTGCTACATTGCCTCGGGATGCCCAAATGTACCAAGCTGCCCAGAGATGCATTTGGAAATTGCATATCCATGTTGTCTGGTTGTGTAACAGGGTTGGCTGTTTAGGATTAAGGATTGTTTTTTAACAGGGGTCTCGTAGGGTACTTTCTGGGGTTAAGGGCAGGATGTTATATAATGCTAGGATATAGTAGTGCTGCAATTCTATGCACAAGCTAGCTGCTCTAAGGTTTCAGATCTAATCCTAACTTTATAGGTAAATTTTTCTGTCTAGGCATTTGCTAGTAGACAGGGCACTGCTAACTGCCATGGCCCAATGGGCAGTTCCACACAGAGAAAAAAACCCATAAAACCTGACTCCTATGCCCTCTAGCCAAAAAATAACCACACTTTGAGCTTCCTGCAGTGCTTTCCAACTCAGAGAGACCAGGCAAACACCTTCTGCCACAAGATGTCTGATCCTGGAATTTCTTAACTTATTACAGCCGAGTGTGCCTCCAGGCATTTCTCCAGTTACCTCCTACTGACACCGTTAGGCATCAAATATTCCTTGTTAATATTTGCATTAATAATTCTAAAACCATGCTACATACAAGATATCAGGATATTTCATATTAGAGCATACATGATGGCAAATAGAATTGTATTGATATTTGACCTCTCTCTAATGCAGCTAAAGATATATTGAACATTATGTGTATACTGTTTATTTTTACCATAGTAATTGTCACAGTTCTCTAAATATCTCAATATTCAGGTAACAGACAGGACTGCTTAGACTCATCTGAAAGTTTACAACTGTATGAAGAAACTCCTGCTGGCACTATATGTCTTGCTTGAATGATTACTGAGGTATCATAAGCTATTTATATACCATTTCAAAATGAATATTCACTGTCTTTATTTTGGCTTATAAAATCC
Source organism: Protopterus annectens (assembly GCF_019279795.1). Taxonomy (NCBI): domain Eukaryota; kingdom Metazoa; phylum Chordata; order Ceratodontiformes; family Protopteridae; genus Protopterus; species Protopterus annectens. The sequence continues at coordinate 603,000,904 of NC_056745.1, forward strand.
AATTTAAAGCATCAAACTGAATGAATGCCACTAATGTAAAGATTATTTTATCCTGAATAGTTAGCCATTTACAGTTTTCTAGTATTACTTATGGTTCCACAGATATAAATATTTGGTTGAACTGTAAGACAATAACTTCATTTTTTAAAGGCTTAGGCTACACTCACTAGGAGTTAAAAGTATGCACTCAAAAGAGCTGTACTGGAGGAAATGAGTTAATATAAAAGCACAGCAAAAGCAGTGCACAGTGTCTTCTTTGGTGCCATTCCTGCCCTCCTGTACTACCCCCCCCCCACCATGTATAAGTGATGATGACTTTGCCCTGCCCTTGAAGATTTCTCTGTGACTTAGGGCTGCATATATGTCTGATTTACAAAGTGGATGGCTAATGCTTGCTTGCACAGAATCTTGCTTTAATGAAATGTATTGCAAAAAAATGTTTTTAATTATCATTCCTACTCAGTTATGAATAATTGGTTATGTATTTAGCCCTCATTATATTTATGTTAGTATTCTTAATGATGCAATTAGAGTAGATATTTAAGTATTACTTATTGTTATAGTTGTGCAAATGGTGCTACAACTGACCTGTTGTTTAATTACAATGGTCATCTGAAATGCTTCATGCACAATACTGAGCAAAAATCCATAGCTGTATATTACAAACATCAGTCAAAAGCCATTACTGATTTTACTGTACACCTGAGACATGTTCCATATTGGGGATATCTACGTATTTGCATGTAATAGTAATCAGTTAAATACTTTTTCCCATGCAGCTTCCACATTTACCAGGTTAATACTGTAGCTGCAAGATGTGTTCTTGGGGGTTGTCTGTCTGATACTAACAAAACACAACAATTACATGGTTAAGTAAAACAAACAGACTGAACAAAACGGCCCAAGTGCTGGACGACCAGGAACAAAACCAAAAAAGCACTTGAAGGAAATAAGGCTCCAGGCGTGAATTCAGATGGTTTAATGAGGTATAAAAATAGCGTAAACGCCAGAAACACTCCACACAGCGTTTTCGTGTAAAATCACTTCATCAGACAATTTTACACCCACAATGCATGTCCCTTAAATACAAAACTTCCAATTGGATAACCACCAATTAAAACAATAATGTAACATTCTTGATTGCACTTAATAAAACGGACATAAGGCAAGCACTGAAAGCAAAATATAGTTTAACTAAAATAACAGCAATAGGAAGGGTAAACTTCCTTTATACATTTAGGCATAGCCTAATAAACTTCCCTTATTTAATATCTAATATTGCACTACTTACTTTAAAAACTAGAATTTAAAAACTAGAATTTAAAATGAGGGCAGCTAAACTGTGAAGTACCAACATATGCAGTTATTTCTGATTAAAACTATCTTATTCATATTATTATATATTTTTAATAGGAGTATTTTTAACTTGTATATTTATTTGTTATGTATTGCAATGAAGGAAATTGATGAATTATTTATTATGTATATAGTTAGAATTTAGTTTATTATGTATGTACTGAAATGTGTTTTAACCCATTTATATCTAAATTATGTGGTGTGATGGAAAGTGCTTCTTTGTGAATAATTTTACTTTACCTTTCTCTGTTAGTATGGTATTGAATTTATAGTATTTATGGTTTCTTCCACTAGATGGCACCAACCGATCACTTAATATGTGTGTTTGTTGATGTTTTATGCAACATAATCTGAACTAGAATAATTGAGTTGTTTTTAAATTCTAGTTTTTAAAGTAAGTAGTGCAATATTAGACATAATATTTATTTGTGCTTAGGATCTTAGGCTTTCACTTAGGTAGTAAGTATGTGTGCTATCCTTTGCCTCGTAGCCAGAGTCATGGCATATCAGGCATGCCAATGTCTGCCAGCGCCATCTACAGCTGGTTGTTCTCCCTCAGACTCCTCATCTGTAGCTGATGGAGCTGATGGAGCTGCTTGACCTGCTTGTGGTCCTGGAAACTGTGGTCCTTCCCCTTGTTATCCTTGTTGAAACTGTTTACTGAGAATTATATTGTGCAACATGGCACAGACTAAGTATTTCAGCAGAGGGAGGTAGTTTTCATTGCAGGGCAGTACCTGATGTGTCTAGATACTGTAACCTTGATTTGAGCACATTCTATGATATTTACAGTTTGAACATGGGCATCATTGTATCCTTGCTCAGTGGGGTTGTGTGAGTTTCTCACTGGTGTCATGAACCAAGGTTCCAGTGCATAACCTGCATCCCCTACTAGATGCCCTGGTGGAAAGTCAGTCTTAGCAAACCTTATGTAAAGGTCACAGGTACCCATATGTGAGTCGTGAAACTGTCTGGGTTACCTGAACAGACATTGTAGATGATCTTTAGGCCATTAGAGACAACCTGACAGTTTATAGAATGGTATTCTTTCCTGTTAATGTACCTCCTTCCCTGCTTACTGGGTGGAGTTTTATTTCTATGGGTCTGCAATCTATTGCTCCCAAAACTTCAGGGAAGTGTGCTATTGCTTAAAATTCCTCCATGGTTCTTGCTCTCTCCTGTAGGGTATGTAGCAAACAGATATGCTCCCTTGCATGTTGTAGTATTGCACTTAGAAACTAATGTAAGATTCTCTCTGGAAAATATCTGTAGCTAGTATACATAATGTTACACTTACCTTTGTTTCCATTGGGATGTGCTCTCCACAATTTTCTCATGGCCTCAGGTGAGGATGACAGAGGTTGCATATTTCCTTTATTTCCACTGGGATGGTTTCCCCACAATTCCTCATGGCCTCAGGTGAGGGTGGCAGAGGTTGTATATTTCCTCTACTGTTTCCTTGTCCACCTGGTATTGCTGTACACACTCTGTATCATACAGTCCTGGTAAGTCAAACTGGGTGAAAACACCCTTATGCTTCTTGGCTGAGGTCTGGCTGCAGCAGCAGCACCTTGTGTTAAAACCATGTTGGACATACAGGTTAACGGTGGCAGTTGCAACATCTAATATTTTTTTTTCTAAGTGTAATCATGGCTATATTCTGAAGAGTTTTGGATTTCAGGACAACTAGCTACATTATATGTACACAATTACTTTTTACCTTCATGAATACCTCTCCCGTGGTTAATTATCATGTAATTCAGCTATTTAGGCTTTCATAAGCATATTCTGCTATTTACCTTTGTTTTGAGGCTCTGCACTAAATGCAGAGCTGTTTAATGAATACAAATTAGTGCACTGCCATGTGTGAGATGTGCACACAATAACTGCACAAAGTGTAGACATTCATAAATCTGGCCCTAATACTTATAAATACTTGTTAAATGCACTTCTTACTGGAAATTGTACATCAGTGTGCGATGACTTTTTCACTATGACATCATAAACCTTAGTTTTTAGATAAATATTGCTTACAGAATAAGAGAAATTAAGTAAATATAAAATCATAATCTTTGTCAGATGTCAATGACATGTCTTTCATGCCATATAATACATAAAAAACTGCTGTTGTGATTAAAAGATTATATAATAGTAAAGCATACTGTCATTCTGGTAAAGCAGAACATGTCAAGACCCAAAGTTAAGCTTAAAAAATTTCCAGCCAACATTTACAGATGTTAACATGTTAGCATGCAAAGTCTCAAACACAGCTTTTCCATCATCACCACAAGTTAGAATAATACAGGGCAGATCTTCAGCATGTATATACAGTATGCCGTAATTTGCATTTGTGGTTAATGTATTACAAATAGTAAGTACATCAACCAAGGCTGTTCTCAGGTTGAAACAATCTATCATTTAGTAATGACTGATTATATTGCATGCAGTACATTACTTCACAGCCACACAGTGATGCATTTTAAGGACTTGAGCTCCTAAGGGACCACACCTCTTCACAAAGCTGGCCAATTAAATGCCAAATGATCTGTCATAATAAAACGGAATTGCTTTGCAAATCAAGCAAACAAAAAAGTCTGCACAGGCATGGAATACATGTGATGTCAAGTCATTGCCATTGTTAATGAAAGATTCCACATGACCAGCAACTCATTTCTTCAGTATTCAAAATGAAACGCTGTACAACAATGGCCAATGAAGTAAAGTTCTCTTGGAGAATAGGTAGTGTAGTTAAATGATATAAAACTTAAAAGTGCAACATATATAGCAAAAAACTTGCATACATTTCCAGTACTTAAATTAAATGCACTTACAAGATATTCACACTCATTTCTTTGTGGAAGTGGAGGGAAAACTAATGATTACCTATGAACCAAAAAAAATGATTGGTGTCAGAGAGTGGTGCAGTTACAAAGGTCAAAGTTTTAATGGTAATGGGAAATGAATAAGGATGCTTGCAAGTATTACTGATACAGGTGTAATAGTAAAACTGAACTTATCATGAAGTACACTTGAACAGTAACTGTGCCATTAAATATTACAGAAGTAACATCAATGAGAGAAGAAGGCTGGAGATCTAATTTTGGAAGCTGCTTCTTGAAAAAAAAAAACAAATGCTTGCTCAGATCTTTCTTATATTATAGAACTCCATACAAGACTGACAGGTGGAGCCTGATGAAACTGTAGACAAATGCTTAGATGCTTAATTCATTATACAGTTTCACTACCTTGTAACACTCCAGCAACTGCAACTCCAGCATACCTCAAAATTAGCACAACTTAAAACTGCTCACAACATGGAATCTATTTCAGGCAAATGCTTAGGAATTTCTAACATTAACAGTAAACATAATCCATCTAGGCAACTTACATCACAAATACAAAACCAAATACTTACTCTGAAGCCTAACAACTTGCAAGGTGATTGACTCCACCAGTACATTTAGCCAAAATCTGGAATTCAGATCCTCAGGAGTTCAGAACAAAAATGTACATAAAACTATTGAAAAAAAAATGAAAAACAACCTTATATAAAGATCTTCTGAAAAGTGAAAAGGATATAATTGCACACCATAATCCACACCTTATAAACCTTATGCATTGATACCTATTCACCACCTCTTATATTCATACCTGTCAACCTCTTAGCTGAAGTAATCTGGACAGAGCCAAAAATAATGGGGGGACACAGGTCTAAAAATATGCACAGATTTTTAAATATTGCTCCTAAAAACTTAGAAAGTTGCTAGAATCTCAGTGTTTTCCTTAACATGCATTTCTTAAGGATATGAAGCCTGAAACTGAAAGGACTGTCATTATTGTGTGACTTCAATCCTCTGTGGTTTGCCAGAAAACCACACATTTTATGAGGAAAGAACAAAAATATGAGGCAAAAATCTGGACATTCTGGAAATTCTGGACAATTGAGAGGTATAATCTTATTCTATTTTCCTAACTGCTGGACTAACTGGAGGATGGTTACCTCCAGGCTGCAAAGAGTATGGACTACTTTATTCAGCAAATGAAGCTGTTCCCAACTGAGTGTAACATCAGCTTCTTAGAGGCATATTGAGTGCCTACAAACCCTGACCACTTAAGAATTTAGACTGTTCTATTGCCTCAGATAAATCTACATTTTATCCTTCCTACATCTCTACTAAGCCTTACCTACAATCTGTCTTCTACTTCATCTACTATATACTTGTCCATAACTCCTAATCCCCTAGATACTTTAAAAAATCCTCTCATCTGCCAAACAGCAATTTGCTTCACTGATTTTTCTTTGTATAAATTGTACAAATAAGAGCCCAGATTCATGAATGGCTGCACTAAGTTTAGCTATCGTGCACATGGCACAGAGCACTGCACACACAGTAGCTCACTATTTGGTATTCACTAAATAGCTTTACACTTAGTGTAGCATGTCAGAACAAGTATAAATGGTAGAATATACTAATGAAAGCATAAGTAGCCTAATTATATGTTAATTAACCAATCCAACATGGCAGAGCTATTTAAGAACCTATAAAATAATCGTGTACATTGTAACCATTTGCCATGAAAACCAAAACTCTTTGGATTACAACCATGATTAGACATAAAAGAAGAAAAAACATGTTAGAGGTTGTGGCTGCATTATTAAGCTGTATGTGCAACAGGCTTTAATTTATGGTGTTGCTGCTTCTGCTGCTGTCTGACCTCAGGCAAGAAGAAGAAGAAGGGTGACCCCATTTGACTTACAATGAACTGCATGACATAAATTGTAGAATGATATTGAATGGGCAGGGAATCACTAGAAGAAATATGAAACCTCTGCCACCTTCATCTGAGGCCCAAGAAAATCATGGAGAACCGATCCTAACAGAAACAAGGTATGTGTAGCTTTACATATATTAGCTAAAAGCATTTTCCAGAAACCCACAGGGGATATATTATGAGTGTCAATGGCCACAGCATCCAGAAAATTGCATCAGTTTTAAAATACAATACTACAACATAGAAGGCATCATATTTGTTCCTCATCAATTTTAATTTTAATAAGTAAAGGGGTCTTCAATGTGTCACTACTAGACAAAGGCACAGTATTCTAAATTTATTCTATACACCTTAGTACCACTATATGGGGTGGCGAAAGCCACATCTCTAGGGCTAGGTTTACAAATGTCTCAGGGCAGATAGCCTAGTACTAAACTATGAAACTATGAAACTATGCACCCAACAGGACAGAGCAAGAATCATGCAGGAATTTTATGCAACAGCACACTTCCCAGAAGTTTAGGTGGGGCCATAGATTGCACACACATAGAAATAAAAGCCCCACCCCATGAACAAGGAAGGAGGTACATTAATATGAAAGGATACCACTCTATAAACTGTCCAGTCATCTGTAATGTCCAAGGGATCATCTACCATGATTGTGCAGGTAAACTAGGCAGTTTTCACTTCTCACACATATGTCACACCTGTGAGCTGTACACAAGGTTTGCTAGGGGGGACTTTCCACAAGGACAAGTGGGGCATGCAAGTTATGCACTTGAACCTTGGCTGATTGCACCCATGAGAACAAACACAACCCACTGACCAAAGATACAAGGATGCCCATGCTCAAATTAGGAATATCATAGAATGTCTATTTGACTAGCCACATCTGCCAAAATATTCATAGTCTGTTCCATGTTGAACAGTAACAGGAAGCAGCTTCAACAAGGACAAGTAGGGACAGGAGCACAATTCCTAGTACAACAGGCTGAGCCAGCAGCTCCACCAGATGACTTTGAGGGAGAACCACCAGCCACAGATTCTGCTGGCAAATGTAGGTGTGCACACTATAACATGAGTTTGGCTAAGAGGTAAAGGACAGCAAACACAATGAGTAGCTAAATGAAAGAGTAACACCCTTAGCACATACAAATATTAAAAGTGATGCCTACAAAATTGTACAACCTTTACTTAACCATATAATGGTTGTGTTCTTTTAGACATATAGAGACAACCCCCAAGGATATATCTTGTATATGCAATATTAACAAGTTAAGGCTGGGACCTGTACAGAAAAAATAATAGTTATATAAGTAATTACTGTCATATGCAAATGATCTTGTGTCCCTAAAGCAGAATATGTCCCAGGTATACAGTAATGTCAGTAATAGCTTACGAGTGATGGTTTCAATATACAGCAATGGATTTTGCCAAATACTGTAGATCAAGCATTTCAAAGACCACTTTATATAAACCAGTGAGAATGTGAACGGTAGCATAATTTCCACAACTATAACAGTAAGCAATACTTAATTATCTACTTTGACTGCATTACTAAGAATACTAACAGGAATACATTGAGGGTCAACAATTACAGAAGCAATCATTCATAACTGATTATGACTGATGATCAAAAAATTATTCTGCAATACGTTTAATTTAAAAAAAAGTTCTGAATAAGCAAGCATTAGCTATCCACTCTGTGCATCAGGCATATATGTAACCCAAGGCAACAAAAATGTGCATAGTGCAGGGCACAGTCATCATCATTTTAACTGGATGGGGGGGGGGGGGTGAACAGGAGTTCAAACCTGTCACTAAAGAAGTGAGAGTGTGCAAGTAAAACAAAAATGTATTCCTTAAGTATCCAATATGCAGGGCCAGTATCAAGACATGTATAATAGTCAACAGTACTGCTTAGCTGCATAGATAAGTAGAATGTGTATGTGTGTGTGTGTGTGTGTGTGTGTGTGTGTGTGTGTGTGTGTGTGTGTGTGTGTGTGTGCGTGTGTGTGTGTGTGTGTGTGTGCGTGTGTGTGAGGTGGTATGGGCAAGAATTTGCTGAATGTGTTTGTGTCTGCATGAACACAATCAAGCAAAGTTCCATGGGCTTGACTAGAATTTGAGATGCTAAATGAACATGACTTATATTAGCAGAAAAAAGACAGAAAATCCACCCAAGGATGGCCAATCAATGAAATCCACAAGTGTTCCAATTAAAATGTAGTCCTTTAATATGAATAAAACTTCGATTTGAAAATAAAATGAAAAATAAAAAAGCTCAAAACTGTCCCTTGAAGATATCCGATAAGCGCTTTCGACTGTTGTCTTCCTCAGATCATATTTGCTGGACAAGCTCCCATTATGACTCCATCTTGGACCATGACCATAAGAGCTACAATGTCTGGGTCTGGACCTGACAATCTCTGATGGAGCAGTGGACGTATTGTCACAGTAAGAGCAGGATCTTGCATAGCCACGTTAGCCAGTACCAGATGATGTAGCAGCACTCCAGCCACGTGGATGCCAAGTATCCCCCAGCAGATGTTCCATTATAGCCACTGCTCGATCCAGTGTGTCATTCATCCTGTCCAAGGAGTCACCTAGCTACTTCAGGCAGTCCTGCACATTAGAATGCACAATGTTTAAGACTCACACTATCTCTAATGATTATGGAATGTGTCTGTGCCTCTAAAATGGCCCTAGACATATGTCATATTGCACCTACTTACACACCAACATGAGAAGGAAGGTGGACAGCAGGCCTCCTCTGAGCACCTCTAACAACCCAACTAAGTAGCACCTCATCTTCATGATAGCTATGGAGATAATCCACCAGATTTACAACTGGAATAAAAACGGTGTCACTTTTAACCTGTCCTATATCTGAGGTATTTGCATTGGGTTTATATTAAATCAGAGAACGCTTAAAAAAGTGAACGCTGATTTATCAACCCTCTTTAAACAAAAGATGAAAATCCCAAACACTCAGTACAGAGATTTTTTTTCCCAGGGAAAAAAATCTCTGGGCTGTTTTTGTGACTTTGCCATTTCCTCTACTGTGGTGTGATCTTGGAGTTGGTATATTTAAGTGGGTGGGGGGACGAAGGCCCCCACTTTATTTACTGTTTTGAAGGGGGGGGGGTTGTTTTTTGTTTTGTTTTTGTGGAACAGCGATTTTTTTTCCCTGGGGAAAAAAAATCACTGTTCCGAGAGTTTGGTATTTTAAGCTTTCGCTTAAAGAGGGTCGATAAATCAGCATTCGCTTTTTTAAGCGTTTGCTGATTTAACATAGATCATTTGCATCATGTGTATGCGCAGACATACTGACTGTGTCCAAAATAGGGACAGGAGATGTTGGATGAATAACCTCAGTGTCAGATTAACCCTGTGCACCCTCAGACTATGCCTGTTTACTGCTGCCATCATCCTTAGAGGCTACTCATACTCTGATATCAGGTAGTAGGAGGTTCACAGTGCCACTGGCAACATCAATTATGATAACAAGTAATCACCACAACAAAGAAAGAAAAAGAATGAACAATGATCAATCCTATGTTTATGTTTAACATATAATAAAACTTGAGATGTTCATGCAATGAAAATAAATACATTTCAGTTGCACATGCATCTACCTTTTGTAGATTAGTAGGAATGCAGAAGATGTGCTTACCGTGTACATTTGGTCATGCAAAAAGAGAAGTGGATGTGTCTAGGTATAACAAAGGGAGATGAAACATAAATGATAAACATCACAAAGCAAAAGAGACAAGAAACAGAAAATAATTCCCTTTACAGCTACACTTTAAGACTAATCACATACAAAACGTTACTGTCCAGTTGAGTTCCCCTTCCTTCTCCCTCTCCCTCTCCCTCTGCCTCAGTGTCTCTTCTATGCCACCTTTCTCTCTCTCTCTCTCTCTCTCTATATATATATATATATATATATATATATATCTATATATATATATATATATATATATATATATATATATATATATATATATATATATATATATATATATATATATATATATATATATATATATATATACACATATAACATATGACATATATATCTGCAAATACAATTATTTATTTATATTGAATACCTGGAAGTTCTGCAGTAGATACACTTGAATTGCCTTCCATATTAGCCACAAAATCAATGATTTAACCATGTGCTGAGTTGTCTGGATCTCTGACAGTGGACAGTAACTCCACTGTTTTAGTCAGTGATGGTCTGATAGTGGGACTAGCCCCCCCCCCCCATAGCCATAAGTTCATTGGCAATTGTTGTTGCCTAAAGTCTGGTCACTGTAATAATATCACTGGCCCTAAGTCTTATTTTGGAATATGTTCATCCATGGACCCAACCACATTTACATCATTGACCACTTGCTCCCAGATATGGCCATGGGAATACTTCTCACCTGCCTCTCTCTAAGGAAAAAGCCATGGCAGCATAGCGCCTGAATGATCACACTGTTCTTAGCATCACTGTATGGCAGTTTACAAGGTGCAGTTGTCTTGGGCAACATAGTCGTATATGAGAGGAAACATAATAGGGAAAAAAAGCATAAGTAACCCAAAAATGATTGTTAGCAAAACAAAAATATATATGAATATATCCATCGGTCATATACAAAATACATGAAAAAATAAGACTCCATATGAGTACACACAACTTAAAAAAAATCCTTCCCCCAGCAGGCAAACAAAGAAAGGCATTTTTAAAACATTGCTAAAAGGACAACAATGTTGTTATTCTGTAGTACATTGGAGCAATAACAAAAATAATGTACAACTTTCAAGGAAAAATGAATAATAATTTTGTGTGATTTCCTCTGCTGATGAGGGCAGACAGGTATACAGCACATTTTAATGTGTGTGTTAATGAAAAAAAAAACAGGACCTTGATAATAAGCAATACAGCAGTCTTCTGCACTAAGTGGTCAGCTTCACAGTGTCAGGAAGTATTATTTAGAAACATTTCTAAGTGTCAATAAATAATTATCATACATGGCTATTCCAACTGCTAGTCAGAATAATGCAGACAGTAAACCAATAGTTGTATTGCGAAATGCAACCCAACAATAAGGTTAAAATACATGAATTTATTTATTTTATTTATTTATCTTTGCTGACCAGGAAAGTCTGACTGGGAAACATAGCCTTTTTCAGCAGAGGTCTAGGGAGAAAATCTCCAATATTTACATACATTAGCAATATACAATCCCCAGGATTCATGAAGCTTGGTGCAAGGATGGTGTTAGCCTTGCGCCGACTGTGAGGCGTAGAGATGGAGTAGCACCACATGCATATTAATGAAGGCGTGCTGCCGCAACGTCCACGTGCATAGGAAACGCGTGTGAGTGCAGGGGGCGTGTCTAAGCACTGCACGGAGGGGTGAACATATCGGCGGCAGACTCACAACCTAAAATGCTGACTAGTACAGCCTGCCTCTAATAACAATCACTCCTGTCAGTGTCTGTGGATGGTGAAATGTATGCAAAGCATAAAAGACAGTTTTGTGAACACCAAAATAAAAAGTAAACACAAAGGCTGAATACTGAGTCCCCATCCCTCGAACAAATGACATTTAAAACCCCGTGCCCGTATTCCATTGTAGTGTTGATTGTTATACCAAGTGAAAGTGAAACACAGCATGTTAGCGCACCGCTGCCCTTTGCTAAGCCTAGCCCAATGGTTAGGGTTACCACCTATTCCACTTTGTGAGGGACAGTCCCTCTCTGGGCAATAGTGTCCTTACCAAAACTACTAAAAATGCTAAATATCCTGCAATTGTAGGACATAATTATGTCCCATATTTTATGTAATAGTTCCATAAAATAGTTAGTTCTGTATCTAAACTACCTAAATGTTACAAGAAACAGAATAAGCAACTAAACCACTAAAAGAATAAGCTGTCACATAGGCATGAAAGTAAAGTACTCTCCTTTGTACTGACTGTGGGCATGTCGGCCTGTAAAATCTGATGTGTGTCCCGAAGATGTCCCACTTTGGCCATCTGAAAAGGTGGCAACCATACCAATGGTCAGAGCATTCGCTCAATATCTGCCCATTCGTGGTCCAGGTCATCCCTGTCTGGATGGCCCAAAGATGAATGGGCATTACCCGGGTCTACCTATCATGTCATGAAAGATAGGTATTTGCGTGTACCTATGTGCGTGAAGTACAGCATGTGGAAGATCAAATATGCCAGGGTTGTCCTCACAACCATATTGGTACCAGAGATATGTAGAGTATGCAATGTGTTCTGTTGTCGGTGCCATGGACCATCAACCAGAGAAGGGATGGATGGTGTGTGTGGAATATGGGGGTGGGGGGTGACGGGTAATGTAATAATTTGCCAAGGGGAGACTGGGCCGGATGCACAATAGGTGAACTGGAGGTGTATGAGGGAGCGGTGGGTGAATCAGAAAGGAAACTAAAGAACAAACATTCACATCTGCAATACAACCTGACAGACCATACTGCAGAACACAATCCTACAAACATATGAACATTAAAATGTGCGATAGACATGTACAGAAACGTTACAGGCTCGCACCCACATAATGGTCTGGCCTGAACTGAGCCATCCAACCTCAACACAGCTGGATACATAATTGAATACCCATCATCCCCTCCACAGCACACCCCTCCCCTTGCTGAACATCCACCAAAACCACCCATACACGGGCTGCTAGCGTGGCGCATCCATATCTGCACATAGTGACCCCTACCCACATCTAGTAGGCAGTTGCACCCTAGGCAGTCTCAGGCATGCAAACTAGGTATCCCATGCATGCATAACCCTACCACATTTTCGAATAGCCAGCTGAATGGGCTCCGTCATTTACAATTTTTGGACATCCCTCATGTGTTATGTGTCTGTTCTCAAGATTAGACTTTGTGGCATAACACGATATCCACCCCTGTTGACATCCGGGCACTAGGGCTACCACCTGTCCCACTTTGCGAGGGACAGTCCCTCCTTGGCCAGTTGTGTCCTGCATAAAAATTGGAAAAATGGCAAATGTCCTGAGATATTAGGACAAACATATTTCCTATATTTAATGTAATAGTTGCATAAAACAGTTATTCTGTTTCTGAAACACCTAAATGTTATGAAATAGAATAAGCAACTAAAGTGCTACAAGAATAAGTATTTATGTAGGCAAAACAGTGAAGTTCTCTCCTATGTACTGGCTGTGGGTATGTTTTGCCTTGCAAACTCTGATGTTTGTACAAACCATGTCCCACTGTGAACATTTGAAAAGGTGTCAACCCTACCGGGCACAACTCAGATTAGCAGTACCTGACCACAACCCTGCTCAGCCTCCACCCGGTGCTGCAGAACCTACGACCCGGGATTAAACACCTGACCATGATGCACATCTCCCCACATGCATTATCAGGAATAAATACCTTTTACATGTAACCATGAAGCTTCCCCATCTGGCAGTCAGAAATAGGGTGATTATGGCACCTCAAAGCATACGTGGGTATGCACAATGGCAACTGGCAGCCATTCAACAGTATGGGAAATGTAAAAATGCATGTAGGTGCATATGCATGTTAATGTACAGACATATATATATATATATATATATATATATATATATATATATATATATATATATATATATATATATATATATATATATATATATATATATATATATATATATATATATATATATATATATATATATATATATTGGTGGGAGGTCCAATAAACAAATGTGTAACATGTAGCATCACCCCCCCTCCCACCCCAGCTAGGCCGGATAGACATACAGACACACAATAAAGGTAAATACACCACTGCTTCCCAGACTACCGGCAGGAAACTACCTGTGGGAAAGATCTGCAAGATCTACACTTGTGGGACAACAAAATTTAATGACCAGAGCCAGACCCTGTAATGAATTCTCCGACCAGACTACTGGCAGGAAACTACCTGTGGGAAAGATCTGCGAGATCTACACTTGTGGGACACCAAAATTTAATGACCAGAGCCAGACCCTGTAATGAATTCTCCGACCAGGCTGTAGATGTACATGGACCAGTAGGTCATGCAAGCCTGATAACACATGGGTCGACACAACGTACGACATGTGTCCCAACACAGGGAGAGTGGGCAGTGTGTTTATACCCCACCTGTGCCCACAGTAAGAATGAGTGCTGTAGAGGAGTGGCAGGTAGGGGAACTATGGGTATGCAATTATGGGCTTAGGAGTGGAGGTGTTGGCTGGCAGAGCCATATTAGGACCGCCCCGTGGATGTAAGTAATATTCCGATGTGGGTATAGCAGATGCCCATACCTCCTAAACCCTAACAGCACATCCACTGGATAGTCCGTAAACCATTGGGGGAAGACATAGGGACCATACCATAGAACTGTCCCAGATTACCAGGGATGTCTGTGATTACGACTCAGAATCTAACTCTGTCCCACCTAAACCCTCCTAGAACTAGTGATATTAGGAGGAAAGGCGGTGGAATACAAGTAATGAATAATGACAACATGTAAGAGTCATAAACAGCATGTACCTCAGACAATGTGTATGACTACATATGGTCTTGGTCTGTCAATGTGTCAGGTTAATAGCACCAAACTTCTAAATGTGTCCCTGAAGTTGTTATGCAGTGTCCCTGATTCAGTGTTCATTCTTCCCCATTCGTATGAGAGGTCTGATAGTGACAGAAAGCGCATATTCCGCTGACTACCTTAGAAAGATGATAGAATAGGTTAGGGTTACCACCTGTCCACCTTTGTGAGGGACAGTCCCCTTTGGGCAAAATAATTGAAAATATGGCAAATGTCCTGAGATTTTTAGGACAAAGATTTCCTATATTGTCTACAGTAATTGCATAAAACAATTATTTTGTATCTGAAACACCTAAATGTTATAAGAAACAGAATAAGCAACTATAATGCTACAAGAATAAGCTTTTATTTAGGCAAAACAGTGAAGTTCTTTCCTTTGTACTGGCTGTGGGTATGTTTTGCCTTGCAAAATCGGACATTTCTACATAAAAGTCCCACCTTGGGCAATTGAAAAGGTGGCAACCCTATAATAGGTATGCAGTAGCATGACTCGGCTGACGGATGTGGGTCCCAAAACCCAATTACTTGTCTGTATTGAAGAGTCTCGGTTCCCATGTATCAGCCAGATGGGAGCAGACTGCAAGAGGAGCACACAAATAATATGAATAAATCACTGGACAGGCAACCGATTCCGTACAGTCGAACGGCATGCCGTCGCCTAATGGGCAGCCATTCATGATACTGTAGGCATGTAATCTGATGTAATACACATCACAAAGTAATATTGTGGTCCTCGCTCCCACCCAGGGGTGTGAGTGTCAGATGCAAGCACCAATGTCGGTGAATTTGCAAGTGCAGGAGAGAGCGGTGTAAGCCTGTTTGGCTACCAGTATGCGAGTATTGCACTGGTAAAGCAATGTAGAGGCTAACCGAGTATAAGAAGCTGTAACCAGAGGTTAGCATTGCTTAACACTGTGCAAACCCACACACACACACTCACAACTGCTTTAATGTGCCTTACTCCCTCCATATCCAATGGCGTTGTTCTGCCCTGTGACCAAATAAACATCCTCTGCAAGGCTCGGAACCAGGACCCTGCACACACAGCTAAAGTGATTTATCAATACGCCATGGCAGATATACAGACAACGGACAGTACCACAAACATATCATACAGAGCAGTTATTCAACAGTATAGGAATGTATCCCATCATGTAGATGTATATGTGAGTGGTTATGTCCAGCATATAGGTACATACATATATAGAGATATATCAGGAACATACCATGTGGCAACAAAGCATTACAAAAAAATGGAATGGAAACACCAGCAATGCCTGTATTATGTAGTGGTGTTGTCCTATGTAATCTCAAGACTCCCTCAGGCAGACATGTGTCATTCATACACACAAACAGTTGCACATTGGCCATATACATCACTCTGTGCATGTAATGTACATTAACACAACAGTACCTGCCCAATCATTATGTGTGAACAGTACTCATGCAAGGCGCTGTGTGCAACATCCTCATCATGATAAAGGTAAATGGGGTACGCATAGAGGGACCGGTAGTATTGTGTGTACAGTGGGGTCATCCTCATCATGTGTACCTGGACCATTTAGGAGTGATGTGCATACCAGGATCGTACTCCTGAAGGACAGGGGTGAGGATAACAGGAGTATGTTGTGATGCATATTACAAGGGTACGTGTCCAGTGGGCATGTGTGTGAAATGGACAGCTATGTATCGGGCAGATGTTGTCCTAGGAGCCAATGGCCTTATGTTTCCATAGGGTGAGGGTCGGATGTGGGGGAAGGAGTGTAGGTATGGCTGTGGAGGATAGGTAGGGTAGGATCACAGACAAAACAGCATACAGGGCTGGTATATGACACATGTGGGGGGATACACCTCAGACGGGGATGGGTGTTTGGCATTCACAAGCCCATGGGAACAGTGGGATGGAGGTCCCCAGCCATGGGCAGCCTCCACTGCACCTAAACACCTGCAAAGGAGGCAGTGCTGGGAGCTGTCCAGGAAAGGCAGCATCATCCTGTAAATGTGACACTCCACCCTTGAGCTTGCTTAACTGGCTTCAGTACCCTTTAGTGAGCCCCCAACGTAACATGTCTGGGACCGCTCAGCAGCAGACATGTACCTGTCTGGTCCTGCTTCCAGGGGTTACATGCCCCATCCTCAGTGATGGTACCACCAGAAGGTGGTGCAGAGCCAACAGAGGTTGATATCCAAGGCTGGGCCCCAGATGTGCTGGTGCCCAGTGCCATGGTCAGCTGAAGTGGGACAGGAGGTTCTGTCAGGACCTCCCAACCCATTCAGCCTATGGTGTTGCAGTTTAACCCCACATACGGCTTAGTGATAGACAACAGCATACAGGATTACCTACAACAGTATGCATATATATCACCATCAACCCAACACAACAGATGGTATACATTTGCAGAGGGAACACAACACATGCATATATACTGCATGCCATCTGTACAATATGTAGTAGACGTGTGATCGCAGCTATGAAAAGTTGCCCATTATTGGCTTGTCACTGGGAACCCCAGACAGTGTCTGTCATACCACTGTTTCATGTGACATATGTCCAGTCAGGGATAAGATGGCAGTAACACATCCCTATCATCATGTACTGTCTGCAATCCTCACACTGTGCTCCTGCTGTGCACAGATGTGTGTTCAGTGTGTAACACAGGAAACAAATGGTTCTACACACTGACCATTTCACAGATGGCCCCACAGATGGGGGTCCCTCATGAACAGAGTGCTGTCATGTCTGTATTAAAACATGCAGAATAGCCATTACCACACACAACATGTTAAACAGGCAGTAGTCTCAATTCAGCATAGCTACACTTACATGTTGTAGTCATGTGTGGCACATCACCCTCCTGTCTTTAAGCTATTTCTCACTGTGTATGATGTTGGAGGTACATCCAGATATCATTTGTGATGCCGTTTCAGAACACCACATCCAGGTACCACTCACAGCGACTGTCATGGCCAAATACCAACATGTTTTTCCTAGATAGTGTACTGTGTTTATCATGTGAATGGCTATGGAAACACCATCACAGCTGTTCCACATGCAATCAGCTAGAGAAGGACTGCAATAGGTGCAGAGGCCATCACCTGATCATGTCTATCACTTACAATACACATGCTGCTGCTGAGCAGGTGTACACCTCCACATCCACCAGAGAGTGTGTGGGTGGGACAGGCAAAGTACACCAGAGAAGGGCTTGGAGACCTGACCCTAAGCATCATCTGCCACATGCCTAACAGTACAGGGGTCGAACCCCTGACTGACTAGTCATTACCATTACATGTGCATGATGTTACTACATGTGCCACAAAGCCGACATGTTGCTGTGCTGTACGAACATATGTGTGTAGGTGAGCGACATCTGCAACAGAGATAGTAGACATACATTAAGTGTGGCACACATGCCTGTCCACGTGAATGGATGCCATTGTCACCACAACCACACTCTCTAATGGACTCGCAATGACACTCTTTACCAGGGCCACAAATACACAACCTAACTACTTTGTTTGCCACGCTGCAGTAATGCACAGGACTACATGCACCACAAGGGATATATGGAGGTTCTATGAGCTAGGGCATGTGAAAGTGTTTGACATCTGCTAGTATGCCAACGAGGGTTATACTGGGAGAAACTGTGGATGGGAGCATCGTAACCCACACACAGACACAAGGTGCCAGTACTGACATGCATGTATGGCATTGCTGCATGGGTGTGTAGTGGTTGGCTATGCAAGATGGCTGTACAAGGCTGGGTGAGGGGTACTCCTTGGCATTGCATCAACTGATAATGGTGTGCAGTGCAGGGGTGTAGTGTCTGCAATGTCCCACACAGATGGCTACTGCATGATCTGCCCTGACATCCTGGTTACCAATGTGTATGTCCATAGCTTTGCAATGCATGCCATGACTGTGTTTGATAGTCCTTCACATGGACATTGCCTGGGATGTGCATGTCCCACAATACTGTACAGTGACATGTACAGGTGTACCTGGTTTGGCAGGCACATGTTGGGTACACAGACTGTAATTCCCCGATATGCCAATCCTGTCCTGGTGTGGCGAAACCTATTTATAGTGAGCAGGTCGACCCTGCACCTGCATTGATAGTATGATACAGGTATTCCCTGGTGTCAGTGGCATTGGTCCATACAGGGCGCATGTGTATGGCATTGTATGGCCTCTGTGGATCACATTTAATGGCACCACATATGTTGCAGGCATCCAGTGGGGAACATAGTGAAGGCACAATGTCTGCAAATATGTGCCTATTGTACCGCTGTACAGGGTGCCATGTCCTCTGCATTCACACCATGCCTACTGTCTGTCATCAATGTGCATGGTACTAGCAACATAGCGGGATATCCTAGGCACCTGTGCTTGTGCATGGATGCACATGGGTGCAGGGCATATATCGGGTACTAGTAACATTGCATACGTTGTTCACCAGGCCTTTAGCCAGGTGTAGGGGTATGGCTTGCCAACACAGTCCTGTGGCTGACTGACAGCTGTACTCCTCGTGAGGTGGCCAATGTGTCATAAGACGCACACTATATAGGAAAACCACAACATCCGCTCCCCAACACACACATGCACACACACACACACACACACACACACACACACACACACACACTTGGCAAGTCTGGGATTAGAAAACTGACCTAACTACTTTATTACAGTACAGCATTACACAGTTACAGAACGTGCTACCGAGATTACTGGGACACAGCACGCCCAGAGGTGTATTTGTAGGTGGGTGACATCATCAGCCTTGCCAAAGGTGGGTATAACAATTGTATGGAGTGTGAGCAGTCTAAAAGCATTATTCAGTCCTCAGGCAGACGGGGATAAACACACATACACACATACACACACACACACACACACACACACACACACACACACACACACACACACACACAACACACACACGCACACACACACACACACACACACACACACACACTTATGCCAGTGGTGGGAACGGAACACATGCCCATCTACAGATAACTATTACAATACTACATAGTTACGAGTCGTGCCACACAGACTACACATTTCAAGGCTGTCATTATGAACTTCTGGGAATGCAGATATCAACAGGGATGCTGGATGTTAAGATGTACATACCTGTGAACCTGTGTGTTTAAATTAGGAATCCATCCTGATCTGGAGTATGCCCATCTGTGAAATGGGCAACTACTATCACTATAGAGGATTACAATGGCCATGCCCATACACGGAGGCACATAACCAACACAAGGTGTCACTGGGCATGCTCACACACTTAGTAGCACAGGGCTGACAGGGCTGTTCGGAATACACTATGTGTCCATCTACACAAGGTTATACTGTGCATGCTCATACACTTAGTAGCACAGACATAGTAGCACAGGGCTGTCTGGGATGCACTCTGATTCTAAACATGGAAGGCCACAGTGGCCATGCTATTACAGTTAGATGTAAAGAACACATTGCAATGGGCTCTGGTGTTAGTAGTTGTCATTGTTAGCAGGAATGCTGCTATACATATATCTGACACCGGTCTTTTACAAAATGTCTACTGCTGTCCATCACCTTAGATGTACCATCCTATACCAAGCACAATACCACCACTCACAGTGATGTCTTGTTAGGAGTGGCAGCTGCTTGACCAACACAATGAGCCAATGTCCTGCTGTAAGTACGAGGTTGTCCATTGTTTGTCATTCTAGGATGACATGACTGACAGTAGACAGGCCTTTGACACATATCACATGCATCCATGATTCATGGGAGTAGAGATAATACCCAAGTCGCATTCGACCATATAGTGCCTTTCCAAGGCAAATGTCCTAAACACAGGATAACACCCTGACACCTATAGGACAACTGCATTGTATGCTTATGCTAACCAGTGCTAGATGTGTAGCATCCATAATCACAGCTGCTCACTGTAGATCCAACAATGGGGAGTACTGACATCTGTGTAGTGAGTAACACCTGGCTGAAGGTTCTGTAGTGCACAATAGCACTACCAGCATATACCTCAGAACCAGACCTGGGCCATAACACAGGTACGGACTGCTCCAGGTGGTGGTGTCCCCACATACATAGAGGCTACTCACATGTACTGACCGGTACCCCCACAAAAGGCATCACAGATGAGTCAGGTGCAGGACAGTGTCAAATGCTGCATTCTAGGATGTAAACCTCAGACACCATCATGCCCTTGGACCACCAACACACATCCATACATGTTGTAGGACATATAAGAGTACACCACCATGTAACCCTTGACCAGTGGACTGTACCAAGCTCTACATCAACTGTAGAGAGTACCCATGTACTGACACAGTTGCATCATGTGTTATGCAAAGCAATGATACCACTGTCTGTAACCAGGTCAGCTGTACACATACCAGGGGCCATCAGTTATTTACAGCATTACCAGATGACTGTTGCTGTACACCTGTACACACCTTCATGTTTGGATATGACATAGAAGTACCTGCCCTGGATATGTGCATGCCACACACACACAACATACATGTAAATAGCATAGCTGTTGTTGTCCTTTGTGCAGACAGGTGGCTACAGCCATTACACACATGCACATGGAATGTAGGTCCATGGCTGCTGAATGCTAGCAGTACATAAGGTGTGATATCAATGTTGACAGAGGTAACATTCCCTCTGTACCAGTCACCCATTACACATATCATATCATACAACAGTCCACGTATCATGTATGTCTTTACACATGTCCACCAATTGCAAATGCCTACAAACATGCCCAAATGACAGGATTGTAGGGCCTACACACATGTACATGTAGTGGTGTGTGTTCAGATACCATGCGTGTGCAGTTGCTGATGTATGCAGGTGACATGTATCTTAGTACATTACGCAGTTGTAATGCAGCCTCAACATTGCCAACTGTATATGGTGATATGCTGAATGTACGGAAAGATGTACCTCAGATATGGACAGATGTGTTGAAATAACTAAGTGGTGGGGCATCTCTGCAGATGGATGTTTGCTGAGGACAGCTCACAGGTGTGTCACAAGCGGTCCTACAATAACCTGTGTAACCGGTAAGCAATGGTTTTGTTAACTGAAGGAAATAACACACAACATAGACAGTGGTCAGGCTGACACCGAACTTAAATCACTTGACAAGTGTAACAGTTAAGAACTCCTGTGTGTATATATCAGCACTGTTGCCAAAGAAAGTGTCAGTACACTTTGTAATATGTGCAATACTGCTGTAAGTCTGTCATACATATCATGAGCTAGGCAGGTGTTTGATTCACAGTACTGGCATGTGTGGTTGCATGTGTGTCCATATATGTCACGTATGGTGGGGAATACATCTCAATTGTTACTCACTGTCCTGTACACTAGTGTAGACATCTGTACAGACTGCAATGTAGAAAGCAGGACATAGGCAGGGGTGCGTATCTCACACATGTGAGGTATCTGTATGTCCATGACATAGGTGCATTCAATAGTGAATGTCACAGTGTGTGTGTATGTGTGTGTGTGTGTGTGTGTGTGTGTGTGTGTGTGTGTGTGTGTGTGTGTGTGTGTGTGTGTGTGTGTGTGTATGGCTGTCTGATCCCTGGAGTGAGGATGTATGTTACCGTACTGAACTGATAAGACACCCTCCCCCCATCCAGGCGATGCAATCTACTATCCGTGATGATGTCCTCGATCTTAGGCCATACTGACTACCTGTACATGTGTATTCTCTGTGGCACGTCATGTAGATGCACAGTACTGTAATGATGCTTTGCACATAGGCAGGGGTCCTCACCTCAACAGTAGCAACTGTGTGTGAGTGTGTGTTACTGTGTCGGTGAATCTGTGAGTGTGTGATTGTGTTAATGTGTCACTGAATACATGTGTGTCAATACCTGAGTGTATTGGTGCAGTTGTGTGTTGGCATCCTTTCATAGGAACGTGTATTACTGCTTCCCAATGAGGCATCACACTTCCCACTGGCTTCTACCCTTGTAATCAGCTAGACCGCTCTCTTACCTCACCACTCCATGTAACTGTACCTGTGATGTCACCCAGTATGGATGTCACATCTGTAGCCACAGTAGCTTAATACACAGCTATCATACTCTTGGATCAGTAGACGTGCTTGGAACGTGGGACAGTCTCACTGTGATGTGGCAGCTACACGGTGCATGCTGGTATATTCATGCATACCTGTGAGTAGTCAACATTAACGTATGGGACACTAACTGCAAACACTGACATCCACCGGCACGTGCAATTAGACCTGAAGGAGGAAAGCAGAACATCATGATCAACATGCAGTTACTGTTGTTACACAAGACACATACTGTTAACAGTACGAAATGCATTGTACACCTGTAGTACATGGTATGTCTGCTGCCTGTCAACAGTACTCAACAATTGTAAACTAAACTTATCTTCCTAGTCTGTTCACCCTGTGCATCAGACAATATGAGCATGTCCCTGCACCAATGGTGTGGATGTCAGGGATGCGGCACAGGCATCATCATATGCACGGGGTGATAATGTTTGCCAGAGGCCTAGGATGCACCATTTAATGACATCATGTGTGTGGGTTAGGACCTTTGATCTAATTGGGCATGTGTGGATGTTATGCATGTGTGTGTTGCGGTGCCCTACATATGTTTCCAGTGTGTGTGTATATGTATGCACACAGTTCTGGCATGTGTCTGGCCTACACAGGTGTATTATTGACAGCTGCAGACTGTACAGGCCAGGTTTTACAGTTCACGGTGTCCGGCCACGGACATGTGACCTGTGCCTGCCAGGGATTGCATGGGCACTACCAAACAGAAGTGCAGATTGGGTACTGTCTGATGACACCTCCATTGGAACTGTGTCCTTGTTGGGACCATCCAGGGCCATGTGCATGTGGCCTACTGTGTTGTGATGTGGATAGCACAGCACCAGCTGCACTGCTGCTGCTACCGCCACTATGGGAGCGGACATGTGAGGTAGCTCATTCACGTAGAACTGAAACAGGTGATGTAGCAGGCCTATGTCCACGTGCCCGACGCCTCACTCCTACCAGATGTTCCAACACAGACAGATCACACTCGTGGATTGTCATGTCATGGTCAAGGACTCCAACCATGTCACCCAACCATCTATCCAAAGCTTCAGCAATCTGCTGTTGAGCATTTACCATTGCCAGGATGTTGTTGTTTAAAGAATGGACAGCATCCCTCTGAAGCCTCTTATCTTCTCTGTTGTGCCATTCAGCATGTGCCTGTCCCTCCATTACAGCCTGAAATATGTGTCTGGTGACACCAGCTGCTGCACTCTGTCTTGCAGGTGCATGCTGGCCAGAAGTCCTCCTTTGAGCAGCACTGGCCACGTGCATGTGTGGGGCATCACCAGTCAGTTGGCTGACACCATGGTGTGCAGGCACACCTTCCATAGCCCCCACACTTTCCTGTTTCAAGCTACCACACGTCAACTGTCCTTCCTCTATGGCCACTGGTGATGGGGTATGTGTAGGCATGGGATCTGTGTGCAGGGATGTGGGGGATATAGGAGGAATGGCAACCAATGGCAAAGATTCAGCCCCTGACAACACTGCCTGTGCCTCAATCATACGTTCATCATCACTGCTAAAGTCTGTGGGGACACTAACATCAGATGGACAGCAAGAGGGCAATGCACCTACATCACCTGTGAGGGGCAGACAAGAACTGTACATTACAATCTATGCAATAGACACAGACACGCAGACACACAGACACACAGACACACATGCTATGGCACCCAACATGCATATGATATGACAGAAGGCATGCAACATGCATGTGATACGGCAGACAGCATGCAGCGCAGACAATAATAGTGGTAGTTATCATACATCCCTGGGTTGCACACAATAGCATGCATGTGTCATAGCAAAAGGCATGCAAATTACACAATCATAGTAGTAGTTAGCATACATCCCTGTGTTACACCATGTTGACCAGCACAGGTTAACATTACACCTGCCTGATGTGTGGCATATGACCTTGAAAATCACATGTAGAATGACATGTGATCTGCTGACTTGTGCAATGACATGCATACATGTTTAACACAATGGTGTCCTGTCAAATATACAGTAGGGTAATGGTGCCCCAATGCAGTGTTGTCTGTCCGCCCTACAGCTATACTGCACATTTAGCTGATGTGCATGGCCATTGCAGGGAATCATGAGTCATCTCTATTGCTATACAGTGTGAGTTACAGACAGTTCATAGCCATGACTATGTTCAGATATAATACATATATACTGTGGAATGTGACCCATGTCACTGACGTGTATACACACTAAACCATGATATAGAATGCGTGACACAGGTCACTGAAGGGTATACGGATGACACCCCTGCACATCTGCAACCATATTGCTGCTGCCTGGCAACTATGGCCAGACATGGCGAACTCGTCGGTACACCATGTCCCACATGACATCTGTGTACCACGCACACATACGAGGACCAAGTATAACATTGATGTCTGACATCAGCAAGGGGAATGTACTGTATCTGTGGGCTGATGTGGATACTATATAGGTGACTGCTGTCATGTCATGACACACTCAAGATGTTCAACTCATCTTATGTGGTGGATTGATGTCACGCCTACACAAGATGTGCACAGGCCTGTAGGATTTCTAGTGTTCCACATCTGCAATATAACCATTACACAAAGGCCATAGTTGGACTATGTGAATCCATTGTACGACAGGGTGTACACACAAGCACATCACATCTACTGTGTGTGTTGCTTCATGTCTCTGGCCATCCTCCATGGCCATGTGTGCACATGTGTTGGCCAAATTATTGTGACTGGCGTCTATTTCACATGGCTGTGTTGTCCAATATGACATACACCCATAGATGTCATATGCCCCGCTGACGACAAGGTTATGCAGACAAAGGGTGGTATGTTTGGTGTGTGGGATATGTTTTTCAGGATAGTTAGGCAGTGTTGCAGCCAGGCCACTAGATGTCATGGACATGTAAAGAGAGCACATCACATTGTATGACATTCATAGCAGGGCTATGATCCACATTAGTGAATCCTGTGGGCTGGCCATACTCCAGCTCACTGTGTAGTACTGTTTGTATTCCCCACATGTGTAGTTCTGATCTGTAGTACATGTCCCTACAGTGAACAGCACCTCCACCATTGTATGCACAGCTGTCCACACATCTGGCAATGACAGTTTGTGAGGATTCATGTCGGTGATTCACATAGTTTGCAAGTGTTGCACATGGGTAGCCATTGTGATGCATTGCAGGTCTGACCTGTATATTGTGACAGGACCATACATTATGTGTAAATGTGGTAAATGGCCACATGGCAGAAAGATCTGTGCATTACAATGCCTGATAAATAATAACAGTCTCATCTGCAATGGGCTGCTGTTGCAGTAGAATGCCAGAGGTACCTAAATAGGAGTAACACAGCAGTATGAGCATTATCCACACCTGTATGATAGCTACAGGGTGCAATGTACATGTTAACACATACACCAGTACATTAGACTATACTATGGTGTATGCACGTGTGCATACACAGAGTAGCATACTATAGTATGCGGCATGTGTGTATACATGCCTTGCATATAATGTTACATTACATATTGTACAGTGACACATGCAACTGTATGGAATATAGTTGTTATAGCTGCAGTAGTGACTTACCAAGCAACTCCAGGCTCGGTGGTTGAGAGACACCCACCTCCACAATATCGACTAAGGCTTGTGGATGTTGTTCTGCAGGTGTCCCCAGATTGGCCAGTAGCTCCTCAGTACATGTGAGTGGGGGCTGGGTTGGTGGTCCACCACCTGTTGCACCTTGTTCCCTGGCGATTGCATTTGCATGCTGTTTCGCCCATCTAATGAGGTCTGTATAGTGTCTGCGCACCTGCTGGTATGTGCAGTTGTGGTCACCCACATCATTAACCCTCCTGCGAAGTTCCATCCACAGGGCATCCCACTGCTGTGCATCCTGTGGCACATGGCTGAACAGGATATCATGATTGTCATGTAGGAATGAGATGAGGGCCTCATCCTCCAAGCGGGTATAAGGGGGTAGCCTTGCACGTGGCATACCTGGAAGACATAATGATGGAGACAGGTCACAGTAACTCACAGAGGCATACAGAGCTACAGCTGAACATACATGTGTATCACATTTATTATGATTAAATAGTTGTCTTTGCAAATCTACATGATACTGACACCACTGACATGTTTGTGTCACACACATGTGACACTCAATGGTTAGTGGATATTATCACCAAATATGTGTGCGTGTCACCTGATTACATTGCTCATACTCCATGTAGATGATTTCTGGATATGGGCATGTCTATTTGCCTGTACTGGTGTTCCTACCTATCAGCACGTGGCTGGATGTGTCCGCATTAACGCAGTCAACCTTGATGCTGTGTATATGTCACATATAAAGACTTACACTGCCTTAACAGACATGACATGTGACCATGCAGACTTGCTCACAGAAGGTTTTACATGTATGTGTTCTGCCGTATCCATCTACATGGCACTGTACAGAAATTCAACATCCTGCCATGTATCACCTGTGTTGCACATGTGATACACATGGGACAATGGCCAGCCAGATGATATTTGCAGGGATGGATATCAACTATAGCATGTACAGTCAAAGTCAACTAGTAGGCTATATGCCCTGGGCCATGTATGAATCTAGGATGAAAGGTTACCTAGCTGTAGCAGACAGGCGGGTCTCTGCGGCCAGGTGGAGCAGTGCCACATAACTGATCCACAGGGTTAATGATACATTTATCCTCCGGTCATCGCACCATGTCTGAGAGGGGGGTAATGTGCAGCTTTACTGGACAGGAATGCATAGTATGGCAGGACTATGTAAAGTGTATGGGACAAGGATCTGTTCAGCATGTGGTGATCCTAGCTCTAGGAAGGTGGATGTCCATGAAGTATGTGTTTGAGATCAGGATGTGTACGTGTAGCATGTCCAACATCACTGGGTTGGACATGGATTTATTCAGGGTATGCATCATGCTACATAGTGGAGATGGGGAATGGGAAGGCTGGTGTAGGCCATCTGAACATGGCCAATACCCCTTAAAGGAAATATGTGATGTGATATGGGTCACTTGAGTGCTGTGTATGGCTGGACAATGATCTCTATATTCATGGATGGCACCCTGTCATGATTAAGGTTGCCACATACGACTACCTGACAGGTGTGGTGACGTAACTATCACAGGAAAGACAACTGCCCAGCTGCATCCCTTACACACAGTGTCCATTATGTTGACCGCTGCCTAGGTGGTAGTACATGGGTACAGGGTTATTAACATAGGGCTGACAATGCAATATGTAGCTGTCAGATTGTGGCCATATGTCACACACACCTCACCCACAAAGTCCCTTCTGTATGTTGTCCACAACACTCTGAGTCGGTTATTGCTCCCAGGTCATAGTCATTTGCATACTTCAACAGGCAGATGCCTTCTGTTAGTCTGTGTGGTATGGACTACAATGAGGAGGAGTACAATTAATTAATCATGTCTTACTGTAGCAGGCACTGGTGTGATGTGTATGTATTATTCAGACACCTTATGTACTGTTGTTTCTGCCAGCAGTCCCATTGCAAAACACTCCTGTGACATATGAATGTACTTCTAGTATACTGAGTGTAGGTGGAACACAGTATGGGTGATGATGTCCTATGACATGGCAAGGTTATGATATGCAGTGTGAAAGCAACCTTACTGTCATCTACATCTGTACTGCTGACATCAAAAAAATTGATCAAGGTTCATGGCCTTTCAGACCAGACTCAGCAGGGTAGTAGTGCAGTAATTCCCATTATCAGTGGTGTCTCCCCGTTTGTGGGTTGTGATACCTATTGGTGTTTGCCATTCAGTGTGTACACAGCCTGACATGAAGCTATGTTTTACATGATGTGCATGTGGAGAGCAACTTGTTTGACCATACGTGTATGATACAACCTGGGATGTGTACAGGTCCCATGCAGCCTGAGTGCAGCTTGTACCTGCATAGTTGTGGGTACAGGGGCTCTGTGATGTACATGGATATATGAGTATGTGCCTGCTGGGGGGGATAGGCTCATAGGTAGGTACTAGGCTATCAGCCCTGGGGCCTATACAAGCCCAGCCAAAAAGGTACCCTGGCGTTTGCCACACAAGAAAATTATTTTCCTGTGCCACTGTCGAGCAGAGCCACAGAGGTGATCCCTGGGGTGAATTTACTATTTCCCATCCAATCATCAAGATTTTTCTTGAAGAGTGCTAATGCGAAGCTTTGTTTGATATAGATAGGTAGTTTATTCCAGAGTATGGGAAGTCTCTGGGACAGGAATCTATCCCTCTGGCATGTTCTTTTTATTGTGGTGACAAGGTTTAGGTCCCTAGAGCGTGTGGCTCAGAGGGATTGGGATTTCTTTAAGTGGAGCATGTCCAACAGCTCTGGGTTTGACATAGCTTTGTATGTTAGGCAGAGATCACCTCTGAGTAGGCAATATGCGACGGAGTAAAGCTGAAGTTTTTTGAGACGGTCTGCATAGGGCATCTGTTTGAGGCCGGTAATCTTCTTTGTGAGGTATTTCTGTGGCCTTTCCAGTTGTTGTAGATGTCTTGTGAGGTACATACCAAAAGAGGTGTTGTACTCTATAATGGGTCCAATGAGTGATGAGTAGAGGGGAACAATAACCTCTTTTTTTCTGGATGAGAAACCTTTTGTGATGAGGTGTGTCATGTAGAAGGATTTCCTGACTACTGTGGCAATGTGATTATCAAAGGAGAGACTACTGTCCACCTGTGTCCCAAGATCTCTTATCATACTTTTGGTGTTAAGTATACTACTGCCTATGTTGTAGTTCATGGGTACATAGTTTTTACCAAAGGGGGTGACAATGCACTTTATGGCATTGAGCTTGAGGCCATGGCTTTGACACCAGGCACCTGTCTTAGTGAGGTCCTTTTGTAGGATGTCCACATCGTTAGGAGTTTTGATTATGGATGCTAGTTTGCAGTCATCTGCGAACTTCATTAGCCAAAGACCTTCTGTGTTAGTCTGTACTTCAGAGAAGTAGATACCAAACAGGAGAGGACCCAGGACTGAACCCTGTGGTACTCCACTTGTCACTGGTCTGAAGTCAGATTTGGAGTCTGCTACTTTCACAGTGTGGGTTCTGTCAGTGAGCCAGTTGACAACCCATCTTGTGACATAGGGATTTATACCTAGTTTAGTGAGTTTATCTATAATTCCAGAGTGGGGGATGGTGTCAAAAGCCTTGGCAAGATCTAGATAGGCTGTGTGAACCCCCTTACCCTTGTCTACGGCTTTGGTGACTGCTTCAAAGAAGTCTATCAGGTTTAGGAGACATGATATGCCTTTTACAAACCTGAACTAGGTGGGGTCCAGAGTTTGGAGATTACCAATGTCTTTGTTCATAAGTTCCACGATGATACATTCCATGGCCTTGCAGGCCAGGCTCGTCAGGCTAATGGGGCGGTAGTTCCGGGGTCCGTGGTGGCTCCCCCCCTTGTGGAGTGGGATAACTGTCACTGTGCGCCATTCTGCAGGCACAAAGCCTGAGGTGAGGCTATGATTGAACATGGTACTTAGGTGGGGTGCCTGTTTGTTCTGTAGTTTATGTAGAATGCAGCCTGGGATGTTGTCTGGTCCCATGGATGCTGTGTTCTTGGCTTTGGAGAGTGTGGTTTTTACCTGTGCAGCCATGATTACAGGAACTTTGCATTCTTCTGGTATAGAGATGGGCTCTTTAGGGGGTGAGAGGGGGGGTAAAGTTAGCACTGAACCTATCTGTCAGGATGTTGGCAATATCAGTTGAATCTGCATATTTAGTGCCATTGTGCTGTAACTCAGAACAGATCTGAGTGTTGCCATTGAGATTCTTGACATACCTATAGAATGCTTTGTGGTTGTCTTTAGAATCAGTGGTGATTTTGTTTTCATAACTAGCTTTGGAGGATTTTATCTGGGATCACAGCTTCTTACTGAGGATGACCAGGGAGCACCTTCACTCATGGGATTTTACTCTCTTTTGCAACAGTTTCTTCCTTCTGTTGTACAGTTTGTTTATGGCAGGGGACCACCAGATTGGCTTCCGTTTTTTGGAGGATAGCGTCTTGGTTCTGTTTGGGATAGCACGATCCATGCACTCATGTAAATGCTTATAAAGTGCAATTGTGTAGGATTCAGTAGTCGTAACTGTATTGTCCATGAGCATGGGTGTCATGAAGTTCAGCACTTCTGTCTTAAGAAGCATGAAGTTGGCTTTGGAGAAATTTTTTACCATGGTTTCCTTAATGGGGGATGGGGGCAGGATGTGGATATCTAGGGCAATTAGCTTATGGTCGGATCGGACCAATGAGACATTGACTTCAGGTGTGGAACATTGGTCACTCATGTTGGTAATGACTAGGTCTAGGACATTGTTGCCCCTGGTGGGGGTGTTGTAAGTTGATCCAGGGCATTGGAGCTTATGAATTCCAGAAAGTGTTGAGCAAAGGAGTTGGTACATGAGTAGTTTTCCCAGTTAATGGTGGGGTAGTTGAAATCGCCCATTATTAGGGTGTTTGTTTGAACCCTAATATTTTCCAGTACATCAAGAAAAGAGGAGTGGGAATCCTGGGGCATGGTGGGTGATCTGTAGCAAGCTACAATTTGGATTGTAGTTTTGTCCAGAGTTAGTTGCACTTGGATAACCTTGGCTGCATTATGCTGAGCAACTAGCCTGGAGGTGTAGATATCCTTAATGAATATGGACACACCTCCGCCTTTGGTGTTTCGGTCCAGGTTACATGGCCGAAAAGTGTGGTATGAGTTATAGCCTGGTAGTGCAGGGGTGCTCTCTGGACCCCTGAACCAAGTCTCAGTCACTGCACAGATATCGATGTTCTCCATTTTAAGGAGTGCCTCGAGTGAGTGCATTTTGAGATTTAGTCTTCTAGCATTGAGTATCATCACCCTCAATTTTTGCTTGCCTGTTCCTGTTACGGTGTTGCATTTGTCATTTGAACCTTGCCTAGAAAAGGCACTCTAAGGGAGGCAAGAACCTTATCCAGTATCCGGAATCCCAGGGGTGACAGGTGCAGGCTATCTCTGACAAAGCATCATGGTATGTTGACTATGTCATCCCAGGCAGACAGATACTGGATCCCTTTAGAATGGCACCAGAAGCTTAGCCAATTGTTGAAGTCAATCATTTTGTCCTTGTACTGCAGTATCATTCTGGGTGATGGCAGAATGCTACTCAGGGCTAGGGTCATATCTGCCTGGGCTACAAGATCAGAGAGCTCTTCCATGTCTCTTTTCATGTAGTCCAGGGAGGTACGTCTCAGGTCATTCATGCCAACGTGGACAATGACAGTGTGTTTATGTTATCCAAGACCCTATCTGGATTGCTTATTCATGCTCAGCAAATGTTCAGAACTTGTAAGCACTACATAAGCTACTAATTACTATAGTACTCAATCTTCCTTATTACCTAGAGGTAAACAGGTTCTGTACATACTTTTCTCACTTGCTTAGAATAAAATAGCTCTTGTACTCACTTTCTTCACTTATCTAGGGGAAATTAGTTTTATATGCAGGCATGTCCAAGGGTCAGCTGCCAGTGTTCTCTCCTGTCTATCTGATGAATCTCGACATCTTGAGGCAATGGAGACATTGTCGCATGTACACAGACAACCCTCTCCGCCTACCACCCAACACTACAACCTGTGAGAGATGCACTTATCTAGCCAAACTGGAGGTAAAGCTCTCTCCAACCAAGACTGACACTGACAGTCATGTGGAGAAGGTGAACATTCACACCACACCACACTCATCACATAGTCTCACTGAATCTACCCCACCATTAACTGGGAAAACTACTTGTGTACCAACTCATTAGCTCAACGTTTTCTAGAATTCATAAACACCAATGCTCTGGATCAACTTATCCACACACCCACCAGGGGCAACAATATCTTAGACCTAGGCATTACCAACATGAGTGACAGGTGTTTCATACCTGAAGTCAACTCCTTGTTGGTCTGATCCAACCATAAGCTGAACACCCTTGATATCCACATCCCGCCCCCATCCCCCATTAAGGGAACTACAGTATAATATGTCTACAAAGCCAACTTCATGCTTCTTAAGACAGACGTGGTGAACTTCATGACACCCATGTGGATGGGCAATACAGTTACAACTGCTGAATCCTACACGAATGCACTCTATAAGCACTTACGAGTGCATGGATCGTGCTATCCCAAACAGAACCAGGATGCTATACTCCTAATTAAGGAAGCCAATCTGGTGCTCTCCTGCCATAAACAAACTGTACAACAGAAGGAAGACACTGTTGCAAAAGAGAGTACAATCCCATGCGTGGAGGAGCTCCTTGGTCAGCCTCAGTAAGAAGGCGAGATCCCTTATAAGATCCTCCAAAACTAGCTATGGAAACAAAACCACCACTAATTCCAGTGACAACCACAAAGCATTCTATAGCTATGTCAAATATCTCAACGTCAACACCCAGATCTGCTCTGAGTTACAGCACAAAGGCACGAACATTACAGAACCAACTGATATTGCCAACATCCTGGCAGATTGGTTCAGTGTTACCTTTCCCCCCTCTCATCCCCTAAAGGGCCCATATCTCTACAGGAAGAGTGCAGAGTCCCTGTAATCACAACTACGCAGGTAAAAGCTGCACACTCTAAAGCCAATATCACAGCATCCATGGGACCGGACAACATCCCAGGCTGCGTTTTACATGAACTTCAGAATGTACTGGCTCCCCACCTATACACCATGTTCAGTAATAGCCTCACATTGGACTTTGTGCCCCCTGAGTGGTGCACAGCAACAGTTATCCCACTCCACAAAGGTGGCACCACAACGGACCATGGGACCTATTGCCCTATAGGCCTGACTAGCCTGGTCTGCAAGGCTATGGAGCACATCATCATGGATCACAGTCACAGAGACATTGGGTACCTCCAAACCTTTGACCCCTCCCAGTTTGGCTTTGTTAAGGGCAGACCATGCCTCCTAAACCTGGTGGACTTCTTAGAGACAGTTACCAAGGCATTAGATAAGGGTAAGGAGGTCCACACAGCCTACCTTGATCTCTCAAAGGCTTTCAACACCATTCCCCATTCTGGTATTATCGACATACCCATCCACCTGAACATTAACCCCTATGTCATGTGATGGTTTGCAAAGTGGCTCATGGACAGAACCCACACAGTGGGAGTTGCATACCCTAGGTCCGACTATATACCAGTTACAAGTGGCACCCCCCAGAGCTCATTCCTAGGACCCCTCATGTTCAGTATATAATTCTCTGATGTACAGGCAAGCACAGGAAGGCTTTGGCTGAAAAGGTTTGCAGACGACTGCAAACTAGGGGCCATAATTGTTTCCCCAGCTGATACAGACACCCTCCAAAAGGGTCGCACTGAGACGGATACCTGGTGTCAATATCATGGCCTCAAGCTGAATGCCAAAAAGTGCATAGTCATCCCCTTTGGATATAATTAATTACCCACAGACTACCACATAGGTGCTAGTCCCCTACATACAGAAAAGGTAATAAGGGATATGAGAACCTCAGTAGACAGCAATCTCTCCTTTGAAACCCATAATGACAAGGTGGTTAGAATCCTTCTACGTGGCCCCCCTAATCTCTAATGGGTTCACATCCAGAACAAAAGGAGGCCATTGTGCCTCTCTACTCATTATTTATTAGACCCATTAAAGGATACAACACCCCATTTGGGATGTACCTTACAAGACAACTGCAATGGCTTGGAAGACCACAGCAGTACCACACCAAGAGGATTACTGACCTCAAACAAATGACCTATGCAGCCCAACCTAAGAAACTCCAGCTGTACTAGTTGCATACTGCATACTCACAGGTGATCTCTGCTTGACATACAAGGCCCATGTCCAACCCAGTATTGTTGGATATGCTCCACCTGAACAGAAGCTCCTGAGAGCCACATGCGCTAGGAATATACACCTAACCACAACAATGACTAGGACGTGCTGGATGGATAGATTCCTGACCTGGAGACTCCCCATGCTCTGGAGCATGATTCCAATGTACATCAGGCAGAGCCCCTCACTAGCACTCTTCAAGGGAAACCTTGATGGGTGGATGGGAGACAGACATGTACCCCGGGGATCACTGCAATGGCTCTGCTGGACAGAAGTACAGGGAACTAATGGCTCTGCCATTCAGAGGCACAGGGAACTAACCTAAGGGGGTGGCGAAAGCCAACACTCTCTAGCTAGGCTTATAAATACCTTTTGGCAGACAGCCTAGTACCTACCTTTGCACTTATTACATGTCTTATGTGCATGGATAGTTAACTAGCTCTTCCATTTTACTTTGCTATCATGCTGATAAACTGTCGGGTGACTACAAGTCATATGTATCCTGTTATTGTGTATTGTATATGCCAATAGACATAACTAATGTTTGCCTAACATAACAGCAATGCTATGTAACTTGTAATACATATCTGCCTACAATACTGTACATTACACAGTTATTGGCACAATATCCCACAATGCAAATCATAATTGCACAGTGGGCCAACCTTTGACATGTTATTCTCAGTAATACACCCATACATATGCCTACTGTTGCAATATATCAACATATACTATCCCCTATTATAGCACATACATGTTGGACCAGCCCTGCCACTGACAGCGGCTGGTGAGGAATATTTGGGTTCAAAGCCCTTATATAGTATCCCTTGTGGTGTATGCAGTGTTTGCCTTGTGACCTACAGCTGTAAACACATAAATACTACAAGTGTTACTTTACTCAACAATACATCACTACAAGATAACTGTTTCCACTATATGGATTGGGTGCACTTTAAATATTACAGAACAGGTACTACATACACAGACATACTGAGTTTTCTACATACCTTATTAGTAACCCGAGATGTCGTTGACTGTTAATTCAATCCATTTCAGTTTGTGTTTCAATCTTCTTTGTAACGTTCTTCTGGTATATAGAGATGGTTTGAATGTGTGATAAGCCATCCTTTTCTAGTTAAATATCAGTAACGTGTGCTATCCTGACCAACAATTGGTGTTCCAAAGTAGTTAATTAGATGCACATCAGCAGTGCAGCTACTCCATTAGCCAATACCATGGCAACAGTGGTGTATAATTGAGTACTCCACTTGGGCATTGTCCGTTTGCCTTACTTTCGAGGATGCGTTGTTTGTGATGTATTTCAACAGCTATATGGAGACAGACAGAGATATATTAGCTTCATGACTCCCGTGGATTGTGTGTGATGGCTAGAAGATGTTGTTATACATGTGAGTACAGTTGTTATATTTCAGAACATTGCTACTTATGCAGGGTTTGTTTGTACCTGATACTTCTGCAGATGTTTCAGTCTGGCAGGATGTTTGGGCAGCTCAAGGCTGTATGGCTATGCATGAACTGTTAGGTGGTTTACAGTGTGCTCACCAGACATCCTTGGTTTGGTGTACATGTGTATCATACTGTGCTGTTAAACAGTAATTGGTAACACTTCCCGGTGTACACACAACCCTCTTAAATGGGATTAGTGCAAACAAACCCTGTAACATCAGCAGCTGTTCCATTGTATAACAGCAACTATTTCACATAGGGCCATGTTAGTGTGTCTCTGACAAGGTATGTTAAGGCTTCTGCAGATGTTGTACAGTGAGTGAATGATTTGTGATGTTATTACTGTTTGTATTGTAATTTGGCTGTGGAGGTGATGTGGGTGGGTGTACATAGCAGATTCAGGTGTGTAGGAACAGCTTTTACACATAATCAATATGTGCATGAGGGTCCCTTCCCTATTTGAACACCTATCCTTCAGTGGACTAATACTATGGTAATTGCAGGCTGATTCATTAAGGCACTGTTAATTGGTTCCTGTATAGCATGCAGGTGATGTTAGTCCTTGAATCTTTTTGGTAATACATAGGAATGTAATAAAGTGTTGCTACATGAAAGCTGTGTATTTCTGTCATAGGTATTTGCAGTCATTGGAGTTGTGCTGGTGACTGACCTTCTTTGGCTAGGGTTGCCACCTTTTCAAATGGCCATAGTGGGACATTTTCAGGACACACATCAGATTTTACAGGCCAACACAAACCCATGGTCAGTACAAGGGATAGAACTTTCCTTTTTTACCTAAATATAAGCTTATTCTTGTAGCAGTTTAGTTGCTAATCCTGTTTCCTGTAACATGTAGGTATTTTAGATACAGAAAGAACTATTGTATGCAACTATTACATTACATTGTTGTGTATTTCGGCTTTTCCTGGTTAGGGGTCGCCACAGCGGAACTCCGGTCCGCTAATGATTGGCAGTAGATTTTTACATGCCGAGTTGCCAGCCCTGATGCACAACCTTCAGTGAAGGTATGCCCATTCATGCACGTCTCCACACAGAAGACGCTTTAGCTGAGACTCGAACAGGACAACGTCTTACTGTGAGGCGACAATGCTACCGCAGCACCACCACCGCAGCCAACTATTACATTACATATGGGACATAATTATGTCCTACAATCTCAGGACATTTGCCACATTTAATATATTTGGTCAGGGCACAACCGCCGAAAGAGGGATTGTCCCTCGCAAAGTGGGACAGGTGGTAACCCTATCACTGGCTCATGTGCATAGCACATATTTGTAATAGTGTATAGGCATATACTCTCCATATCCTTTGTTCATAAAGTTTTGTTGTGGCCAAATGTGTGATTGCTATGGTCCATGTTATACTCATATATGAACACTTCAATCGCTGTATATGGGATACCTACAGAATCCCGAAACCACACAATTCCGATGCCCACAGTACCGGGCCCAGACTCCCATACCCCACATTACTGACAGCGACAGTAACTCGCAAAAGTAACACAAACATAGAACACACACACGCACACACAGACACACTGCTACCAACCACATCCAAACAAACCATCCTACACCCCCCATGTGGGTGTCTGCGCCCTCCACAACCCCCCTACTTTAATATTCTACCTCCTAGATCGCACAAACAGATGCACAAAGCAAACCCACACCCAGGTAAAATGTAAATGTAATAAAACCCACACCCACACATTACAGTCCCCCAGGAACACACACCACACTCAGAACACACACACTACAGCCCTCAGAAACACACTTACACACAGTAACCTACCTGAACTGCAACAACAGAAGCACTGACTAAATGTCCCTTAACATCGGGATTTTAAACCTCGCGCTTCTGATGTTTCGGTACTGTGGTCTTTTGGACTTTAAGCCTCGTGATTATGCATGTCGGTATGTCAAGCAGTCGGTATGTGGTAGGTATCCCATTTATATGTACCTCCATGGTTATGTAGATGTTGTTAACCTATCTATATATCTACATATATATGTATATCCCCATATATCAACATATATCTCTCTCTCCCTCTCTCTCTCTTTCTATATATATATATATATATATATATATATATATATATATATATATATATACGTTGATTTATTTATATATATATATATATATATATATATATATATATATATCATACACCTTTCATTGGGTACATGCCGGTTTGTCCTATTCCCACACACTCCTACCTTTTGTGTTTTAACCTGTCAGTATGCACAACTGCCATTGGTACACCTCAGGTAGCTTAATGGTAGGTTATTGGGAAGATTGTGTACATGGCTGTGTGTTCTAAACCTAGCAGTGGTAATTTTACCTCTCAGAGCAGGCACTGGTAGTGCAAGGGTGATTAATACACATTTCAGCGGGTGTGTGTTCCAAATGTTTATTATTCTGTGGAATGCTACCTATATATGCAAGCTGTGGTTATGGTATACTATGTAACATGTGAATCATCTAAGAAGATTCCTATCATGGGTACTCCCCATTATTTGGAACTACATCCCTGATTACATTAAACAAAACCCCTCACTAACACTCCAGGGAATCCTTGCAGAGTGGGTGGGGAACAGTGGATACACCCCAGGGATCCCGCAATTGGCTCTGCTCCACAGTGGGACAGTTAGTTAATCAATGGGGTGGCGACAGCAGACACTTTTTGGCTATGCTTATGAGTGGCCTTGGGCAGTTAGGCATGCACCTACCTATGTATCTATGAACCTATACATACAGTATGGACACATGCTGATAACTTAATTTATTGTTCAGGTATTGACTTACCTTGAGCCAATGGCAGTTGTGTGTACAATAGTTGAGGGATACCTATGTAGGATGCACACAGTAGGCCACCTATACATGACAATTTACAGGTGGTCGTGTGTGTGTGTGTGTGTGTGTGTGTGCCATCCATATTTGCTGTGAGTGCAGGTGGAAAAGGGTGTCAGTCCATAAGTGCCTACACTGTCAGTGTGTGTGCTATACGTTCCCTCTTTGCTAAGGCATGGGCATACTGGGCATGCCTCTGTCTGCCTACTGGGGCTGGCACAGGGTGTTCATGGTCTGAGTCCCTCTGTGCCTGCGGGGCCCTTGGCAATGGTGGTGGGCTGTGAGGGCCTTCACCATTCTGTCCCTGCTGCAGCTGTTTCCACAGGATCATATTGTGTAGCATGGCACATACTATGAAGATGTGGGCACATGTGCCTGGAGAATACTGCAAGGCTCCACCAGATATGTCCAAGCAACGGAACCATGATTTCAGCATCCCAAACACGTACTCTATGATGATTCTGGTTTCTGCATGTGTCTCATTATGGCATTCTTGCATGGCTGTGTGTGCATTTCTGATGGGAGTCATCATCCACGGTTCCAGTGCATAGCCAGCATCCCCCACCAGGTGGCCATATGGGATGTTGTTAAATAAATTCGTTAAAGTCAGACTGTAAAACTCATCTGGCATTTAAAAATGACAGTCAATAACAAACAGTAATGCAGGTTTCTCAGGTATCTACAAATACTCTAATGTACATTAGGAGGCAAAAAAACATACACAAACTTGTACAGAATTTTGTCTAGTTTTATTAGTGATACACATGTCATTTATACTGTTTGCAATCAGCTTTTGCCCACCTCACTGACGTGGTCAGTGACAGGGTTTTTACATCATGATCATTCATAAGAA
Organism: Protopterus annectens; assembly: GCF_019279795.1. Lineage (NCBI taxonomy): Eukaryota > Metazoa > Chordata > Ceratodontiformes > Protopteridae > Protopterus > Protopterus annectens. The sequence goes on from NC_056745.1 coordinate 603,040,857, forward strand.
AAATGCTGTTATTACAATTTTTAAAAAGTTACTTTCCCATGAGAATATTACAGCCTTGCAAGCACCTGGTCAGTCACAATGCCCTTCCGAGGATGTAGCCAATTCAAGGCTCTTAGATTAGTTCGAATACAATGGGTGCATGTCTTCTTTAATGCTTCTCTTTGTCTCTTTCTTGTTCACCAGCTGGACATTATCTCTGATAGTGCGCACAAGGCCGTTCTTCTGGTGGAAGCAGGAAAAGATACACATGCACACAGATTCATTATTTTCTAACTTTGCAGAATAATCTTTCACTGACAGACATGAGCCAGGCCGAGCTGGTCGCTGCCAAGGCCAAGTTTCTTAGTCACACTGCAGCTTATGCTTCAAGCAATAATATGCGAGTTTATTTCTACTATTATTCTAGTGAAACAGAATTAAATGCATTACATATTATTCTATTTCTCAATCTATGTATTCCATATATGTTCAAGTTCATTTATATATCTAACCACACAACTTATATATGTCTGAATGTTTGGATACATATCTTTCTAGCAGCTTATATGTGAATACATATTTTTCTTAGTAGCTTATAAGTGAATACATATTTTCTTAGTAGCTTATATGTGAATACATATTTTCTTAGGAGCTCATATGTGAATACATATTTTTCTGACATTCTCCCTCCTGTTAATGCATTTCATTCTATTTGAAACATAAACAGTATTATTTCATTTCTTAGCCTCTTCCTTTCAAGGACTTTCAGCTAAGTAAGTCATTTGTTTTATATTTCAGATAGGCTTTCGCTTGGTATCAACAAATTCAATTCCATGTCCTGGTACATAGTTTCAGTTACTGATATGTCAACTAGGTCTTTAACTAATTTTTTCACACAGGGTATGCCGCAGCAGACACATGCTCCAATTATGAGCAGTACTACACAAATTGCAATCAGAATATTCATAAGGACCGACCCCACCCCCAAATAGATTCTGGAAAAAGTTTGTCAGTGGGTTTGGGCCTGGTTCTGCCATTGCTGACACCTGCTGTATTACCTCCAGGTGATCATTGATTTCATGTTGGTTGTCTGGAATGTACGCACAGCATTCTTCTTTGATAAGCGCGCACGTACCACCTCTCGCCGCTAGGGTGAAGTCGAGCCATTCGGTTCTGTAATACGACTGTTCTCATTGCATTCATTTCATCAGTCACAAGTTCAAGAGCGGAAAAAGTCGCATTGCTCATTACTTGAGGAGTTTTGACAATTTCCTCAGTTCCCAAATCGATTTGACTGCTCCGTAGGCTGGGAATATCCCAGCCCAGGATATAACACTGTCACTCAAGTCCATATGAGTCAGTTTTTCTTTGTCCTTCACAGCCGAATGATCCTTCCAGCTTGCTTCAATCTTACCCACTGGATTAGCAGGTTTTCTGACTGTATTCTCGGCTTGCTGAGCTACATTTCTCACATTGCGTATTTTACCCAGGGGCAATTCTGCAGTATGTCTTATGGCTGGAACCAGATAACCCAAAAAACAATTGCCGGACCAATTCTCAGGTAACCATTTATAGGCCTTTTTCCCACAAACAAAATAACAGTTTTCTACTTTAGTACTGATGCGGGTTAACCCTGAATGAAACATTTTTTTATCTATAACAGATAATTGTCTATATATTTCAGGAGTTTTTTGCACATCTCTCAATGTTGTTTTCATCAAACTTAAATACGAACCATAGTTCGTGCTACAACTAGTACCTTGGTCTACAGGTTTTATATAACATTTGTAAGACACAGTTATGTTACAGTTACTCCAACCAACCTGGAGTGTATCATTTTTAACAAAGCAAACAATTCCTTTCTGAGTAACGGGTAAATACAATGCCACTTTGTCTTGTGATCTCACAGTACCCGTGTCAAATAATAGGTTTTCCCAAGTTTCATTTATCCCCAGGGGGTCAGCAGACATTAAAAGTCCTCCATATGCTGTGGGTATTGCAGTACAAACCCAGCAATTCGAAACGTTCATAGTCTCTACATAGACTCGTTTCATAGCCAGGTATGTGTTGAAATTCGGGTGCCAGTCTATAGCTAGTTCATCATCACGTTTTATCAATTTCACTTCTGTAGTTATATGCAAGAAAAACCATAACAACAAAAAGGTCACTACAAACATGGTTAATAAATGTATGATCAGTAGGCCAGTGAACCAATGTCTTTGGGGTTGTTTTGCATTTTTATTCACTCTGCCTCTGGCCATCCTGTTTCTGTGGTATGTCAGTTAAAAAATGTTTGTCCAACTTAAACTCTTTAAGTGGTTTACAGTGCGTCAAATGAACCCAAGATGATCTCTCAGCAATTTTTACTGCAGTAGGTGTTGCCAATAGTACCTGGTATGGACCTTCCCACTTTGGACTCGCCCAGTTCTTTCTTTTGATGATTTTCAGCCAGATCCAGGACCCCGGGGTCAGCACGGCCTCCGGTTTTGTTTCTTCTTTGTCTGAAAAAGAGTTCAACTGCAAAACAGTCTTATTTATTAACAATTTCTTCATATAACTAGCTAATGAGCTATCGGCCTCCAGCTCTGCAGGCATGAGGGCCTTCCATTGTGGCACACAATATGCTCTCCCAAATATTATCTCAAAAGGGGTCAAACCCCTTACATTTGGAACAGTTCTCATGCTCAGCAGTGCTAAAGGCAGACAGCAAATCCAAGTCTTTTGAGTCTCACTTATCAATTTTCTCAACTTGTTTTTCAAAATTCCATTGTACCTTTCCACCAGTCCTGCTGACTGGGGGTGATAAGCACAATGGTTTTTCAAGGAAATCCCAAAGATTCTCCCAAGCTGGTGTATTGTCTGATTCACAAAATGTGTTCCATTGTCACTATAAATTCTTTCTGGTATGCCAAATCTAGGAATGATTTCTTTCACTAAGGCTTTTGCCACTGTTGCTGCATCCGGTTTCCTAGTCGGAAAAGCTTCTACCCATTTTGAAAACATATCTATGATCACTAAACAGTATTTTTTCCCTTCACATTTATTCAGTTCTATGAAATCCATACAAATAGTATGGAACGGGTAGGTGGTGTCGGAAAGCTCCTCGCCGGTTTAAATGCTCCCTGTGCATGATGTTTGCTACAAATATGACATGTTGCACAAAATTTTTGTGTATAATTAGAATCCGTATGTTTGGAATGTTTTGTTAACTAACTGTACCATCCCCCCTGTTGAGACATGGCTCTGCCCATGACTCAACAAAGCTGCATATCTAAATAAATTAGATGGCAATATTGTTTTTTTTCTCTTTGGAGATGTACAGTCCCTCTTCAAGGATTGCTCCTCGTTTTATCCACTTTTGCTTTTCTGCTTTTGTAGCTAATGTCTGCATTGTTTTTAACATTTCTAAATCTAGAGTCTCAGAAGGTTGTAGTTCTTCATTTGAAAACACAGTTTCTAGGTCTGAGGCAGCTTGTTTGCAGCTGCATCAGCCCGAGCATTCCCTTTGAAATTTTATCTTGTTGTTTGGTATGGGCTGCACATTTACAAATAGCTATTCTAGTGGGTAACTGAATAGAATCTAACAGGTTCAAAATCAATTGTGCATGATTAATCGGTTTGCCAGTAGACGTTATCATTCCCCTGTTCTTCCACTGTTGCGCAAAGACATGCACTGTAGAGAAAGCATACTGACTGTCAGTATATATGTTAACACATTTATCTTTCGCTAGAGTGCAGGCACGTGTCAAAGCTATCAATTCTGCTGCTTGAGCAGACAGGTTATGTTGCAGGGGTTGTGCTTCTATGATTTCATTATCCGTCACTACTGCATAACCCACTAGGTTCTTTCCTGTAGGTCCTCTACAGGACCCGTCCACATAAAATGTCACCTCTGCATCGCTAAAGGCACATCAGTGAGATCTTGTCTGGGCGTGGTTATTTGTTCCATTTCCTGTAGGCAACTGTGTGGTGTGCCATCTACAGGGATCGGAAGTAATGTCGATGGATTTAATGTTGTGCATCGTTCAATTGTCATATGAGGTTGACTCAATAGTATGGTCATACAAGAAAGATGTCTGGCAGGGGACAAAAATGCTATTTTTCTTGCAGTAAAATTATCGCAACTGCATGAGGTACTCTCAACGTGAGAGGATGAAACAATACCACTGAGGCCGAAGCTTGCACTGCCATAGCTGCTGCAACAACTGCTTGTACACAGGGTGGTAATGATCGTGCCACCGGATCTAACTGTGATGAATAGTAAGCTATGGGGCGTTGCTTGCCGCCATGTTGTTGCGTCAGTACTGACGTCATATATCCCCGCCTACAATCTACAGTCTGGAAAAATCTCTTATGATAATTCGGAAGTCCTAAAACTAACGATGAAACTACCAGTTGTTTTAGTCTGCAAAAAGCTGCTTCTGCTTCCGATGTCCAATGCAGTGTTTCTTGTGCTGCCATTGGTGTTTTAAATATTAAATCAGCCAATGGAGCCATTTCTAAAGCATAATTCGGTATCCAACTTCGACAAAAATTAGTCGTTCCCAAGAAGGACATCATTTCCTTTTTGGTAGTTGGTCTAGGTGCTTGTAAGATTGCTGTTTTCCTATCTTCATCTAATGTTCTACCTTCTTTGGATATCACATATCCCAGGTACTTAACCTGTTCTTTCCAAAGTTGCAATTTATGTTTATTCACTTTATGCCCTTGCTCAGCCAAAAATTTTAACAATGCTATTGTGTCTTCCCTACATTGCTGCTGGGTAGGAGCTGCAAGCAAGATGTCATCTACATAAAGTAATACTTGACTGCCCCCTGGTGGAGAAAACCCCGCCAGGTTGCTAGCCATCTCTTGTGCGAATATTGTTGGACTTTCACTATATCCCTGTGGTAGTCGGGTGTACGTATACCTTTTGCCCTGAAATGTAAATGCAAACCAATGCTGGCTGTCAGTGTGGATAGGTATTGAGAAAAATGCATTGCTAATATCTACCATGGTGAAATATTTTTGTTGCGGCTTCAAATCATTTAACAAGGTATGTGGGTCTGGCACCGTAGGTGCCCTTGGTATTACCGCATCATTTACAGCCTGTAAATCTTGTACCATCCGCCATTCTCCATTTGCTTTTTTAACAGGAAATAGAGGAGTATTACATGGTGAATCCAAGGATTCTACCAGTATCCCTTTCTTAAGTAATGCCATTATGATAGGTTTGATTCCCTATTCCGCATCCTTGCTCAAAGGATATTGTCTTTTTCTTGGTCTAAAGGCCGATTTTGGTGTAATAACTACTGGCCCTGCTGTTCGAATAAGCCCTACATCCGATTTCCCTGTTGACCAAAGAACGTTTGGTATTTTACTCAAAGCTTTTTCTTCTTCTTCTATCAAGAACGCCAATCAGCTGTCTTCACTCTGTTGTAAGTGTACAGCTGGGCGTGCTTGCGTTAACCAATTTAGTTTCTGTTTCTGTACTCCTAGGTCCGATAACTCCAAGTCAGTTAGTTTCTCCCATCTTGTCACTTTGTCACCCAAGTCTACCCACCTAACATTCCTGTTTTTGGTTAGGCTAACATGCGGTAGTTTATTGGATTTGTACAATTCCAAGAACTCCTGAGGTAATGAACAACTCACTACACTATTGCCCTCAGTGTCCCAGTATAAAGTCCGTAGTATTAGTCTATTTGCGGGATTCCTGAACAATTTTTGTTCATATTCTTTATCAGGCCCTGATGCGCTACAATAATATAGGGTACAATGTAACAAATGTTGTTGATCAACATCGAGGGGAAGCACCTTGCTGGTGGCTACATTCATCAGTTCCTTGGTCACTGCCCCTGGACCGGTTGTAACCAGGTCCTGGCTGTACCAATAATAGGCCTCACCCTCCGATCGTACTACAAAAGCATCAGTTTGTCTCTGTGCCTCCATACCATTCATGGTAGGGACTACTGCTATGCCAAAAAGTTGCATAAGATCTCTTCCTAATAAGTTCATGGGGCATTTGGCAGAAAGTACTATTTTACTTCTCTGGGTTATACCCGAGACAGGGTCAGTTATTGCTATATCATGGGAAAGTGGTTCCCTGTACAGCTGTCCGCTTGCTGCTTTCACTAATATATAATCGGGTGACTCAGAATGTTCCGGTAACTTTGAAGGGTGTATCAAAGTTCGTGATGCTCCTGAATCACACAAAAATTTGACTTCTCTCCCTTCCACCAGAAGTGTAACTTCCGGTTTAGTGTCTGCTAAATAGAGCTCCAAGCTCAGTAGTGCCAAGTCCAAAACTTCACTTTCCCCAACTTCTACATCCGGTTGCATATCATTTGTTTCTTCTAAGGTATTTACATTATTCCCCTGCTCATTAGTCTCTCCTAATGACTGCCGAGCAGTATAACTGCCATCTAGTCAATCCTCATCATCCTTATCCTTTTTTCGCACAGGTGCCTTGCTCCTGCAATCGGTTGCCAAATGTCCCTTCTTACCGCAATTGAAGCACTCACCTCTTTTTCCTGTCCTCATAAAACTCTGAGTTTCTGTCAGAACGTTTGTTACCCTGAGCATTTCGCTTACCCTTTTGGCTGTTTGTACTACAAAACTTCCGCACCGTCTTCAGCTGTGAAGACCTGCGTTTTTCTTTTTACTGTTAAAATGTTTTTCGGCATGCCTAGCATACTCTAACAAGGCTTGGAGCCTACTCGTTCGGTGATCTATCATATGCTTCGTGAAGCTATTGATAGGGAGCAATACAACCTTTTAAAAATGCATTCTTCAACTGCTGTTCATATGGGCTATCATTTTTTTGATTTTCAGGAATAGTCATACCACTATGATTATTGAAACATTCTAATAATCTACCATAGTATGCGTCTACTGTTTCATTATCTTGTTGTACGCATTGGTTAATACAAGTCCAATCTGCCCTAGGTTTCCATTTTTCAGTAATGCGGTCTGTGAGACCCTTCAATCTAGCATCTAGTTCTGCGTCACTATGTGGGAGTGGCCTGAGTTGCGGCGTCACGGGCATTCCAGGCACCACAAATCATATGCCAGTCCGGACCCAAAATTTGTCTAACTACTTTTCTACCTCTTCCCCATTCAGGTGATAACTCAATCTCATACCCTGTAAATCTTGTACAAATTTCTCAAAGTTAATTTTTGGATGGGGAATTCCCTCTGTAGCTTTCGGATGTCTTCCGGTGCCCACGGTCTATGCACTAAGAGAGTTGAGGCCTGGCCCTCCTGTCCTGCCTGTGGGTTTGGTACTTCAATTAATGGACAGATTTCCTCACTCTCATCTAATGAATTTCCGCTTGGTTGAACATCTATAAATGTTTGACGTGTTCGGGATCTAGTTCCGATAGGTTCTCTTACAAATGGTTGTCTTAATACCCTGTTGTCTCCGGATAACGTGGGGGTCCAGCCCGCCCTCCCGCTTCATATTCTAAGTAAGGCATCGGAGGAGGTGGTAGGGGAGGGACCGATGCTACTACTGTATTATTATCCTCTTTGTCTAAAAATAATGCTTTTGCATTTTTATTTTTCTGTTCCCTTCGGTTCACTTCCTCAATCCACCTATGTGCTTGAGGAACGCCCAACTGTTGTTGTTTTTTTGCCTGACCTTCTGAGTCAGATTTTAGCTGTTTCAAAAGTTTTACTAATGATATTTTATCTAATTTACCATCAAAGTCATACTTATTAACCCATTTTGAAAAATGTCTCACATTATCTGCTCTTTGCAATTGCATATACTTTGCATCTTCTGTTAGGGGCGGGTCACGTGACCCTTTAGTGCATTCATTTCCCATGTCTCTTCAAAAAAAGGAACTGTTACGTAACCCTTTCTCTTGTACCACGTGGTATCTTATTCCCCGTATCCACAGTAGTGTCTAGAATGACTGTTTTACTTTGCTTTGTTTACTTCCTGATCTATGACTCAAGATACAATACTTCGACTACCTCTCTCCCTGCTATCACAAACCTTAACAATAGCACAGTGTAACCTGGTCCCTGATCTAAAACAAAAACAAAGAGAGGAATTCTGCTTACCCGAGCCTCCCGCTTACTGTTATACTTCTTTTTAGGATCCAGTTTTCCGCTTTTCGGCCACAGATCAGACAAGTGGACAGCCTCTTTAGATACGACAATTCAGTCGGAGGTCTTTCCTTCTTCTGCGCAGGTTTCGGTGCCACCTATATGCTCTGACCTGCAGCTTACCAAGGGAATTCCGGCTCGAAGGACCAAAATGTTAAATAAATTCGTTAAAGTCAGACTGTAAAACTCATCTGGCATTTAAAAATGACAGTCAATAACAAACAGTAATGCAGGTTTCTCAGGTATCTACAAATACTCTAATGTACATTAGGAGGCAAAAAACCATACACAAACTTGTACAGAATTTTGTCTAGTTTTATTAGTGATACACATGTCATTTATACTGTTTGCAATCAGCTTTTGCCCACCTCACTGACGTGGTCAGTGACAGGGTTTTTACATCATGATCATTCATAAGAAAAATGCTGTTATTACAATTTTTAAAAAGTTACTTTCCCATGAGAATATTACAGCCTTGCAAGCACCTGGTCAGTCACAATGTCCTTCCGAGGATGTAGCCAATTCAAGGCTCTTAGATTAGTTCGAATACAATGGGTGCATGTCTTCTTTAATGCTTCTCTTTGTCTCTTTCTTGTTCACCAGCTGGACATTATCTCTGATAGTGCGCACAAGGCCGTTCTTCTGGTGGAAGCAGGAAAAGATACACATGCACACAGATTCATTATTTTCTAACTTTGCAGAATAATCTTTCACTGACAGACATGAGCCAGGCCGAGCTGGTCGCTGCCAAGGCCAAGTTTCTTAGTCACACTGCAGCTTATGCTTCAAGCAATAATATGCGAGTTTATTTCTACTATTATTCTAGTGAAACAGAATTAAATGCATTACATATTATTCTATTTCTCAATCTATGTATTCCATATATGTTCAAGTTCATTTATATATCTAACCACACAACTTATATATGTCTGAATGTTTGGATACATATCTTTCTAGCAGCTTATATGTGAATACATATTTTTCTTAGTAGCTTATAAGTGAATACATATTTTTTTAGTAGCTTATATGTGAATACATATTTTCTTAGGAGCTCATATGTGAATACATATTTTTCTGACAGATGTCCCCCCTGGCAAATACCTGATACAGCTGTGAGGCATGCCAGATGTGGGAGTCGTGATAGCTTCCAGGGCTGCCAGCACACACATCCATGATAATGCCCTGGGCATTGCACACTACCTGGCAGTTGATGGAGGGGTATCCCTTGCGGTTTATGTAGCTCCTACCCTGCTCACCAGGTGGTGTCTTGATGTGTATGTGCATGCAGTCTATTGCACCCAGTACCTCCGGGTAGTCTGCCACATGGTGGAAGAGATGCATATTGCTGGCCAACTCCTCCTGCATTCAGGGGAAGTATATGTGCTCATTGGCATGTGGTAACATGGCATCCAGGAACTAGTGGAGTACCCTGGATGCTGATGCCTGTGAGATCCCCATGATATCCCCAGTTGGCCTTTGAAAGGTACCTGTGGCTAGTATTCTCAAGCTTACACATGCCTTCATGTCCACTGGGATGGGTTCCCCTCTGTTATTTCTGGCTCTGAGGCATGGCCAGCACAGCTCAACAAGTTGCTGTATGGTGTCCCTGTCCACCCTGTTATGCTCTACTATCTCCAGATCATGTAGCCCCTGGTAGGTTACCCAGAGTCTGATCACTCTTCTCCTCCTCCAGTGCCTGAGATGGTTGTCAGCATCATCCTCCACACCACTGTCCGTCTCCAACACATGCTGGTGAATCAAAGCTATGGCAGCCCCTAACATGTACATATTAAAAGTTCCCTGTCTCTATACACCAATGGTGCAGAGTATCTGGGAATAAGAAAGTGTGTGTGTTGGGCTTTCACACCTTATTCTATTGTGCAATGAATGATGCTGGTGTAATTGGGTGTGTATGTGCAATTCCAGCTGCAGGGTATCTTAATTATGGGTTTTACAGCAGGTACTGCTATTGTGGGGCTTTTGGTGTTGACTTACGCTTGGCTGCCATGATTCATCTATTGCCCTTTACTTTACTTTTCAACCCGATTCCCCTGCCATTGTCAGGCATGCATCCAGCTGTCTGCTTTCTTGTTTTGTACTTTCACAACCCAGGACTGTGTTGAGAAATGTGTTATGTAGCTGATCTACTGCAAGTTTGCTTTGTTCTGCTGTGACAGTTCTCTTTTCTTTGCAGTACAGCACCTTCCCTTTTCTGTTTTGCAGGTAGCTGCTAGCAGCCTTGTTAGCTGTTGTCAATGGCCCACTGTGAGTTCCTAGGTGTAAATTACTAATTTGTACTCCGATTACCATGCTGCAGCATTTCCTTATTGTCTTCCCATATCCTTCCTGTTTCAGCTGTGGTGAGTGTCGCGCACAGCCATTTACCGGGTTTCAAGTGCGTTTTCATCCACGTTCACATACACTTTCGGTTACCTTGTGTGCTCTCAGCTAAGCAAAGCTATGGCTACTTCCACACCCCTATCCTGCGGCTTTGCTTAGCAACAGGCAACCCAGATTAGCAATGCTTCAATGTGCTTACAGCTATGGTGGCGCATCCCTCACTTGATGTCATGTTTACCTCCAGGCCACACCTCAGTTTTGTACCGCTATGCTGTGTGGTACATCCTTATGCCGGCAGGTAGTTTGCGATTCAGTATTACTTGACTCATTTGCATGGCATTGACTACTAATTGCTAGTTACTGTGCCGAACACTGTCACAGACCCTTAGCAACCCTTGCTCCATGGTTGTGGTCTAGCATGCGTGACATTGACTATTATGGGGAATTCATGAATTGTGTTACATTGCAGTTTTATGACATCTAAATATATTTTCATTGTGATCCCGCTTGCGCACCATTGCACTGCGGTTTTACTTTGCGTTAGTGTGGCCATGACATTAAATGTTATTTTTTTATGTGCTGTGCATGTTTTTTATGCCATCGGCTATATATTTAGCCATTGGCATATATTAACATTATAATACGTAAGTTTGGTCTGCTTTCATAGCTCCGATTTTATGTTTGAAAAAATGTAAACTATTTTTTTGGTTTACATTTCTTCATGCTTACGCTATGCCTGCACCACTTCATGAATCACTATATACCTTCATTTGCATGCTACACTGCTGTACATGGGGTAATTAGCATACATGCCGTGGGAGCTACGCAGCTCTGGCGTACGCTTGTAGTGCATGTGGAAACAGCTTGTACCTGAATCGCTCGGCGGCCATATTTGGCATTAGATCGCTGACGCTACTCCGGTACCAGGCACAAGCTTCATGAATCCCAGGGAATGTATTTTCATTTTCCACATTCTATATAATATTTTCATCTTGGATATATATATATATATATATATATATATATATATATATATATATATATATATATATATATACATTTTTGCATACATAATTAGTGATACAGATGATGAATGCTAACCTTGTACCATACCATTTGTGAATATCGGAAAAGGAGAAAATAAGAGATTACCTATGCATTTGTATAAGGTCATAGCAGACAGAAATACAAAGAGAAACAAGGGGAGACGAATATTAACATTTCAGTTGAAATTAGTAAGTAGTGGTAGGATGAGGAAGAATGAGGATTAAGTAGGAGTAGGTAGTTAAGAAATATAATCAGTTAAATGTTTACTGTAGTAGACAGAAAGGAAAGTGTAATAATCACCATACTGGAATTTAGTTCAGGGCAGCTATCATTTTGTCAGAGGTGTTACAGCTTGTGTTTTCTTCAGGATCAGAAACTATCAAGGTGTAGAGCAAGATCAGAGCCAAGTGCCTTGCAGATGCTGTTCAAGCAGACTTTTAAAGCATTTGTTGTTTTCTGCAACCTTTGTCCCTAGTGGGATTGAGAAGATGCTGTTCAAGCAATCTTTTAAAGTATTTGTTGTTTTCTGTAACCTTTGTCCCTAGTGGGATTGAGTTCCACAGTTTTGCGATGCAGTGAGAATAGAATGAGTTTCTGGCAGAGTTTTTCAGTTTGTTACAAATAGGAGAAATTTGTTATTGGAGCATAGTGTTCTGCTGCTGTTGTATTGTAGTAATATGCTTTTTAGAGAGGGGCAATTATATGACTTGTAGATAGGTTTGTGGGCAGTGGTGAGTTGCGAGAAGGTTAGCTGATTTGGTAGTTCTAGCCAATTTAGATACCTTACGGCTTTGCATTGGTGGGCTTTATGAAATGAATATGTTGTGAATTTTGCTATTTTATTACAGCAAGCATCAAGTGTGGACTTGAAGGTATTGTTGAGATTAACGGAGATAGGTGATGCATACAACAGAGATGGGAGTAGGTACAGTAAGTTGCTGTTATGGATTTTCTTGTGAAGATATTGATCTGCTGTATTTAGGGAGCCTAGTTTCTGTGTGTGTATTTTTATAGTTTGGCAAATATGTTGGTCATATTTGAGTGTGTTATCTAGGAGTATTTTAAGTAATTTTGCTGCTGTTATGGTTTCGATTTTTGCATTGTCAGATGAGACAATATGGAAATTGAGTGTATAACTATTAAACTGTTTTGGTATAAAGAGCATTAGTTTAGTCTTTCTTGCATTTAGGAGTAGATCTGTAGTGCCTAGCTTGGATTTGATGAGAAAAAAAACTTGAGAGATTTCCTGGAGGATTTGTGGTGTTGGGACAGAGAATATGGGGGTTGTATCGTCTGCATACTGAACTATATATATATATATTTTTTGTGGCAGTATTAAATAGAAGTTGGCCCAGTATTTATCCTTGTGGAACTCCAACTGTGACAGGAAGGAAAGAGGAGAATTCTTGTTTCCATTTTACTGGTTGTTGTCTATTTGTGATAAAGCTATGAAAGCAGGCACAGATGACTTTGAGAGGAGAGTTCACCGAGATGTTTTTGATGGAAAACTATATATTTTTATCAACCAGAGGGAAAATAGTGGTAGCAATTAATAAAGAGCTGAAGGATTTTTATCTAGGAGGGGACGACAGCAAGAGTCAAGTGGAATGAGCTAATTCGTCCAATAGAACAAGGCAGATTGGGATTACTTGATTTGAAGGGGTGTTTCAGAGTTACACAGTTAAGGCTCCTACATATACCACAAGCAGAAACCCATAATTCAAAGTGGAAGGGGATGATAATTATTTAACAGGGGGGAGCTCAAGAAACTATGAGGAAACTGGGAATAGAGATTCTGCCAATAGGGATAACTGCAATTAGGGATATAGACAATAGACAGGAGGGGGCTGGAATTTATTGGAGAAAACTGGCAAAGAAACCACGGTATTTGGTGCAAATAACTACAGAGGGAATTGTAATAGAATGAGAATACCCCCAATAATTTATCTGGACTGCAGGTTAGAGATGGCCTTCCCTATCAAGGATTGATATCAGAGTATTGGCAACGAGAAAGAAATAGGGGGGGTCCTAAATGAAAGACCAGAACTGGTAGAGTTTTTAGTAGAGTACAGAACAGAAGATTCCATTAAAAAGGAATAATTAGTTGAGCATATAAAATATTGCATGATTATTATAAGCATCAATCAGAGAAGGTTAGAAAGGATTGGGCAGAGAGATTGGATAAGCAATTTACAAAGAAACAATGGGTGATATATGTATTTCTCCTAAATATGTAACAAAATCTGGAAGTTTGCTTAGAACTTTTTACATAAGTATTTTTATACCCCAAGTAGACTCCAGAGAATTCTTTCTCAGGTAGACAGCCAATGGTGGAGGTGTGATGGGGAAGAAAGAGGTAATTGATAACATATTTTCCGTGAGTGTAATGAGATGGCAGACTTTAAAGATTGCAAGAAAATGAGCACAAGCAGAGCTAGGGATCACAGTGATGTAAAAAATCTGTTCTTTTTCCACAAGTCATTGTAGCACAATGAAAACGTTTATTGAACAATGTAAAACACAATCAGATAAGCACTTTCATCTCTGCTTATTCAAAGACTTCTTTAAACAAAGACAAAAGGATAAAACACTTCTTAAATATTAAATTACAGATTATGTCACTAATACAATGCCCCTAATTAATGTTAAAACACACCCACCTGTGCACTCAATTCATAGTAAAGCATACAACCTTCATAAATCTGTGAATTGTTAAAAACTATGTAGTTTGGGGATATAAAAAATAAAAATGTAAAAAATGCATTGGCTAAACATTGTATGAAACATGTTGACCATGTATTTAAATTTATTATCAAGATACTTACCCCAGACTTAAGATGTGGTCCATGAACATTAATTTTGGAAAAAAACATGAGGCTTTATGGCAACTGAGAACTAATGCCACACAGTGGCCAGGGTTAAATGATGCATTCTCACTGTCCTGTTTTCTAAAGCTTAAGGCGTTAAAAAGATAATTTTATTGATTTTATTTTATTTGTGTGCTTTCACGTGTTTTAGCTAATACTATTTGCCATATTTATTATATTTATACTTATTGTATCTATTATATTATAATTTTTGGTACCAGTTTTTACTACTATTTTTTATTATTATTACATACAGGTTTTTACATAGTTTTTAACAATTCACAGATTTATGAAGGTTGTATGCTTTACTATGAATTGAGTGCACTGGTGGGTGTGTTTTAACATTAATTAGGGGCATTGTATTAGTGACATAAGCTGTAATTTAATATTTAAGAAGTGTTTTATCCTTTTGTCTTTGTCTGAAGAAGTCTCTGAATAAGCAGAGACAAAAGTGCTTATCTGATTGCGTTTTACCTTGTTCAATAAAAGTTTTCATTGTGCTACAATGACTTGTGAAAAAAGAATAGCTTTTTACATCACTGTGATCCTTATCTTTGCTTGTGCTCATTTTCTTGCCATTTTTGTGACTTTTTCATTGATTTGGATCAGACTTTAAAGATTCCCTGCAGACTACTCTATCAGAGATACCGTGTGAGCAAATTGGTGTATTTAGGGAAATGATTTTTCTGAGCTATGATACAGAATCAGAATTGCCTAAACGTAATAAGACTTTGCTGAGTCTTATTATGGTGGCTGCCAAAAAAGCAATTACTAGAAAATGGAAATTAAAGTCTAAACCAACTGTATTAGAAGTAGTCAATATATTAACAGAGATAAAACAACTGAAATTGGGATCTTTAGAAAAGGGTAGGAGCATATTACATAGAATAAAATGGGAATTGTAGGAACAATACATACAGGGCAGGAATGAAGTTTAAAAGAAGTCAGAATTTAAATGAGCTATACAATGTTCAACTGGCAGTGATAAGGTAGATTAAAAGTGATATATAATATTTGCAACTAAAATTATGTCAATATGGTTTGTGATGTATAATGCTTGCAACTAAGATTATGTCAATATGGTTTGTTTTCATTTATATAAATGTATGATTGCCTATGCCATAAGTGATAATTTAATAAAGATGTTTCTCATTAAAAAGGTCTTTGGCAGATCCAAGAACAGTGCTGATACTAGGTTGCCATTATTTCTGTTCTGGTTGATAGCATTGGTAAAGATAAAAACAGCAGTAATTCTGTTATGACTAGGACAGAAGCCATGTTGGGACATGGAGAGAA
Source organism: Protopterus annectens (assembly GCF_019279795.1). Lineage (NCBI taxonomy): Eukaryota > Metazoa > Chordata > Ceratodontiformes > Protopteridae > Protopterus > Protopterus annectens. Next base: position 603,056,477 of record NC_056745.1, read on the forward strand.
GATTATTTTGGGTAAGATATTTCAGGAGCTAGAAGTGGATTCATTTTTTCTAATATTTTTGATAGTGATATTAGTACAGCTATGGGTCTATAGTTGGATAGGTTGGTTGAGTTTCCAACTTTGTCGAGTGGTATTATTAAAGATTTCTTCCAGATTGCTGGGACATGGTTTTCTGTTATGAACTGGTTAATTAATATGGAAACAGAGAAGGCTAGAGCTTCAGAAGTGAGTTTTAGGCACTCTGCTGGTGGGTTGCTGATTTGAGTTTTTGTAGGTATTTTTATGGTGCTGGTTGAGACTAGCTGGAAAGAGAATGATATAGTATTGTTGTTAGATGAGTCTGGGATAATGAGGGTGGTGGTAGAGCTTTGTTTAATAAGAGACAGTATTGAGCTGATAAAGTAGGAGTTGAAGTTGGTGGCTATATTGTCTGTGTTATTATTGGCTGATGGTGTGGGAGTAGTTGTTTGGCCAGGGTGTAGTAGTTTGTTTATAGTGGACCAAAATAGCTTGGGATTGTTTTGTTGTGTTGACTGAAGGTTGGTGCAGTAGGGTTTTTTTGTCATTGTTTATTAACTTTTTCACAAGATTTCTTAAGTATCTAAAGTGTAGGTAGTTGGACTGGGTTTTGTTTTAGGGTTTCCATGTATTGCCTCTTTGAAGAAGAATGTGTCTGGTGTCTTTTGTTACCCAGGCTGCAGAGTTTGACCAGTCTCTCTCAGTTCTGAGTAGTGTGTGGCTAATGAGGATATTTTTGAAAGTATTACTGAAATGGGTTACAGCATCATCTAGTGGTATTGCCTTTATGATATTCCAGTTGTAGAGCTTGATTACGTTAATGACGTCATTCGAAAAAGTATTTTATACTTTGTACCTGTTTGTAGGCTACCTGTTTTCATATTTTGGGATGGCTTCTGACATCATAAGTTATTAGATGGCACCTAATACTGTCAGCAAGGCAGCCAGAGGAATTTATATTATTTGGTTTGTTTGTAAGAATCCAGTTTAAGATGGATTCCTTGTTTGTGTGTTTAATTATCCTGGTTGAACCTTTTATTATTTGTGAGAAACCAAACAGATTCATTGATGGGGTGTTTGTGCCTTTAAGATCTCAGTTTATGTTAAGGTCACCCGTTATAATAGTTTCATGGGGTATATTGTTACATAGCCAGTGCAGAAGTTGTTCTGCTGTATTGCTGTTTTGTCCTGGTAGGATGTAAAGCCCGGTGATGCAGATGGCTTTTCTGTTAAGTCTGAGATGTGCTATGAGGTATCATGCATTGCTAAATGTTGGTAAATGGTGTGGATAAAGACTAAGTTCTGGGGAGTTTGTGTGTGTTATTGCTACCCCTCCACCTAATTTGTTTGCTCTCAATTCTGAAAATGTTATAACTTGGAGGTGGTATTTCATTGTCTTTTATGTGAGGTTTTAACCAGGTTTCTGTGACTACAGCTGTATCAGGGTTGTAAAATGCTAGGCATGCTTAGAATGTTTTCTTGGAGTTTGTTGCAAATGCTTCTGAGGTTAATATTAAGTAGTATTACATCAGATGCCTTTGTAGCTAGAGGTGTTGAGCTTGTGGAGGATATTGATGCAGTTTGTGACATAGTAGAAGGCCTTGAGTTTGAATGGATGTATCTGTTGAGTTTCAGATGAGTGACTCAGTGACAGAGATGAAAATACCATTTATATTTGGATTTGTTTATAAGGAGGCAGTGTGTTGTGTTCAGGTTAGTTTTTACATAGTTGTAGCTAAATAGGTTGGAGGGATTTGGTGGATGTATTTGTGATGAAATGAAAAAAGGTGTGCCTCCATGGTCCAGTGGTATAGCACTGCACTCCAGAATGCAGGTATGTGCGTTTGAGGCCTAGGGGCAAACTTTTCTACTTAAGAGAAAGGCACAAATCCATGCTGTTTTCTTGAACATAGGGGACATATATTGGGTAAAATTGAGTTATATTGACTAGGCTTGTAAGGGCTCTTAAGCCATTGGCCTAGTAATCTCCTATGAACCTATGAATGTGCTGTTGTGATATATGCGGTTGTGGGTTGTTGGGTGATTTGCTCTTTGGAGAGATTCAAGTTTGATAGCTAGTTGTGTGCAAGTGTGGGAGAAGAGTAATAGAGAGGTTACATGTAGGTATCATTGTTGTTTGATGTAATCTGTGTAGGGTTTGTAGGAGATTTTTTGGGGAGATATCAGTGAGATGTAAGTGATTGATGGGTGAACATATCTAGTTGTTTTTGTTTTGTTTAGAGAAAGATCTAAAAGGTAATCAAAATCTAATGTTAATTATTCTTTGTAATTTTTTTATCAGACTGGTTATAGGTTGCTGCTTGCTATGTTTCTACAAAGCTGCTTAGTTTCAGGGATAATTACACTGAAACACAGTATATGTTTCAAGTGTGACAAGAGAGAATAAGTGTAGGGAACAACTGCTCAACCGAAGAAAGGGTAACCTATTACAAGATATAGCAGAAACAGTGCATTTAATGTATTGCTTAGCAGTAAGGTAAGACCAGCGGGGTGTAGTAGAAAACTGGCTCTAATGGCACACCTAATAGCAGTTTGACAGAAGCTAGTATTTTCCTGCTTTATTAATGTCTACTCTTTGTTTACATTTTTCCAAGAGGTGGAATAATTGGGATGGATAAATCTTGTCTGAGATGTAGATGAGAGAGATATTCATACCACCAACAGTAATGGGAGACAGTTAATTCTTCTGTATTGGGCAGTTGAATTCCTAGGGGGAGAGGGGTCTAGATGAGTGCTCTATGAGGTTGGATAGTGAGTGATATCATTTAAAGCAGGTAATACTGTTGTGATGGATGGTATAGGGTGGATGTATATGTAGAAATGGTTCTGATATGTAACTGTGTCTTTAAGAAGATTTGTGATGTCATTAAAAAGTGTGAGGAGAGCACTAGAATGAAATGTTTGGCTCTGGGGATGGCTGGTGAATTGGGCGTGGGAGGGGAAAGCAGGTCGCACCTCCAACTAATGTGGGAGACAATCAGTCTGGGCTTTCTCAAACCCAGTGTTTCTGCACATCCAGCCCAATAAAGGTAAACAAATGGCTTGAGCCAGAGTTTTGCTGTGGCTGTTAAAAGACAGAAACTGAAAGTGAAGCTACATTACTATAAACTAGTGATAAGGCAGACCCTACAGAATGGGGAGCAGTGTATCACTAGGTGCTCAGGCATGCTTAAACATGAAAGCAGCCCAAACAGAAGGGCAGTAACAACACAGGTAAGCACTTTATGCCATCAGTACATGCTGTGGCATTGTTCTTAATACTTAAGCTCTGTGAAATAGGATACAAAAACAGCTGCTACAATTACTTAAAGTATTTACAGCAGTGAGGAGGCAGAGAGGGGTAAATTACAAGTGCCTATGAATGCTGGTGTGTACCTTTTCCCTTCACTGATGTGGGCAGGTCAGACTTTAAAGCATCTTCTCCCCGTAGTTGAATTCTTGCTATTCTATAATATTATGGATATCACCTATTACAAGAATAGCAAAGTTTTAACATTTTATTATACTGACCAAACAATGAATCCCTGCTCCCGAACACTTTTTTCTAACCCTAAATGTCTATCAGAAAAAACTAAATGAAAACTCCAGCCAAGCTAGAACTTCCAGTGAGTGACCTCCCGAACCTCCTGTAACAGAGGCACATGGGATACATGCAAATGACCCTTATGAACATCAGGTGTTTTAGCTATATGGCGATTCTGATTGCCCATGACTTTTATATTTGAAATCATTTTAATGGACAATTTTAGGCCAATAAAGCCAAACCCCACTAGCCACACATATGCATATTTCGGCCTTGTTATGACCTCGTCAGCATAGCATAAGCAAAATGTTTGACTAAGCATAAGAAACACAGGGTTGTTATACCCAGCTGAAATATGCAAATCCATGGCTAGTGGGGTTTGGCTTTATTGGCCTGAAATTGTCCATTAAAACAACTTCAAATGTAAATGTCATGGGCAATCAGAATCACCATATAGCTGAAACACCTGATGTTCATAAGGGTCATTTGCATATATCCCATGTGCCTCTGTTACAGGAGGTTTGGGAGGTCACTCATTGGAAGTTCTAGCTTGGCTGGAGTTTTCATTTAGTTTTGTTCTGATTGGTTTTTCAGTGTGACCTTCTACCTCTTTGTTTTAACCCTAAATGTCTAGCGAAGAGAAATAAAGACCAGGAAATGAAAGGAGGTTACTATAAATGAGCATGCTACTATCAGGTAAACAGATCACCCATGTGGAAAAACATATTTAGTTGGACAATTAGTGTGTTAATACGATGAGAGGTGCTACATATATGAGTATGTATTAAAAATAGAAAAATGTATTAGAAAGCAGTAAGGGACCAGAAAAAAGTATAGTATTCTGCTAGAAAGGAAAAGAAGAGATAAAGTTCTAAAGAAAATATCAGACTAAACAGGAAAAGCACTGAAGTACATCTCTAGCAAAATGGTCTCCATCTTATACAAAACATGACACCCATTTCAGTAACCTAGAAGGATAACTGATAACATCAAGGGCTGTTTTACAAAATATGCATTCGGTTAAAATTGAACATTATTGTAAACATTGCATTAGAGTCCTGAGGCATAAACAATGTCAGAACCTGGCTCCTCTTTTGCATTTTAGCACATAAGTGTTGCAAAACAGTCAACTAAAGAAAAAAACTTCAATGTTAAGGGAATTAGCACATTAGAACAGACAGAAATGATGCAGTTTACAATGGAAAATAAGAGCTACTTTGCACACTGTGATGATCTAAACATTCATTGACTGTGGGCCAGATTCAGGAAGGCTTACACGGAGTTTAAGAGTAGTGTAAGCCTCCGTGTAAGCCTCCTGATTCAGCAACAGCCCAAATCTCCGTGTAAGAGACAGCTAACACGTCTCTTACACGGAGTGGGCGTGGAAATGCTCAATACCTCATTTGCAGCTCCAAGATATGCAAATGAGGTATGTGAGCGATCCAAAGCTCAAACCAGTCCGTAACGGAAGACGTGTTGCAGAAATGTACTCAGCTGACAACTGAGTACATTTCTGCAAAATTAAAACGGAGCTATGTCAGCTCCAAATAAAGGGTGCATTTGTTACAGTAGCATGCCAATGGCCAAATATGTGGCCATTGGCATGAAAGTGTTGCAAAAAAGTTATATAACTTTTTTTTTCCACGGATTTATGTGTTTAACTGAAGCGCACACCACGCAAACGGGGTGCGCTACCTAAAACTGAAAACAGAAGCTTATAAGCCCACAATTGTGGGATTTATGTATTACATGAAATGTCAATGGAGGGACTTGCAGAGCAAAAACAATATGGCCTCCGTTAGTGGTTGTCAAGGGGAAGCTCCGTGTAAGATATGTAACTAAGCATTACTAGGCAATCCTATGTAAATGAGGGTTACAATACTGAATCACACTGCCACATAGGTAATGAGCACTTTCTGAGTAGTGTAAGAGTTAGAGAAGGGGAGGAACAGAGTAAGAGGTAGGTGACATCATGGGGGAAGGATAGAAAGAAATGTACCAGATTGGAGGGCAATGTAAGGTAAGAGATGACAGACAGACATCAGGGAGGGAGGTGTGTCCCAACAGAACACTAGGAAAGTCAAGAAATTGAGGGCATACGCTATCCCTACACTCTAAGTTTCTTGATATACGTGCATGCTGCAGCGCGTGTAAGGCAGGTTCTACATGTGGGAGCGTGTTGCAAACTGTTTACAACGGTTTGCTGGCGTGCACATGTGTAAGGCAGTGTGCGTGCTTTAGCATGAATCAGCCTAGATAACACCGTGTAAGGATGTGTGCGCTGTAACACCGTGTAGGGATGTGTACGCCGCTTAAGTGACTGTGAGTGTGTTTAAGCTGGTGTGCACATTGCTCCCCTCAGGAAACAGAGAGGAAGCAGGAAACAACCAAAATACAGGAAACTGCCAGGAATACTGCTCGAGTTAATTGGTGGAAACAATTGGAAGCAGGCAATTACACAGGCAGACTAGAAACCCAACCCAGCACTTAAAACACAACAGAGAGCAGTGCAGGCTGTTTCTCACAAGAGATACTGCCAGAAACTAAGCTATCAGAATTGAAAACTGAAAAAGCTGAACTCAGAGCAGAAATGCTAGGGGCTGCCATAGCTGTTATAATCAGACATAGGTGAATTGCTGAGGGTGGTGATAATGCAGATGCTGACAGACAACCCAGAGTGAGGAGAAGGAGAAGAGTATACAGGCCCAGGGTCACCTACCATGGGTTACATGAGCTGGAGATAGTAGAGCGCTATAGAGTGGACAGAGAGCTCCTGCAGCAGATTGTTGAGCTGTGCAGGCCACGCCTCACACAGAACCAACAGAGGGGAACCCATCCCAGTGGAAACCAAGGTATGTGTTGGCCTAAGAATACTAGCAACAGGTACCTTCCAGAGACCAACTGGCGATATGATGGGGATATCACAGGCATCAGCCTCCAGGGTACTGCACCAGTTCCTGGATGCCATGTCACCACATGTCAGTGATCATATATATGTCCCTAATGACTGTGAGGTTGTGGCCAGCAATATGCGTCTCTTCCAGCAAATAGCGGGATACCCTGAGGTGCTGGGTGCAATAGACTGCACGCACATACGCATCAAGGCACCAGCCGGTGAGCGGGGTAGAGTCTACATTAACCGCATGGGATACCCCTCCATCAACTGCCAGGTCGTGTGTGATGCCCAGGGCATAATAATGAATGTGTGTGCTGGCTGCCCTGGGAGCTACCACGATTCCCACATCTGGCATCTGACGCAGCTGTACCAATCATTTGCCAATGGGGACTTCCCACACGGACACCTAGTAGGGGATGCTGGTTATGCACTTGAGCCGTGGCTGATGACACCCATCAGAAATGCACACACACCTGAACAGGAACGCCATAATGAGGCACACGCACAAACACGTAATATCATAGAGCGTGTGTTTGGGCTGCTCAAGTCACGGTTCCGGTGTCTGGACACGCCTGGTGGAGCTTTGCAGTACACACCAACTACATGTACCCAAATGATCATGATATGTGCTATGCTACATAATATGATCCTGGAAACAGCTGCAGCAGGACCAGCACAGGGCTGGGCCAAACATCCCCCCACCATTGCCAAGGCCACCACAGGCAGAGGTGACTTGGAGGAGGAACAACCTGACCTTGTCCCAGTAGGCAGAAGGAGGCGTGCACAGTATGCCCTGGCCTTGGCAAAGAGGCAACGATAGCACATATGCTTGGTCAGTAGGAACACTGGGACTGATACCCGCTCTGACTCACTCATACAGTAACAGGGATGCCTAACATGACACAACCTGCTTCCAAACGTACAGGGAGTGTAGTATGTGCATCCGACAGAGGCAGCCCTGCAGCACCACCCGAGGCATGAATGCCATGTGTTAAGTAATGTAACACCATGTATCATATGCACACCTGAGGACCATGACTAACATCCACCCTCACCAATCATAAACCACAAAACACAAACCCACCTCATAGCTATCACAAGGGATAGGAACCTAGATGTAATGCTACCCAATGCCAAAGGTATAAACAGCAAGATGTGTGCAGTGTAAATGCACACAGTATAGGAATGCACATATCAGTGCTGTAATAGAAAACAGGGTCAAAGCGCACATCAGCACCCTGACACTACCAGGGTCACACCTCATACAGTGATGTACATGTGCAAAAACATGGAACAAGATACAAAATGAGGGTGACTACCAATAAATGGCATGGATAACCACACACCCCTGTTGTTACCACAACAAGAAGCAACATGCATTAGCCATGGTCAAACACCAATGGCTAAAACTGACTACTACTATATAGCTTGCTGCAGACCACTGTCCTAATAGCAGGAACTGCCCCAGGCCTATGTTCACAGGTTCACAGGTTCATACTAGGCTATCTGCCCTAGGGCATTTATAAGCCTAGACCAGAGTTCCGTGGAGTCTGCCGCCCTTCACTCTGACGGATAATTTGCCCATTATATTGCTGTGCCTCTGACAAGCAGTGATACTGAGGTTATCCCTGGGGCATACCTGCAATCTCCCATCCATTGATTAAGATCGCACTTGAACAAAGCCAGTGAGGTACTCAGCCTCACATGTACCAGGATGTTGTTCCACAGCATAGGGACTCTCTGGTTGAAGAATCTGTCCCTCCAGCACATCCTATTAATATCTGTGTTGAGGTTTAAATCTCCTGCCACTGTAGTTCTGATGGATGTAGAGGTCTTGAGGTGAAGCGTGTACATTAACTCAGGTTTGGACATGGCCTTGGATGTCAGGCACAGGTCACCTCTGAGCAGACGGTAAGTCACGGAATCAAGCTGGAATTCCTTCAGTCGGGCAGCATAAGAAATATGTTTGAGACCCTTTCTCCTCCTGTCGAGGAATTTGTGGGCCCATCCAATTGCCATAGGTGTCGGGTCATATACATGCTGAATGGGGCATTGCACTCAATCAATGGTCCGATGAGTGAAGAGTACAGGGAACAATGACCTCCTGGATCTAGATGTGAATCCCTGCATGATGAGGTGGGCAATGTAGAAGTTCTACCTAACTACCCTGGCAACGTGAGTGTCAAACAAAGGTTACTGTCAACCTGGGTGCCCAGGTCCCTGATAACCTCCTGTGTGCTTAGAGGATTGCCACCTACATGGGAACTAGTGGTAACCTTGTTCTTCCCAAAGGGTATGGCTATGCATTGTTTAGTGTTTAATGTAAGGCCATGGCTCTGGCACCAGTTATCCGTGTCTATGACACCCTTCTGAAGGATGTCTGTGTCAGATGGGTGTCCAACTATGGTTCCCAGTTTGCAGTCATCTTCAAACTTTGTCAGCCATAATCCTGCTGTGTTTGCTTGTACTTCTGAAAAGTAGATGCTGAGCAATAGTGGGCCCAGGACTGAGCCCTGTGGGACACCACTTGTGACAGTTGTGGAGTGTGACATGGCACCAGCAAGTCTGAACCTGTCTGTTCTGTCACGTAGCCAGTTTGCAACCCATCTTGTGATGTATGGGTTCACATTTAAGCTGGTGATGTTTTCAATGATACCCGAGTGGGGTATTGTGTTGAAAGCCTTTGCCAGGTCAAGGTAGGCTGTGTGGAGTGCCTTGCCCTTGTCAATGGCCTTGGTGTCTGTTATGAAACAGTCAACCAAGTTTAAAAGGCATGATCTGCCCTCGACAAAGCCTAACTGGGTCGGATCTAATGTCTGCAAGTCCCTATGTCCTCATCTATGACTTCCATTATGATCTTCTCCATAGCTTAGCAGACCCTGCTTGTCAAGCTGATGGGATGGTAGTTTCCGTGGTTGGTGGAGGCACCCCCATGTGAAGTGGGTCCACCATTGACATATGCCACTCCTTGGGAACATATCCTGAGTTGAGGCTAAGATCAAACAGCTGCCCTGACTGCGGGTTTAATTCTTGAGTGAGTTCATGGAGCACAAAACCAGGGACACCATCTGGTCCCATGGATGCTGCGTCCTTTCCCTTGGATAGAGCAGTTCCCACCTGAGCATTTGAGATGTTTGGGGGGCTACAATCCTCTTTCATACATATCTCTCCAGTTGTGGTGGAGGGGTGGGGGGAGAAATCTGCACTGAACCTGTCAGCCAGTATGTTGGCAATGTCTGTAGGTTCAGTGATATTTACATTCTGAGCCTATTCTGAGCATATCTGGGAGTTTCCTCCCAGGTGTTTGTATAAAAGGCCTCATGGTTGTCCCGTGAGTCCTTAGTGGGTTTACTCCCAATATTCGCCTTGGATGATTTCATGGGGGAACTCAGTGTTTCACCTATATTGAGCAGGGTGTCTACCCTTCCACGGATATCGCCTATCTTGTAGTACCTCCTTCCTTGTGTTGTAGTGCTTGTTTATGGCTGAGGTCCACCACACTGGACGCTTGCCTCTGGTACAACGAGTCTGTGTTTTGTTTGGGATTGCCTCATCCATGCAGTCCTGAAGGTGCTGGTAGAAGGCAGTTGTAAGTGATACAGTGGCTTGGGTAATGGTGTCTGCTGGCTTAGGGGCTTTGAAAGAGACCACACCAGTCATTAGAAGTGTGTAGTCGGCTTCTGAGAAGTTCTGCACTGTGGTCTTTTCTATCTGGGGTGGGGGTGGGATGTGGACTTCCACTGAGAGTAGGTTATGATCTGATCTCACCAATGATGGGTATACCTCTGGTGTTGAACATTGTGAGCCCATGTTTGTGATGATGAGATCTACTATGTTGTCTCCTCTTGTGGGGATGGTGACTAGTTCTTCCATGGCATGTGAGTGTATGAACTCTAGGAACCTGTGGGCTAGAGTGTTGTGGCTGTAGTACTGATCCCAGTCTATATTTGGATAGTTGGGATCACCCAGTGTGATGGTGTTTGCAGGTACATGTATCCCCACCACTGTTTTCATGAAAGCTCTGTGAGGTACCTGAGTTTCAGAGGATGGCCTGTAACATGCTACAAACTGCAGAGCAGTCTTGCCTATGGTTAATTGCACCGGATGGTGTCCAATGCATCGTGTGTTGCCACCAACCATGAGGTGAGGGTGTCCTTGATGAATATTGCTATTGCCACCCCTCATAGTGGTAATATGTGTACTGCATAGATACAAAATATTGTGCCTCTGACTTAGTAGTGACACATTATGACCACCTTACATAATTGAATAATGTGACTATGCCTCTGTCTAGTCTGTGCCCCTGTCCACATGCAGCTGTCCAGATGTCTCTTGAAGAGAGTCAGTGAGGTACTCTGTCTAACATGAACTGGGATACTCTGCTAGAGTTTGAGATGCCTCTGAGTTATGACTCTGTCCCTTCAGCATGTCCTATACATGTATGTGCTGAGGTTCAAATCTTTAGCTCCCATGTTTCTGGTGGATGTGGATTGCTTGCAGTGGAGCATGTCTACCAAATCCTGATTGGACATGGTCTTGTATGTCAGGCATAGGTCACCTGTACGTATGTGGTATGACACTGAAAAAGCTTGTTTTAGTTATTCTGGAAGTATATGACATGTGTTGTAGATCCCTGATCTTCATGGTAAGGTACTTGTGGGGTCTCTCCAGCTGCTGCAAGTGCTGGTTGAGGTACATACCAAATGGGGCGTTGTATTCAAGCATGGGCCTGATAAGGGAGAAGTATAGTGGTACAATGACCTCCTATGGTCTGGATGGAATACCCTCCATGATAAGGTGGCCAAGATAGAAAGTCTGTCAAACAACTTTGGCAACATGGGTGTCAAATGAGATGTCACTATCTACATGTGTCCCCAGCTGTCTGATTTGTTTCCTGTACTCATTGGGTTGCTGTCTATGTACAGATCTGTGGGTACTGTGTTCCTCCCAAAGGGGATGGCTACACATCAGTTGCAGTCAGTTTCAGGCCATGAGTCCAGCACCAGCTATCTGTCTGTGTGACGGCAGTCTGTAGGATGTGTGTGCTGGCTGATGTATTCACTATGGTGCCCAGGTTGCAGTCATCTGTAAACTTTGTCGGCCACAACCCTCCTATGTTTGCTTTCACATCTGAAAAGTAAATACCAAATAAGAGAGGTCCCAGGACACAACCTTGTGGGACACCACTTGTGACTGGCTTTGAACCTGACAAGGCACCTGCAATGTTGACATTATGGGTTCTGTTTCTGAGCCATTTTGCAACCTATGCTGTGACATATGGTGTTATATTTCAGCTGTTGAGCTTGTCTATGATGCCTGAGTGGGGTATTGTGTCAAAGGCCTTAGCCAAGCGCAGGTTGTGTGTACTGTGTAGCCCTCATCAACGGCTCTACTGACAGTTTCAAAGTAGTCAACTTGGTGCAAAACGCAGGATCTGCCCTGTACAAAGCTGAATTGGGTGGGATCAAGGGTCTGTAGGACACCAATGTCTCTGTGTGGAAGCTCCATAATGACCCTTCACAAAGCTTTGCAGACAAGGCTGTTTAAGCTTGTGTGGTGGTAGCTGCCAGGGTCTGTGGAGGCATCTCCTTTGTGGAGTGGGACCACTGTTGCCACGCCAGTGTTCAGGTACAGATCCTGTAGCAAGGCTAAGGTTAAATAGCATCTGCATATACAGGTTTAGCTCCATCTGTAGTTCACATAGCATGCAACTGGGGATACCATCAGGTCCCATTGATGCTGTGTACTGCCTTTGCTGACTGCGGCTCTCACATGGACATCCAGGATGACAGTGAGGTTACATACAGCTGTGATAACTATCATGTTTTGGGGGTGAGGGAGGGGGTACATTGCACTGAACTGGTCTGCCAGGGTGTCACTAATATCTGTCAGGTCCCTGGAATATAAGTTGTTGTGTACCAAATCTGAGCATATATGAGGGTTCCCACCCAGGCGTCAGACATAACTGAAGAAAGCAGTGTGGTTACCTTCATCGTCTGTGGTGATTTATGTCCCCAAGTTGAACTTGGGTGTCTTTATGTGAGAATGTAGCTTTCTACTACTGCTGATCACAGCTGCCTTACATTCTGGAGATGTAGCTCTGTCTTGCATTAGTATCCTTCATCTGTTATACAGTTAGTTTATGGCTGGGGTCCATCAGACAGGCCACTTTCCCTTGGTGGTGAGGGTCTCATTCTCATTTGCGATTGCATGGTCCATGCTTACTCGGAGATGTCCGTAGAAAGTGTCTGTGCAGGAGTCACCATTGTGTGTTGTGGTTTCCACTGGCCCAGTGGGCTTAATGGATACCATCTCAGTCCGAAGAAGTGTGAAGTCAGCTTCTGAGCTGTTTGTCACTATACCCCTGGTATCATACTAGCACTGACACAGGTGTAGACAATTCCCCAGAATCCATCAAACAAAATGGACATGCAGGCTTACAGATGCCCTAGGGGGGTAGCCTAGTATGAACCCATTATGATACAGATTGTACAGGACACTACAGATAACCCCAAGGGTGTTGCAAATGATGGTAGTAAGCATGTTGTTGATTCCTGGATATGCTCCGGATCACACAGATATTACAAACAACATACCAGACACACACAGGTATGGCCAACATACATCCTGACATGTGCAGTGCAAACCCCCCCCCCATAATGCCAAATACCTTCCCCAGCAGACTGCCGCCTCCCTGACATTTTGTCACCCTTACCACAGGGTACGTACCCAAAGAGCAGTGTACAACAACAGTGGGTGTTCTCAACAAAGGTGTCTCCTGAATGGATAGTAAAAACAACCAACACAGAATCATGAGAGGTTTGGTCTGCACAGCTATGGAAAGGACCAGCATGTACCACAGACATAATGATATTGTGGATCTATTGACACCCGACCCTACCCAGTGTGGGTTTACAAAGTGCAGACCCCACCCCTAAACATGTGTGACTCAGTTGAAACAGTACTTGAAGTCAGTGATGAGGGCAATGTGGTCCACACAGTGTAGCTGGACCTTGCAAAGCCTTCTGTACAATACCCTATGTGTTCCGTATAGATTTGCTCACCAGCTGATATATACACCCCAATGTCATGAGAGGGGTTGCAAACCAGACCAACGACAGAACTGACATGGTCAGACATGCAGCAGCCATGTCAGACTACAAACCACATATAACAGGCATCCCACAAAGCTTGGTCCTGGGACCTTCACCATCTGGTATATATGCCCCATAGGTACAGGCCAACAAGTAAGGACTGTGCTGGAACATGTTTGTAGAGGACAACAAGCCGCCTGACATATCCGATACACCAGCTGACACAAGCATCCAATAAAAGGGCCACATAGAAACAGACAACTGGTGCCATAGCCATGTCAGCATGTTAAATGGTGAAAACAGTATAGTCAGCCTCTGTGGATATCCAGTAAGTGACCACTAATTCCCACATAGGTGTTGACCCATGACATACCTAACATGTAATGCCAGAATGGGGGACACAAGGTGATAGATATCCTGCATTGGACAAAAATGTGGCTGTAGGGTTAACAGAAACAATCCGTATACCAACCTAATCATGAGGGTTATGACATCTAGCTAACGGGAGGTCATTGTGGTTTTGCAGTTATCTTTCAGCAGCATTACAAATGACCACAACAGCACCTGTGGGGTGTACCTCAGCAGATACATTCAGCAACTGTAAAGTCCACAACAGTACCTCACCAGGAGTATCAAAGAGCTGGAACACATGTAATGTGTCGCCTGATTAAACAGAATTCAGCTCCACACACTGCCATGCTGGCCACCCAGACACAAGCTGTGCCTGATGTAGAAAGCCATGTCCAAGCTGGCAGCAATGCACATGCTGCACCTTGTACAATGTGAATGGCAGGGAGATATGCACATGAGGGACCTGAACCCCAGCACTGACATACATAGGACAAGCTGTACTGCATTATCCATAACACAGAAGCCACCCGCACGCATGAGTAAACTACCAGTACAGGTTATCCATAGAGTCACTCATTGATTCTACTCAACAGGGATCCTAACGAGTGGATGGGAGATGGTAGGTATACCCTGGGTATCAATGTTGTGTCACAGGTAGACAGAGGCACAGTATACAAAACAAGACATATGTCATGTCAAACTGCACTTACGATGTGTTGATGGACAAACACACTATCCAATAAGCATTAGAAATGGCCTTGGGCACATCGGTAGTGTTTGCCAATGTACACCCATGTTGTGGAATACACTACTGATGTTGGATGAGGCCGTTGTAAGTAGTTCACATATGAACATAATGCAACATGGTCAGATAGGTTCATAGGTTCATAGGTTCATACTAGGCTATCTGCCCCAAGGCAGTTCTAAGCCTAGCCCAGAGTCTGGTTGCGTACGCCACCCCTTATATGGAAACAGTACTGTGCCCATTAGTTGGACGTGCCTGTCTCCAGCAGTGACACAGTGACGATCCCCGGGTAAACCTATGATTTCCCATCCACAGGTCAGGATACCTCTTGAACAGAGCCAGCAAGGTGCTGTGACTCACATGGACCGTGATTGTATTCCACAGCATAGGGAGTCTCCGAGTGATAAATCCACCCCTCCAACATGTCCAATGTACATCCCTGCTATGGTGTAAGTCACTTGCACTAGTGGTTCAGGTGGATCTGATGATTTTGAGGTGGAGCATGTCCATTAATCCCTGGTTGGACATGCTTGCATGTCATGCACATGTCACCTGTAAGCAGACAGTATGTGACTGAATAGAGCTGTAGTGTCTTCAATCTGGCAGCATATGACAGATGTTGGAGACCCTTTATCCTTTGTTGGGGACATTCAGGGTCTCTCCACTTGCTGCAGATGTCAGGTGAGATACATCCAGATAAGGCAGTGTACCAGATCACCGTCCGATAAGTGAAGAGTACAGGGGAACAATGACCCACTAGATCTGGATGTGGATCCCTTCCTGATCATGTGGACAATGTAGAAGGTCCTACTAGCCACTTTAGCAATGTGAGTGTCATCAGAACAGTGACTGTCAACCTGGGTCCCCAGGTCCATGATAACCTCCTCTGTGCTTAGAGGATTGCCACCTATATGGTAGCTTGGGGTTACCTTGCTTTCCCTGAAGGGTATGACTACACATGTTTTGCAAGTTGACTTCAGGCCATGGCTCTGGCACCAGCTATCAGTGTGCGTGAGTCCCTTCTGAAGGATATCCGTGTCTGATGCACTGTCCACTATGGCACCCAGTGTGCAGTCATCTGCAAACTTTGTCAGCCAAAGTCCTCCCATGTTGGCCTGTACTTCTGAGAAGTAGATAACAAACAATAGGGGGCCAAGGACTGAGCCCTGTGTGAGACCACATGTGACTGGCCTGGTGTCTGACATAGTGCCAGCAACTCTAACCCTGTGGGTCCTGTCCGTCAGACAGTTTGCAACCTGATCTTGTGATATATGGGTGTACATTTCTGTTGGTAGGGTTTCCTACAATACCTGAGTGGGGAATTGCGTTGAAAGTGTTTTCAAGGGCAAGGTAGGCTCTATGGACTGCCTTTCCCTCATCAATGGCCTTAGTTACTGTTTTGATAATGTCAACCAAGTACAAAAGGCATGACTTGCCCTTGATCAACACAAACTGGGACAGGTACAATGTCTGCATGTCCCCCATATCTTTCTTTATGAGCTCCATTATGATCCTCTCCATAGCTTTGCAGACTACACTTGTTAAGCTTATGGGGCAGTAATTACCAGAGTCCATAGAGGCACTGCCTTTGTGCAGACATGCACAACTGGACCCTAAAGAGGCTGTTGTGCACAGTATGGAAATGTAAATCAGTGATAGGACTAAAGCCCAGGATACTGTCCACCACAGTGAAAGTACTGAACCACTACACTGTACAGTACTACAGTGCTAGGTCAGTAGGAATGGATGTTAACAATTGTATGCAAAGTATCCCATGCAAAACCTGCAGGCACAGTATAATCCCTGTTGTGTTCACAGGAAGCATCTGGACAGTAACTACACAACATGTCACAGAACACACAACCTTAAACAGGAGTTATTTTTTGGAGTTCACACTCATCCACAACTGTGATGGGCTGCATAGTTCAACATATGGAAAGCTCACACTGGGCATGCTCACACACTTTGATAAATGAGACATCATTCACACAACATGCCATGGGAAGGCTGAACTGGGCATGCTCACACACTTAGTTCAAATGTTCCTCTTAACAACTGTGAAAACACACCACAGGATGCACATTCCCCATTCCAAACAATGAAGATGTCAGCACCCTATAAGTAGATCAGTAGAAATGCTATCTCCCAGTAATCCGAATAGCGCGCTCTGCTAATGCGTCTGTCTCTAGTGTCATAACATAGTTAGGTAGGGGTTTGAATCCAGCAAGTGGCATGTGTGTGTGTGAATGGGGGTAAGTGTGTGTATAAGTGTGTATGAGAAGAACATCCCTTTTGGCAACTGTGGAAACACACCACAGGGAGCTCATTCCACTTTCTAAACACTGATGATGTCAGCACCCTATAAGTAGATCAACTGAAATAAAATCTCCCAGTAATGCGAATAGCGCGCTCTGCTAATGCGTCCGTCTCTAGTGTCATAACATAGTTAGGTAGGGGTTTGAATTCTGCAAAGGGAATGTATGTGTGTTAGTATGAGTGGGGTTTGTGTGTGTGCATAACGCTGTGGAGAGAAAGTGCCTTTTGCCAACTGGGAGAACACACTACAGGGTGCACATCCCTCTTCGTAAACACAGATGATGTCAGCACCCTCTAAGTACAGCATTGGAAAAGATTGCTCCTACTAATGCAAATAGCACACTCTGCTAATGTGTCTGCCTTTAGAGTCATAACACATCTAGGTAGGGGTTTGGATCTTGCAAATGGAAAGTATGCGTTTTACTGTGGGTGGGGTTGGTGTGTGTGCACAATGGTGGAGGTGGGATGTCTCTTTGCCAGATAGGGCTATTGACAGCAGGGTGCTCATTTCCTTAACAAACAGTGATGTTGACAGCACCCTGTACAAACAGAACAACAACACAGAAGGTGTTGGTACCAATGATGCATGTAAGGTTACACTTCAACTAATGTCCACAAAACAAAGTAGGATAAACAAATGCTCCTTTTACTCTATCCAAACAACATGGCAACAGACAACTGCCACTACTCAGTATAGTGCTACATGCTACTGTAACATGCAGATGTACCAGAATATACCTAGATAGTGTTTTGAAGCCTGAATGTGGCAAGTGTGTGGATGTGGGATGTTACTGTGTGTGCATTTCCGTATGGAAAACATGTTTGAGATATTGGCAATATTGTTGCAGACAGCTTAGGTGCAGATATCCCCCCCCCATTCTCCTACACAAGTGGAATTAGATTTGGCCATTAAAACTTTACCTCACATGCTTTGGATGGTACATCTCCTATATTGCCTTTATACTAATTCCTACTATTGACTGTTATATTTATTTTAGCAGAGTGATTTTGTATGGCTGTCATGGCTTAGTGGTAGGTCATACAGACTAATGTTACCAAGGTCCTGGGTTCGAGACTGGCAGTGGGAATTTTTTTTGTCTCCAGACTTTCAAAATGAGTACAAGACCTGTCAATCAAAGTGCCATAAAGGCACTTTTAAGCACTTTAAACCAGGTCTGCACTCGTTAGCATGAATGAAGAAGGAGGCGCCCAGTATGACCTGGCCTTGGCAAAGAGGCAACGATAGCACATATGCTTGGTCAGTAGGAACACTGGGACTGATACCCGCTCTGACTCACTCATACAGTAACAGGGATGCCTAACATGACACAACCTGCTTCCAAACGTACAGGGAGTGTAGTATGTGTATCCGACAGAGGTGGCCCTGCAGCACCACCTGAGGCATGAATGCCATGTGTTAAGTAATGTAATATCATGTACAATATGCACACCTGAGGACCCCAACTAACATCCATATCCACGCATGACCCTGTGGAAACAGCTGCACGTCATACAGTGATGTACATGTGCAAAAACATGGAACAAGATACAAAATGAGGGTGACTAGCAATAAATAGCATGGATAACCACACACCCATGTTTGTACCACAACAAGAAGCAACATGGAATAGCCATGGTCAAAAACCAATGGCTAAAACCGACTACTACTATATAGCTTGCTGCAGACCACTGTCCTAATAGCAGGAACTGCCCCAGGCCTATGTTCACAGGTTCATACTAGGCTATCTGCCCTAGTGCATGTATAAGCCTAGCCATAGTGATGTGGCTATTGCCACCCCTTATAGTGGTAATAAGTGTACAGAATAGATTCTGAATATTGTGCCTCTGACTTAGTAGTGACACATTATGACCCCTTATGTAATTGAATAACATGACTGTGTCTCTGTCTAGTCTGTGCCTCCGTCTCATATGCAGTTGTCCAGATGTCTCCTGAAGAGAGTCAGTGAGGGACTCTGTCAAACATGAACTGGGATACTCTGCTAGAGTGTGAGATGCCTCTGAGTTATGGCTCTGTCCCTCCAGCATGTCCTATACATGTATGTGGTGAGGTTCAAATACTCAGCTTTCATGGCTCTGGTGGATTTGGATTGCTTGCAGTGGAGCATGTCTACCAAATCCTGATTGGACATGGTCTTGTATGTCAGGCATAGGTCACCTGTAAGTATGCGGTATGACACTGAACAAAGCTGGACTTCCTCTATTCCGAAGCATATGACATGTGTTGAAGAACCCTGATCTTCATGGTAGGTACTTTTCGGTGCAAAGGTGCAAAAGGCAGGATCTGCCCTGTACAAAGCTGAACTAGGTGGGAACAAGGGTCTGTAGGTCAGTAATGTGTCTGTGTAAGAGCTCCATGACTCCTCCCATATCTTTGCAGACAAGGCTGGTTAAGCCTGTGTGGTGGTAGTTGCCATAGTCTGTGGAGGCATCTCCCTTGTGGAGTGGGACCACTGTTGCCGTATGCCAGTGTTCAGGTACATATCCTGTAGCAAGACTAAGGTTAACTAGCAGTTGTATATATGGGTCCAGCCCTTCTGGAGTTCACATAGCATGCAACTGGAGATACCAGCAGGTCCCATGGATGCTGTGTACTTGTCTTTGCTGAGTGTGGCTCTCACATGGACATCCAAGATGACAGTGAGGTTACATACAGCAGTTATAACTATCTTGTTTTGGGGGTGAGGGAGGGGGTACATCGCACTGAAGCTGTCCGGCCGAATGTTGCCAATATCTGTCAGGTCACTGGAATATATGTTGTTGTGTACCAACTCTGAGCATATCCGAGGGTTCACAACCAGGTGTCTGACATAACTGAAGAAAGCAGTGTGGTTACCTTCATTGTCTTTGGTGATTTATGTCCCCAAGTTGACCTTGCATGTCTTCATGAGATAATGTAGCTTTCTACTAGTGCTGATCTCAGCTGTCTTCCCTTTGGAGATGTAGCTCTGTCTTGCATTAGTAACCCTCATCTGTCATACAGTTTGTTTATGGCTGGGGTCCACCAGACAGGACACTTTCCCTTGTGGAGAGGGTCCTGTTTCCAGTTGTGATTGTATGGTCCATGCTGTCTGACATCTAGCTAAGGGAGGTCATTCGGTTTTGCAGTTATCTTTCATTAGCAGTAGAAATGACCACAACAGCCCCTGTGGTGTACCTCATGCACACACATCCAGCACCTGTAAAGTCCACAACAGTACCTCACCAGGAGTATGACGGAGCTGGAACACATGTAATGTGTAGTCTGATTAAACAGAGTGCAGCTCCACACACTGCCATGCTGTCCACCCAGATGCAAGCTGTGCCTGATGTAGAAAGCCATGTCCAAGCTGGAATCAATGCACATGCTGCACCTTGTACAATCTGAATGGCAGGGAGCTATGCACATGAGGGACCTGAACCCCAGCACTGACATATATAGGACAGGCTGTACTGCATTATCCAAAACACAGAAGCCACCCCTACACATGAGTAAACTACCAGTACAGGTTGTCCATAAAGTCACTTGTTGAGTCCCCTCAACAGGAATCCTAATGAGTGGATGGGAGATGGGAGGTTTACCCTGGGTATCAATGTTATGTCACAGGTAGACAGAGGCACAGTATACAAAACAAGACATATGTCATGTCAAACTGCACTTACGATGTGTTGATGGACAAACACACTATCCAATAAGCATTAGAAATGGCCTTGGGCACATCGGTAGTGTTTGCCAATGTACACCCATGTTGTGGAATACACTACTGATGTTGGATGAGGCCGTTGTAAGTAGTTCACATATGAACATAATGCAACATGGTCAGATAGGTTCATAGGTTCATAGGTTCATACTAGGCTATCTGCCCCAAGGCAGTTCTAAGCCTAGCCCAGAGTCTGGTTGCGTACGCCACCCCTTATATGGAAACAGTACTGTGCCCATTAGTTGGACGTGCCTGTCTCCAGCAGTGACACAGTGACGATCCCGGGTAAACCTATGATTTCCCATCCACAGGTCAGGATACCTCTTGAACAGAGCCAGCAAGGTGCTGTGACTCACATGGACCGTGATTGTATTCCACAGCATAGGAGTCTCCGGTGATAAATCCACCCCTCCAACATGTCCAATGTACATCCCTGCTATGGTGTAAGTCACTTGCACTAGTGGTTCAGGTGGATCTGATGATTTTGAGGTGGAGCATGTCCATTAATCCCTGGTTGGACATGCTTGCATGTCATGCACATGTCACCTGTAAGCAGACAGTATGTGACTGAATAGAGCTGTAGTGTCTTCAATCTGGCAGCATATGACAGATGTTGGAGACCCTTTATCCTTTTGTTGGGGGACATTCAGGGTCTCTCCACTTGCTGCAGATGTCAGGTGAGATACATCCAGATAAGGCAGTGTACCAGATCACCGGTCCGATAAGTGAAGAGTACAGGGGAACAATGACCCACTAGATCTGGATGTGGATCCCTTCCTGATCATGTGGACAATGTAGAAGGTCCTACTAGCCACTTTAGCAATGTGAGTGTCATCAGAACAGTGACTGTCAACCTGGGTCCCCAGGTCCATGATAACCTCCTCTGTGCTTAGAGGATTGCCACCTATATGGTAGCTTGGGGTTACCTTGCTTTCCTGAAGGGTATGACTACACATGTTTTGCAAGTTGACTTCAGGCCATGGCTCTGGCACCAGCTATCAGTGTGCGTGAGTCCCTTCTGAAGGATATCCGTGTCTGATGCACTGTCCACTATGGCACCCAGTGTGCAGTCATCTGCAAACTTTGTCAGCCAAAGTCCTCCCATGTTGGCCTGTACTTCTGAGAAGTAGATAACAAACAATAGGGGGCCAAGGACTGAGCCCTGTGTGAGACCACATGTGACTGGCCTGGTGTCTGACATAGTGCCAGCAACTCTAACCCTGTGGGTCCTGTCCGTCAGACAGTTTGCAACCTGATCTTGTGATATATGGGTGTACATTTCTGTTGGTAGGGTTTCCTACAATACCTGAGTGGGGAATTGCGTTGAAAGTGTTTTCAAGGGCAAGGTAGGCTCTATGGACTGCCTTCCCTCATCAATGGCCTTAGTTACTGTTTTGATAATGTCAACCAAGTACAAAAGGCATGACTTGCCCTTGATCAACACAAACTGGGACAGGTACAATGTCTGCATGTCCCCCATATCTTTCTTTATGAGCTCCATTATGATCCTCTCCATAGCTTTGCAGACTACACTTGTTAAGCTTATGGGGCAGTAATTACCAGAGTCCATAGAGGCACTGCCTTTGTGCAGACATGCACAACTGGACCCTAAAGAGGCTGTTGTGCACAGTATGGAAATGTAAATCAGTGATAGGACTAAAGCCCAGGATACTGTCCACCACAGTGAAAGTACTGAACCACTACACTGTACAGTACTACAGTGCTAGGTCAGTAGGAATGGATGTTAACAATTGTATGCAAAGTATCCCATGCAAAACCTGCAGGCACAGTATAATCCCTGTTGTGTTCACAGGAAGCATCTGGACAGTAACTACACAACATGTCACAGAACACACAACCTTAAACAGGAGTTATTTTTGGAGTTCACACTCATCCACAACTGTGATGGGCTGCATAGTTCAACATATGGAAAGCTCACACTGGGCATGCTCACACACTTTGATAAATGAGACATCATTCACACAACATGCCATGGGAAGGCTGAACTGGGCATGCTCACACACTTAGTTCAAATGTTCCTCTTAACAACTGTGAAAACACACCACAGGATGCACATTCCCCATTCCAAACAATGAAGATGTCAGCACCCTATAAGTAGATCAGTAGAAATGCTATCTCCCAGTAATCCGAATAGCGCGCTGCTAATGCGCCTGTCTCTAGTGTCATAACATAGTTAGGTAGGGGTTTGAATCCAGCAAGTGGCATGTGTGTGTGTGAATGGGGGTAAGTGTGTGTATGAGAAGAACATCCTTTTGGCAACTGTGGAAACACACCACAGGGAGCTCATTCCACTTTCTAAACACTGATGATGTCAGCACCCTATAAGTAGATCAACTGAAATAAAATCTCCCAGTAATGCGAATAGCGTCCTCTGCTACGCGTCCGTCTCTAGTGTCATAACATAGTTAGGTAGGGGTTTGAATTCTGCAAAGGGAATGTATGTGTGTTAGTATAAGTGGGGTTTGTGTGTGTGCATAACGCTGTGGAGAGAAAGTGCCTTTGCCAACTGGGAGAACACACTACAGGGTGCACATCCCTCTTCGTAAACACAGATGATGTCAGCACCCTCTAAGTACAGCATTGGAAAAGATTGCTCCTACTAATGCAAATAGCACACTCTGCTAATGTGTCTGCCTTTAGAGTCATAACACATCTAGGTAGGGGTTTGGATCTTGCAAATGGAAAGTATGCGTTTTACTGTGGGTGGGGTTGGTGTGTGTGCACAATGGTGGGGGTGGGATGTCTCTTTTGCCAAATGGGGCTATGCACTGCAGGGTGCACATTTCCTTAACAAACAGTGATGTTGACAGCACCCTGTACAAACAGAACAACAACACAGAAGGTGTTGGTACCAATGATGCATGTAAGGTTACACTTCAACTAATGTCCACAAAACAAAGTAGGATAAACAAATGCTCCTTTTACTCTATCCAAACAACATGGCAACAGACAACTGCCACTACTCAGTATAGTGCTACATGCTACTGTAACATGCAGATGTACCAGAATATACCTAGATAGTGTTTTGAAGCCTGAATGTGGCAAGTGTGTGGATGTGGGATGTTACTGTGTGTGCATTTCCGTATGGAAAACATGTTTGAGATATTGGCAATATTGTTGCAGACAGCTTAGGTGCAGATATCCCCCCCATTCTCCTACACAAGTGGAATTAGATTTGGCCATTAAAACTTTACCTCACATGCTTTGGATGGTACATCTCCTATATTGCCTTTATACTAATTCCTACTATTGACTGTTATATTTATTTTAGCAGAGTGATTTTGTATGGCTGTCATGGCTTAGTGGTAGGTCATACAGACTAATGTTACCAAGGTCCTGGGTTCGAGACTGGCAGTGGGAATTTATTTTTGTCTCCAGACTTTCAAAATGAGTACAAGACCTGTCAATCAAAGTGCCATAAAGGCACTTTTAAGCACTTTAAACCAGGTCTGCACTCGTTAGCATGAATGAAGAAGGAGGCGTGCCCAGTATGACCTGGCCTTGGCAAAGAGGCAACGATAGCACATATGCTTGGTCAGTAGGAACACTGGGACTGATACTCTGACTCACTCATACAGTAACAGGGATGCCTAACATGACACAACCTGCTTCCAAACGCACAGGGAGTGTATGTGTATCCGACAGAGGTGGCCCTGCACCACCTGAGGCATGAATGCCATGTAAGTAATGTAATATCATGTACAATATGCACACCTGAGGACCCCAACTAACATCCATATCCACGCATATGACCCTGTGGAAACAGCTGCACGTCATACAGTGATGTACATGTGCAAAAACATGGAACAAGATACAAAATGAGGGTGACTAGCAATAAATAGCATGGATAACCACACACCCATGTTTGTACCACAACAAGAAGCAACATGGAATAGCCATGGTCAAAAACCAATGGCTAAAACCGACTACTACTATATAGCTTGCTGCAGACCACTGTCCTAATAGCAGGAACTGCCCCAGGCCTATGTTCACAGGTTCATACTAGGCTATCTGCCCTAGTGCATGTATAAGCCTAGCCATAGTGATGTGGCTATTGCCACCCCTTATAGTGGTAATAAGTGTACAGAATAGATTCTGAATATTGTGCCTCTGACTTAGTAGTGACACATTATGACCCCCTTATGTAATTGAATAACATGACTGTGTCTCTGTCTAGTCTGTGCCTCCGTCTCATATGCAGTTGTCCAGATGTCTCCTGAAGAGAGTCAGTGAGGGACTCTGTCAAACATGAACTGGGATACTCTGCTAGAGTGTGAGATGCCTCTGAGTTATGGCTCTGTCCCTCCAGCATGTCCTATACATGTATGTGGTGAGGTTCAAATACTCAGCTTTCATGGCTCTGGTGGATTTGGATTGCTTGCAGTGGAGCATGTCTACCAAATCCTGATTGGACATGGTCTTGTATGTCAGGCATAGGTCACCTGTAAGTATGCGGTATGACACTGAACAAAGCTGGACTTCCTCTATTCCGAAGCATATGACATGTGTTGAAGAACCCTGATCTTCATGGTAGGTACTTTTCGGGTGCAAAGGTGCAAAAGGCAGGATCTGCCCTGTACAAAGCTGAACTAGGTGGGAACAAGGGTCTGTAGGTCAGTAATGTGTCTGTGTAAGAGCTCCATGACTCCTCCCATATCTTTGCAGACAAGGCTGGTTAAGCCTGTGTGGTGGTAGTTGCCATAGTCTGTGGAGGCATCTCCCTTGTGGAGTGGGACCACTGTTGCCGTATGCCAGTGTTCAGGTACATATCCTGTAGCAAGACTAAGGTTAACTAGCAGTTGTATATATGGGTCCAGCCCCTTCTGGAGTTCACATAGCATGCAACTGGAGATACCAGCAGGTCCCATGGATGCTGTGTACTTGTCTTTGCTGAGTGTGGCTCTCACATGGACATCCAAGATGACAGTGAGGTTACATACAGCAGTTATAACTATCTTGTTTTGGGGGTGAGGGAGGGGGTACATCGCACTGAAGCTGTCCGCCGGAATGTTGCCAATATCTGTCAGGTCACTGGAATATATGTTGTTGTGTACCAACTCTGAGCATATCCGAGGGTTCACAACCAGGTGTCTGACATAACTGAAGAAAGCAGTGTGGTTACCTTCATTGTCTTTGGTGATTTATGTCCCCAAGTTGACCTTGCATGTCTTCATGAGATAATGTAGCTTTCTACTAGTGCTGATCTCAGCTGTCTTCCCTTTTGGAGATGTAGCTCTGTCTTGCATTAGTAACCCTCATCTGTCATACAGTTTGTTTATGGCTGGGGCCACCAGACAGGACACTTTCCCTTTGTGGAGAGGGTCCTGTTTCCAGTTGTGATTGTATGGTCCATGCTGTCTGACATCTAGCTAAGGGGAGGTCATTCCGGTTTTGCAGTTATCTTTCATTAGCAGTAGAAATGACCACAACAGCCCCTGTGGGGTGTACCTCATGCACACACATCCAGCACCTGTAAAGTCCACAACAGTACCTCACCAGGAGTATGACGGAGCTGGAACACATGTAATGTGTAGTCTGATTAAACAGAGTGCAGCTCCACACACTGCCATGCTGTCCACCCAGATGCAAGCTGTGCCTGATGTAGAAAGCCATGTCCAAGCTGGAATCAATGCACATGCTGCACCTTGTACAATCTGAATGGCAGGGAGCTATGCACATGAGGGACCTGAACCCCAGCACTGACATATATAGGACAGGCTGTACTGCATTATCCAAAACACAGAAGCCACCCCTACACATGAGTAAACTACCAGTACAGGTTGTCCATAAAGTCACTTGTTGAGTCCCCTCAACAGGAATCCTAATGAGTGGATGGGAGATGGGAGGTTTACCCTGGGTATCAATGTTATGTCACAGGTAGACAGAGGCACAGTCTACTAAACAAGACATATGACATGTCAAACTACGCTTACAATGTGTTGATGGACAAACACATTCTCCGACTAGCATTAGGTCAAGATACCTCTTGAACACAGCCAGCAAGGTGCTCTGCCTCAAATGGACCAGGATTGTATTCCACAGCATAGGGAGTCTCCGAGTGATAACTCCATCCCTCCTGTATGTCCAACATACATCCCTGCTAAGGTGTCAGTCACCTGCACTAGTGGTTCAGGTGGATCTTCTGAGTCTGAGGTGGAGCATGTCCATTAATCCCTGTTTGGACATGGCCTCGCATGTCAGGCACATGTCACCTCTAAGCAGACAGTATGTGAGTGAATAGAGTGTGAGTGTCTTCAATCTGGCAGCATATGACAGCTGTTGTGGTTCCTTGATCCTTTAGGTGGGGCACAGTCAGGGTGTCTCCAATTGCTGCAGATGTTGGGTGAGATACAGCCACAATAGGGCATTTGACTCGATCACCGGTCTGATAACTGAAGAGTACAGGGGAACAATGACCCACTAGAGCTGGATGTGAATCCCATCCTTATCAGGTGGGCAATGTAGAAGGTCTTCCTAGCCACTTTAGCAATGTGAGTCTCAGAAGAATGACGAATGTCAACCTGGGTCCCCAGGTCCATGATAACCTCCTCTGTGCTTAGAGGATTGCCACCTATATGGTAGCTTGGGGTCACCTTGCTTTTCCTGAAGGGTATGTCTACACATGTTGTGCACTCTGACTTCAGGCCATGGCCCTGGCACCAGCTATCAGTTACTGTGAGTCCCTTCTGAATGATATCTGTGTGTGATGCACTGTCCACTATGGTGCCCAGTGTGCAGTCATCTGCTAACATTGTCATCCAAAGTCCTCCCATGTTGGCCTGTACTCCTGGGAAGTACATGACAAACAATGGTGGCCAAGGACTGAGCCCTGTGTGACACCACCTGTGACCAGCCTGGAGTCTAACATAGTGCCAGCAACTCTAACCCTGTGGGTCCTGTCCTTAAGCCAGTTTGCAACCCATCTTGTGACATATGGGTTTACATTTCAGTTGTTAGGGTTTTCCACAATACCTGAGTGGGGTATTGTGTTGAAAGTGTTAGCAAGGCCAAGGTAGGCTGTATGGACTGCCTTTCCCCAACAATGGCCTAAGTGACCAATTTGAAGATGTCAACACAGTACAAAAGGCATGATCTGCCCATGACCAAGCGAAAATGGGATGGGTACAATGTCTGCATGTCCCCTATATCTTTGTTTATGAGCTCAATTATGATCCTCTCCATAGATTTGCAGACTACACTTGTTAATCTTATGGGGCAGCAATTAACAGGGTCTGTAGAGGCACTGCCTTTGTGCAGATGTGCACAACTGGACCCTAACCAGCCTGTTGTGCACACTATGAAAATGTAAATCAGTGATAGGACTGAAGCCCAGGATACTGACCACCACAGTGAAAGTACTGAAACACTACACTAGACAGTGCTACAGTGTTAGGTCAGTATGAACGGATGTTGACAATTGTGTGCAAAGTATCCCATGCAAAACCTGCAGGCACAGTATACTCCCAGTTTTGTTCACACAAAGCATTCGGACAGTAACTACACAACATGGCACAGAACACACAACCATAAACTGGAGGTATTTGTTGAAGGTCACACTCATCCACAAATGTGATGGGCTGCAGAGTTCAACATATGTAAAGCCCACACTGGGCATGCTCACACACTTAGATAAATGAGACATCTTTCACACAACATGCCACAGGAAGGCTGAACTGGGCATGCTCACACACTTGGTCCAAATGTTACCCCTAGCAAATGTGAAAACACACCAGAGGATGCTCATCCCCCTTTCTAGACACTGATCATGTAAGCACCCTATAAGTATATTGGAGAAAAGGATTCTCTCAGTAATCCGAATAGTGCGCCGTGCTAATGCATCCGTCTCTAGTGTCATAACATAGTTAGGTAGGGGTTTGAATCCAGCAGGTGGCAAGTGTGTGTGAAGGGGTGTAAGTGTGTATGAAAGAAACATCCCTTTTGGCAACTGGGAAAACACACCACAGGATGATCATTCCACTTTCTAAACTCTGATGATGTCAGCACCCTATAAGTATATCAGGGGAAAGGACATTCCCCAGTAATGCGAATAGCGCTGTGCTAATGCGTCCGTCTCTAGTATCATAACATAGTTAGGTAGGGGTTTGAATCCAGCAGGTGGCAAGTGTGTGTGAAGGGGGAAAGTGTGTGTGTAAGGGTGTATGAAAGAAACATCCCTTTTGGCAACTGGGAAAACACACCACAGGATGATCATTCCACTTTCTAAACTCTGATGATGTCAGCACCCTACAAGTATATCAGGGGAAAGGACATTCTCCAGTAATGCGAATAGCGCGCTGTGCTAATGCGTCCATCTCTAGTATCATAACATAGTTAGGTAGGGGTTTGAATCCAGCAGGTGGCAAGTGTGTGTGAAGGGGGTAAGTGTGTATGAAAGAAACATCCCTTTTGGCAACTGGGAAAACACACCACAGGATGATCATTCCACTTTCTAAACTCTGATGATGTCAGCACCCTACAAGTATATCAGGGGAAAGGACATTCCCCAGTAATGCGAATAGCGCGCTGTGCTAATGCGTCCGGCTCTAGTGTCATAACATAGTTAGGTAGGGGTTTGAATCCAGCAGGTGGCAAGTGTGTGTGAAGGGGGTAAGTGTGTATGAAAGAAACATCCCTTTTGGCAACTGGGAAAACACACCACAGGATGATCATTCCACTTTCTAAACTCTGATGATGTCAGCACCCTACAAGTATATCAGGAGAAAGGACATTCCCCAGTAATGCGAATAGCGCGCTGTGCTAATGCATCCGTCTCTAGTGTCATAACATAGTTAGGTAGGGGTTTGAATCCAGCAGGTGGCAAGTGTGTGTGAAGGGGGGTAAGTGTGTATGAAAGAAACATCCCTTTTGGCAACTGGGAAAACACACTACAGGATGCACATACCCATTTCTAAACGATATCACAATTATGTATGGCTTTTGATTACAGACATGCCATGTGTGTTGTGCACACACAGAATGCCCATGTGTGTGGGTTGTCCCTCACAATAATGCATGACATTGATTACACCGGTTATGGCAATGAACACATGATGTATGTGTGTGCCAAATACACATATGTACCTGAGACTTTCAATAGTTACCATGTGTGATGCCTGCCACATGTGAATACATGGTATTTGCACAGGGTAACATTATGACCGTGGTCTTCTGTGCAGATGCTGCATGTGGGATGTGTATATACAGTGTGAGATGTAGATGCTATCAGCCTAGTAGTGAGGGATGCACACCTGGTCTGGGGCATAAAGTCTACATGTTGTTAATGTACAGGAGCTGCATGTTCTCACCTGTTGTGGGAGTGGTAAGACAGTATTCCATAGCAATGCAGTGACTGCATGCTAAGAACCATTCAGCTATGGTGTTGTAGATACACTTATTCATTAGCATTCAGTAATTTGTCGGAATCCCTGGTGAGGGTCTGATGCCAACCAAGGTCAGGGGTCTACCAGCCTGTGT
Organism: Protopterus annectens; assembly: GCF_019279795.1. Classification (NCBI taxonomy): domain Eukaryota; kingdom Metazoa; phylum Chordata; order Ceratodontiformes; family Protopteridae; genus Protopterus; species Protopterus annectens. The sequence goes on from NC_056745.1 coordinate 603,086,634, forward strand.
CACTTGCTCAGTGATCCCTTCCATGTTCCCTATCACGTATCCCAGTGAGTGACATCCCACATCAGCTGTGGTGGCATGGACAATGACTGAGTCATATGTGTCCATGCATCTGACTGACTTGTATGTTGTTGTTACAGTTTGGCCATGTGTTTCCATCTCATACATGTGATGTACATCAATGGGTAGGGATAGGGTTGACTGTGTACATGTGGCAGCTGTGACATTACTACATGACACACATATTCCACAACTGTACCATAGAGGTGACTGACAACTGACCTTGCACATGCTACCGGAGTATTGAGATTACATTGGTGATTGACAGCACATAGGGCCAATGGTGAAAAAGAGACATAGGTCCATAGGTTCGTACAGGGATATCTGCCCAGGGCATGTATCCACCTAGCCAGAATGTGCGTGCCTTTCAACATGCATTGTGAATCTGTCTTGCTATGCCCTTTTCCAAGGTTAGTATACTGTGCCTCTTTCTCACAGTGACACATAAGTGATACCCAGCGTAACCCTACAATGTCACATCCAGTCATTAATATCGCCTTGAAGATAGTCACTGAGTCAGTCCACCTAACCTCTATTGGGATAATAATCAGGAATGAAGGGTGCCTCTGAGTTGTGAATGTGCCCCTCCACCATGTCCTATGTATATCACTCCTGAAGTTCAAGTATTTCCAGCGTGTATCCTGGTGGGATCTGGATATTCTGAGATGCAGCATGGCCATTACGTGAGGGTATGACCTGGCCTTCTATGTCAGGCACAGATTGCCCATGAAGAGTCAGTATGTCACTGAGTACAGCTGCTGCTACTTTAACCAGTCAGTATGTGGCATCTGTTTGAGCACTTTGATCCCCTTGTCGAGGTAGATATGTGGTAGCCCCAGTTGCTGCAGGTGTCTGATAAGGTGCATGCCGACAGGTTCATCATAGTCAATTATGGGCATGATGAGGGATGAGTAAAGGGGCACAATGTCCTCCCCTGGCCTACATGTGGATCCCATGATGATGTGGCCCATATCACATGCTTACCTAACCACTTTGTCCATGTTGTTGTCAAATGGTAGAATGCTATCAACCTGTGTACCCCAAGGTCCATAATTCCTTGGTCTGCACTTACTGGATTAACACATATGTGGTACATTGTGGTCATTTAGTGTTTGACAAAGGGGATGACTATACTCTTTCTGTCATTCACGTTGAGGCCATGGCTGTGGCACAAGTCGTGTGTTTGCAAGAGTCCCTTTGGAGGATGCGTGTGTTAGCTGTTGAGTTGATTATGGTGTTCAGTCTGCAGTCACCTGTGACTTGCTGAGCCACAGTACTTCCATGTTGGCCTGTACCTATGACAAATATATAATGAACATGACAGCCCCTAGGGCTTTGCCTTGTGGGACACCACTTGTACCAGGTTGGAGGCTGACATGGCTCCAGCAATTCTACCATGTGTGTTCTGCCCTTGAGCCACTGTGCAATACCCATAGTGACATAGGGGTTAATATGTACACTGGTGAGCTTCCCTAGAATGCACAAGTGGGGTATTGTATCCAAGGCTTATGCAAGGTCCAGGTAGGCTGTGTGGACCTCCTACCCCTTGACAGTGGCCTTGGTGACTGTTTCAAACAAAGCAAACAGGTTTGATAGGCAGGATTTGCCATTGACAAAGCCAAACTGTGTATGGTGACATGTCTGTAGGTCCACAATATCTAGATATGTGAGGTTCTTGATGATTCTTGCCATAGCTTTGCAGACAAAGCTAGTCAGACATATGGGGGCAGTAGTGTCCAGGATCCGTGACGGCACCACCTGCATGTTGAGGGACCACTGTTGCTGTATGCCACTCTCTGGCCACATATCATGTATTAAGGCTGGGATTGAACAGTGGTGTTATGTCTGGGTGTAGCTCTTCTTGTGGTTCATGTAGGACACAGCCTGGGACACTGTCTGGTCCCATTGATGCAGTGTTTATTGCTTTGGGAAGGGCATCTCTTACCTGAGCATCTGTGATGTCAGGGGGGGGAAGCACTGTGATGCGAGACATATGTTCCCTTTTGGTGTGGTGGGGAGAGAAGGCAGCATTGAACCTGTCCACTAGGATGATGGCAATGTCTGTGTGTTTTATATTTTGTGTGACATATTGTATTACCTCTGAGCATATCTGGGTAGTACCACCCAGGTTACTAACATAACTACAGGCAGCCTTGTGATTATCCTCAGTGGCTTGTGGAATCCTCTCTCAAAGATGGCCTTAGACAATCATATGGGTGCCTGTAGTTGTCTTCCAATACTCATCAGTGGTGCCTTCACATTTTGGGAGGTTGTTGTATCATGTAGTGGTGCCATCCTTCTATTGTATAGTGTGTTTATGGCTGGTGTCCGCCCAGGACATCTGCCTTTGGAGAATTGGGTCATGCTTTCATATGTGGCTTCATGATCCATGCATTCCTGAATGTGTCCACAGAATGCCTCTATACAGGTATCTGCAGTCTGGTCCATATTTTCAACAGGCCTTGGGCCTTTGAAGGTTTCCACATCATTTATGAGGGGTGTGCACTTGCTTGACATGAGCTGTTGACAGACGTGCCGCCTCCAGACAGAGCAAGGGAGGGTCACAGTCAGCTACCTGTTGGGACGTACCTCCTGGACCACATGGAAAGAGACACAGAGGAGCTCTTACAGCACCCTCTCAAACTCAGGTCTCCCACACAGCCTTCATGCTGACACAGGAGAGTTTAGATTACTCTGCAAACACCATCATACTGGGTGATGCCAGCTACCCAAACATAGACTGTGTACATTACACAGGCCACAATACCCAAGCTCTAAGGTTCCCATTGATCAGACATTCTTTGGCTATGGAACAGGTAACCAACCTTCCCACAAGAGGGGCAGATATACTAGAGCTGATCTTTACAAACATGAGTAAAACTGCTCACCACTGGGAGTATATCCTCATTGTTGCAATCAAACCATATACTAATCACACTGGTGTTCTGGATCCCCACATATGCAAACCTCCAACACATCGATGTGTGTGTGTGGGAAATGTCCCTATTAGCAACCGTGACAGTATCGTACAGGATGCAGATCCCCTTTGAAACAGTGATGATGTCAGGACTGTATAACTATATCACCTGTAGTAAAGTCCTCCAGTAATTTGCATAGCGCCTGCTAATGTGTCTTTCTTCAGTGTCATAACGTAGTTAGGTGGGGTTTGAATCCTGCAAAGGGAATGTATGAGTGTGGTTTATGTGTGTGCACTATGCTGGGAGGGTTAATTGCCAACTGGGAGAACACACTACAGGGTGCACATCCCTCCTCCTACACACAGATGATGTCAGCACCCTCTAAGTACAGCATTAGTAAAGATTTCTCCAACTACTGCAAATAGCACACTCTGCTAATGTGTCTGTTTCTACTGTCATTGCACAGTTAGGTATGGGTTTGAATCTTGCAAATGGAAAGTATGTGTTTTACTGTTGGTGGGGTTAGTGTGTGTGCACAATGATGGGGTGGGATGTGGCTTTTGCCACATGGGGCTATGCACTGCAGGGTGGTCATTACCCTTAACAAGCAGTGATGTTGATAGCACCCTATACAAACAAAACTACAAAACAGAAGGTGTTGGTACTGATAACACATGTAAGGTAACACTTGTTCAAGTAATGTCCACAAAACGGAGTAGGATAATAAAACAATTCTTTTATTCTATACAGACAACATGACAACAGACAACTAACTGCCAGTACTCAGTATAGTGTTACATGCTACTGTAACACGCACATGTACGCGAATATACCTAGATAGTGTTCTGAAGCCTGAATGTGGCAAGTGTGTGGATGTGGGATGTGTCTGTGTGTGCATTTCCGTATGGGAAACATGTTTGCTGTGGCAATCAGGGTACTACAGTACCTGATGCACATTACATCTTCCAACTGATGAGGTTGCCTGCACCCTGTGAGTACAGGTAGAGAAGGGGATGCCAGTAGTAAACAACATAGTGCACTTCTGAAATGTGTACCTGTCATGTATCAACAGCTACTCATGTAGGGTGATAAATAATGGGAATGGCAGGTGAGCGTGTGCATGTGTGTGGGTAGCAGGGTGTGTATAAATGCATGTGTGACAGAACAGATACATGTAGCTGAATCTACATAACAGCACAAGATGCACATTGCCATAGTCAATGTTAGCATGTGATGGTGTGCAGCTGGTACACTTTGTTAAGTAGTATGGGTGCAGATAACAATTGAGGACATTCATACAGTTACTGCAGCAGGACTGATGGGATATACACACATTTATACTGCAACACACAACAGTTACCAACATGTTACTACTTATACACATCTATGTAGTCACCCTGTGCATCAGCAACGTGTTTACCTTTACCTGCACCGATGTTGTAGTATGCAGGAGGTGGCACAGTGTCATCATATGCACAGGGTGTGGGTTAGGTATGCCCAAGCCGCCACTGGTAACACCAATTGACATGTGTGTGTATGTGTGTTTGTGAGGGGCAGCAGTACAGGGTGGACCGTTGTTGGTGCAGTGTGTGTGTGTATGTGTTTGCCCTAGGTGTTAGGTTTCTGCATGTGTGTAAGCACGCACACAGTCCCACATAATGGCTGCCATGTACAGGGTTTTGTGGACAGCCACAGACTGCACCTGTCAGGTCATCCAGATCAGTGTCTGTGGGCACGGACACGGTACCTGTGCCTGGCAGGGTGCTACCGCCAGATCCGTACTAACCCAGACTGGGTACTGTCATCGGAAGCAGGGGTGTGTTGACTGGACACAGTTCCCTGTTGGGACTGTCCAGAGCCACGCACGTGGTCTCCTGGGGCGCCTGGATGACAGCACAGACCCAGCATTGCTGGGGCTGGTGCTGGCACTTGAGGCGCCGAGTGGGCCCGTTGTCGCCCCGGCCACTGCCAGCTGGTGCTCTTGCTGGCATACGCCACGCCGACGCAGCAAACGCACCCCATCGCCCTGGCCCATGCACATCTGGTTGTGGAGCAGCTGTTGTATGCCCCCACAACGCCTGTCAACGACATCTGTGAAGTTACGGATAGCATTCGCAACATCATGCATGCCGCCTGTCATGGCTATGCGACATGCTCTCAGCTCCCTCAGACCCTGTCTGGTGTACCTTTCCATACGTGCCTGTGCCTGCATGACAGTTCTAAACATAGTGGAGGTTGACATACCTCCTTGGGCACGCCGGCCAGAGGCAGTACGGCCACGGATGCCCCCACGAGAACCCATGGGCGACTGTCTGCGTGGTACCATTGGAGGCCTCTGCACATGGCTGCCTTGTGAGGATGCATGTGCCACAGGTACCACATTACCCTGATCTATGCCCACTGCTGACTGTCCATCACCTAGGGACAATGGTGATAAAGGATGTAACGGCAGGATGACTGTGCGATTGACGGGGTTGAAAGCTGTGTACTGTCAATTGGCTGACCAATGGCGGACCCAGACACACCTTCCTGCACCATTACAGACATTTCATCATCATCAGTACCTGGGGCACAAGATTCAGGTTCCCTGCTGCAGGTCACCAGAGCAGCACCAGAACCTACGGGAGGAAAACATGGAACACAGATTACAGTCTCAATACATATTTGAAAGAGATGCACTTCAATACTAATGCACACATTCAGAAATGGACACATGCACTCATGGACACTAACACACATGCACACTTGGGCACAGGCACACTTGCACACATGCACACCCCACAGTAAACACACACATCAGTACCGTGTTACACTACTCAATTTACTACCTGTCAATTACAGTTATTGTGTACACAGTCACCAGCATGTCTACTACAGAGTTACACTACTCTTCCTAGTTTTATAAATTGTTTTACAGATACTGTTAAAAAGACTCACCAGCATGTATGGCCTGCCTCGTTGCTACATGGGAGGGACCTGGAAGTGTGAAGAGAGTAATGTCAGTGGGCACATGTGTGCCATTTGTTTTGCACATGATACAGTACAGTAGTACACTAGTTCCCTTATACACATCAGCTGCACATCATGTCTGTATATATATCATGATGACAGATACATACCACATGCACACCTTATGCGTGCATGAAGTAACAGCGCACAGAACAGTCATATGTACATACCAGGAGTTAACTCTAATCTCACCCTTACCTCTCTTCAAACGACAACTCAAAGTGTACTTGCAAAACCACTGGCTTTGTTCTACTTGGAGACCAGGCTAACGTCCCTCTCCCTACGCCCTCTTCACCTTTAACCCCTCATTGTGCATAGAAACTAGCTTCTACCCTGTTTCTTTCACCTTGATGTCCTTCTATGCTCTGACCTACTTCTCCCATCCCTCCCACCTCCTCTTGACTGTCTTCCTTCTTTTCCTCACTTCCCTTCTTGACTCCTGCCTCTTCCATATCATTGTATCTGTCATACTCCTTCTACTTCTACCCTTCTGAGCCCTAACTATTATGTATATGGCTTTTGCCTTATTGCATAACCATTATGCTTTAGGTAGGATTGCTTTGAAACCAACGGTACATTGTGTATGACTCTAAACTGTTTGACTTCCTTACATGTATGTTTATTTAATTAACAGGCTGGTGTACAATTCTATTATGTTGGCTGTCTGTATTGACAACTTGTCTGTCTGCCTTTATTACGTTATGTGTGGAGCTTTTCTCCACAGGCCTCTACTGAAAATGAACTTATATCCAGCTAGACTATCTGGGTCAACAAATGTAAAAGTAATAACAATAAATGAATATGGCATCTTACCTGCACGCCGCTGTCTTGCTGCTGTGTGGATCCAACCTCCATCAGGATGCATGATGGTTGCTGTTGTTCTGGGGCTGGATCCACAACACTTAGCAGTAGCCCCTCCTGTCTGGTGAGGGGGGGATGTGTGGCCACCCCCCCCACCTGTGGCAGCCTGTTGCCTGCGGATATCTGCAGCACGCTGGCGGACATTTCTTATCAAATCACTGCAGTGATGTCTCACCTGCTCATATGTCCTATCATGCATGCCAACATCATTTATCCTGCTAACAAGGCTTTGCCACAGTGCAGACCTCTCCTGCTGATTCTGGGTGGTGCGTGAGAACAGGATGGCATAGTCACGCACCAGGCTCTGGTGGATCACGTCATCCTCTGCAGCAGAGTACGCAGGATTTCTTTTAGGTGCCATGTCTATCTGGAAAGGTACACAAACAGGTTATCAGCATAGTATCTCAACAATACATGGTACACATTCTATACAGGGAGTGTTAACTTCTACTTATTACTGATTGGTTAAAACCTGATTACAGTGTAGCTATCATTCTATGTCATTTGTACTAAGTACTTGGCCTTCAGACCAGTTGTTTTACATTAGGGAGGTTGGTGGCAAGCACTGTGGTGGCAGGACACATATCTTTCATCCATTGAAGTTGGGAACTGCTGATTGTGGGCCCAGTGTACAAGTGTATTACTTCTGGTATGGGCAGTTGGCCTTTAGGCCAGTTATTTAACATTAACGAGGTTTGTGGTCTGCACTCATGTGTGACAATAGGCTGTACTCTGCCATTCATAGCTGGGGACATCTGGTATCAGGTTTATAGTGCCTGCATATCTGAGCTGTATCTTACTGACATTGCTACACCTTGTTTGTTGTAGCAAACACTACATCCAGGCCTCCTGCATCTACCTTTGTTTATATGCTTGTTATCTGTTAGCTTGTTATTTCACTGGTATGCTACTTCCACATAGTACACATCTTTGCAACACATCTGTGACTCACTACTGTTATCTGCATTGCTTACTGTACGCATTTCCATGTTACACATGACAGCAAGTGACTGCTTGTCATTGTTGCATTTACTTCATTGTGACACATTGCACTTAGGTTACCTGGCATTTGCTCACTGACGCTTTTATATCAGTCAGCAGTTGTAGGTAATGTCAGTACACCCTCACTCCCCACTGGACCTTGTTTTCAATCATTAGTGATTACAGAGTTCACAATAGTATTCTAGCATGTCCAGAGGTCAGTTGTCAGTTCCCTCCTCAGTCCAGCTGGTGAGTGTGGTACTCCAGAGACAATGTTAGAACAGATGCATGTACACAGACAAACCCCTCCTCCTAACAACAAATTCAAACTCATGTGAGTGATGCAACCATATACCAGACTGGAGGCTAGGCTCTGTCTACTCAATACCGCCATAACCAGTCACGTGGCAAAGGGGATCACTCACTACACTTCCAGTCTCACGTAGACCTAACACAACAGCGGACCTAACACATGATCACACATGATCATACTTGTAGGCTCAGACCACAGCTCTGCCTATGCAGCAGAGACCTCCTATGCAGACATCCAGGCAACCACTACCACATAAACGAACATGTGCAACACATATCACACAAAGCCAATGTGCTGAACACTCACAGCCATTAACAGTTAACAACACACCTCATACACCTGTACTAGGTGCCTCTATCATCAGGCACACTCACATCACGCTCACCAGGCTTAACGAGGTGAGGGTCACGGTGTGCAGCCTGTCAGGCACTATGACCTGCCACATAACACAAACAGTCAGGTAACCCCAAGGCAGGTACAGGTATGACTCAGTCAATGTCCATGCTGCTGTGAATGGCCTGACACATTCCTCCCTGGACTACATGACATGAGACATTACAGAGCTCTCTGAGCACGTAGCCGGGACAGTTTGACCCTGACCTTGAGTAGCATCCTACCCTCACCTAGAACAATGCCACAATATCAAGGCACGATGATCCCTTCCAACAATTGACTGACATACTGGTGTCATTCACAGGTGTGCCAATGCCTGCCATCTTGGGGTGGTATGTTTTGCTAGGGACAGCTTGCACCTGTCACCACAGTCCTATTGACATTTGGCGGAGCCTCCTGTTACACCCATAGTGCCTGTATTAGGCAAGGCTCATAAGGCAAACCCACATCCATTTGTATCACAAAGGATGAGGAAGTAAGAGTGATGCTACTCAACACTGGACGTCTAGACCCAAGGATGCACGCACCCAAAACCCTACCTAGCATTCTGGACATCGATATCTGTGCAGTAACATGAACCTGTTTCAGGTTTCACAGGAGCACACCAGTACTACCACGCTATAGCTGTTACCATTCTTGTCGGCCCCAACACTTGAACAAGGGAAGGGGAGTATCAGTATTCAATGCAGATTCCCACGCCTCCACATTGGTGGCACAGTACAACATAGGTGTTAGGCCATTGAGTACAGAAGACGTAGTTGGGGACCTGGGGAAGAAACATGGTAGCGGTCTGTCATTTGTCTACCACATGGCCAACGTGGATTGACAGACATGTTATATAGCCCAGCTAATCATGACTGATTCACATGTATGGCAGGGGAGGTCATTGTGCCTCTGTACTCATCCATCATCAGGCCTATAATTGCATACAATGCACCTTTTGGGATGTACCTAACCAGACACCTACAGCAACTGGTACAGGACAACAGTACATCATCAAGGGGATGCAATGGCTCACACAGATGTCATATGCTGCCCAGGTAAAGTGAATCCAGCTGGACTCAGTGGCATACTGCCTGTTCAGAGCAATCTGTGCATGCCATATACAGCCATGTCCTACCTAGCAGTAATGAACGTGATGCACCTCAGGCAATCAGAGTCCCATACAGCCACATGCTCAGGAGAGCTGGACCTCAGCACTGACATACATGGACATGCTGGAGGGGCATATTCCTAACCAAGAGGCTCCCTTCACTCTGTAATGAGCTCACACTACTGGTTAGGCAGAGTCCCTCATTGACTCTCTTCCATAGGAATCTGGATGAGTGGATGGAGATCATAGTTGTACCCCAGGTATCACTTCTATGTCGCTGTTAGACAGAGGCATAGTATACTAAAGTCGGACAAGGGCATAGCAGCATAACTTGTGATTGGGTGGCAAAGACAAACACATTCTACTAGGCTTACCAATGCCCTAGGGCAAATAGCCTAGTATGAACCTATGAACTGTTCATTCTCAACTGTTCGAGCTCATTACAGAGTAAAGGGAGCCTCTCAGTTAGGAATTTGCCTCTCCAGCATGTCCATGTATGTTCTATTCAGTCGCCACCGCTTGCTCAGAGGTGACCTTTGCCCAACATACAAGGCCATGTCAAACCCAGATTTGATGAATATGCTTCACCTAAAAATCTAGATCCATCAGAGCCACAAGGGCAGGAGACTTAAACCTCGACACGGCTATTAATAGGACATGCTGGAGGGATAGATTCATCACCCAAAGACTCCTATGCTGTGGAACAAAATCACGGTATATGTGAGGCAGAGCACCTCGCTGGCCTTGTTCAAGAGAAATCTTGACCAATGGATGGGAGATCGCAGATATACCCCAGGGATTACCTCAGTGTCACTGCTCGACAGAGGCACAGCAAAATAATGGGTATGGTTCCCCATACTAAAGGGGTGGCGTAAGCCACAAAACGATGGGCTAGGCTTGTAAATGCCCTCGGCCAGATAGCCTAGTATGAACCTATGAACATGTGTGTACTGCTATAGTACTTCTGCCATATGTTGCATGTGTGTGTGTTCTGCGGGATGCACAGGTAATGGCCAGATACGGCTGCACAGGTGACACGTGTGACACATTCTGGGTGTTCATCCATACATACTGGATGTGTGCTGCCATCCAACCCTGTGATGTGGACACACATTACTCAGCCTGGATATACATATCTGAACAACACCACAAGCACAATACACTACCTTGCTATGTATGCATGTTATTACACAGTTATTCAGTAGTTATGACAGTGATGCTATCCATGCAGCCCACTGGGCCAGTGGAAGCCACAACACACACCGCCAGCACCTTTGCATATGCTTACCACAGACATCCCACATACTGCATGTACTGTGCACACAGTTATCTAACCCAGAACAACTGCACACCACTTATTAATCCTGTCCAGTGGACTACAGATACAGGCATATTGTATAACAATAGTAGGAGGCTACTGCAGCACAGGGCAGATTCACATGACGGGAAGGCATCTGTTGTCTGCAGTGTTAAGATGCTTCACATTCACCAAATGCACAGATATTGCCAACAATGTTGCAGACAGTTTAGGTGCAGGTACTCCCATTGTCCTACACACGTGTTATTAGTTATCCTAGATGACTGTAACCTCCCTATCCTCTCACATGTCCAGGTGAGAGCCACCTCATCATTGCAGAACACATATCATCACTGTTACGAAATGGTATCCCTGGATGTGTGCTACATTCACCCCTGGAGGACATAGCACCACATGACAGACTGATATTAATCCCTGGCCATACTACAGGATATGTACCTGAACAGTGCCATACATACACAGTGGTCCCACACCAATGAGGAGGAACCTCTACTGACCCTGGGAACTACTGCATCATATGCACAACTGGCCTTGTGTTCTAAGCTATGGAAGTGTTAGTTATGGCCCACATGTACAACAATATTACATATGTTTATATTTCATGACTATCTACACACAACCTATCTCATGGACATACCTATAGATAGTGAACTATGATACATTTGAGGTGTCACAGTATACACAGGATTAACCTGCTACTTTGCATTACCTGTGTTTGTGGCAGCTTTGGTGTGTCACTGGTGCTGCTTGAATTTTGCTGTTGCTGCTGCTGCTGCTGCTGTTTTGCTGCTGGCTGTCTGTATATTTTGTCTCTCTCTGTCTCTCTCTCTCTCTTTCTCATTAGGTTTGTGCAATGACTGTATTGCATGAGTGGAGTGTGGGTACTGAATACTTTTGTAGGTATCTGCATAGGTCCATGTGATGGCCTCTGCACCAATTGTAAGGCAGCATTTGCTAATTGCAAGCAGCTGGGTGTGTACTAATTGCATGTCTCACTGTGATTTCAGGACACTGCTATAAAAGGGTATGTGAGATAGGCGTTGCCCTTTCAGATTGTAGGGCGTGGACCATGCTGGTATGCTGTTGACAGTGTTCTGTGAGTGTGAAGGTTAGTACATCTCCCATGCTTCATGCTGTGTTGTAGATTCAGGTTGCTGCATTTATCTTGCCTGTTCCCTGTAGTGAGTGTGTATGCATACTGACACCTACAACTATATGTCATATGTATTGCTATATAAATATATATATATATATATATCTGTGTACATATACATACTTTCATATATGTACATTAGCTGACATTATTGGGTACAAGCTAACAATTAGCAGGGCTGTTTCTGTTAACACTACTCTAGTATGGGAATCCAGTAATTGGGACTATAAAAGTCTGCCTGACATGCTTTGGGTAGTAGACATACTATATTGCCTTTATCTTCATTCCTACTATTACATGTTCCACTTATTTAGCACTATATTCCTGTATGAGAGTCATGGCTTAGTGGTAGGTCATACAGACTAGTGTTACAATGGTCTTGTGGTAGGGCCTACTAGTATGCTCATATTCTGCTTTTGAGTTGAGTATAGGGCCTATCAATCACAGTGCTGGAGGCACCTTTAAGCAGTTAAAGGGCTTAGTAGGTCTCACAGGAGCCAGGCTGTGTTGCAGATTCTGGTTGCTGCATATATCTTCACTGTTTCCTGTAGTGAGTGTGTATGGCTACTGAGACCTACAACTATATTTCATATGTATTAATATATATTTATATATATGTATGTGTAGATATACATACCTTCACATATGTACATTACCTTACATTATTATGTACAAGCTAACAGGTAGCAGGGCTGTTTCTGCTCACACTGAACTAGTATGGGAATCCAGTCATTTGGCCATTAAAACTCTACCAAACATGCTTTGGATAGTACATCTCCTATATTACCTTTATACTGATTCCTACTATTACATGTTATATTTATTTTAGCAGTGTGTTCTTCCAAAGCAGGCATGGCTTAGTGGTAGGTCAAACAGACTAATGTTACCTAGGTCCTGGTTTTGAGACTGACAGTGGGAATTTTTTACTTTGCAAACTTTCCAACTGAGTACAGGACCTGTCAATCAAAGTGCTGAGGCCACCTGTAAGCAGTTAGAAGGGTAAGTAGGTCACACAGGGGTCAGGCTGTGTTGCAGATTCAGGTTGCTGCAATTATGTTAACTTTTTCCTGTAGTGAGTGTGTATGGCTACTGAGACCTACGATTATATTTCATATGTATTAATATATATTTATATATATGTATGTGTAGATATACATACCTTCACATATGTACATTACCTTACATTATTATGTACAAGCTAACAGGTAGCAGTGCTGTTTCTGTTCACACTGAACTAGTATGGGAATCCAGTAATTTGGCCATTAAAACTCTACCTGACATGCTTTGGATAGTACATCTCCTATATTGCCTTTATACTGATTCCTACTATTACATGTTATATTTATTTTAGCACTGTGTTCTTGTAAAGCAGGCATGGCTTAGTGGTAGGTCATACAGACTAATGTTACCAAGGTCCTGGGTTCGAGACTGACAGTGGGAATTTATTTTTCTTAGCAAACTTTCAAACTGAGTACAGGACCTGTCAATCAAAGTGCCATAAAGGCACTTTTAAGCACTTTAAACCAGGTCTGCGCTTGCTTAGCGGAGCTCACGCATGCGACTGGCGGTGAGCTCCGCTAACACAAGCGACACCCGCTTATTTTCTTTGAAAGAAAAGAAAAGGGGTGACAGGAAAGTGGTGAAAAGGGGTCACAAAGAGGGTAAGACAGTAGGGAAAGAAGCGTGGGATTTGCAGGAAGGGTGTAGGTAAGGCCCATAGATGCCCATGTCTTTGCAGCAACAGCTGTATATTTCTATGTATTTTGGTGAGACATTTGAAACCTTCCACCTCTGAGAGAGGTGTCAGGACAACATTAATATTTGTTGTACAGCCAATTGTAATTAACAGTTTAGATGTCCAGCGGACATGTGTGCGACATGGACAGCTATGTATGGGGCGAATTTTTTGTGGGACAGAGTGCCCTTTTTTTTTTTTTTACAGGTGAGAGTGGTATGACAGGTGAAGGAAGTCGGTAAAGCTGGGGAGGTAGGTTGGGTAGGTTAACAGACAAGACAGACAAGACGATACAGGGACGGTGTATGACACACGTGGGGGTTACACAATTGACGGGACGGAGGTTGGGATATCCGAGATGCACGAGCCCACAGATGGCAACAGTGGAACTGATATCCCCACCCATAGGCAGTTGCCACTGTTCCTTCACAGCCCAGGACGGGCTGTGCTGGGGCTGTGTAGGCGGGCAACGGCCGGGCCGTTAGCTGTGCCACACGAGCCTCAAGCTGGCGAGGGGTCCAAGAACAGTGTCTTGGATCTCCCACGCACCACAGACCGGACACCGCTGGAGGGTGAGTGGACGAACCCCTCCGGCCACACTTGCAGAGGGGGACGGGCCCCATCCCTGCAGCGCTTCCACCAAGGTGGCACAGGGCCACCGGAGGGGGTCCGCCTGGCCACTAGTGCCAGGTGCAGTCGCCAGCTGAGGTGGGAGAGGTGGGTCCGCTGGGACCTGCCTTCCCAAGCGCTCTAGGTTTGTGAGTAGTTATGTTAGTTTGGGTTAGTGGCATTTTATTCCATTCAGATTAGTTGTAACAGCATGCATTGGTATTCCCATCAAACAAACACCCAGATATGAACACCATTGAACAAGGGGCATATCAATATCACATGCATTATTTGAACAGCAAAACACAGTCAAACGACATGCAGGGTTGATTAATGGCAACAGGCCATCAGATTTGCAGGTATGAACAGGGCACATGCACGAACAGACATGCATATATGTTTGAAACGGACAAATGTCCATGATTAATGAAATGTTCACATACCATTATTTAGTGGATGTTGTTATATGGAATTATAGGGTTGGGTGGGGATAGAAAGTGATGACACATTCATATGTTACACATTGATTCACATTTATCATAGGTACACAATTAAGTTGAGGCTGATGTTTCAAAATAATCTTTATTTGACTGTCATGCTACACCTGTTACACATACATCACTATCCTACTTATTTTGAATTTGATCAGATACATCATCCTGCTACACTTTGATGACAGGACAGGGGACAACTATGGCTGTTTAGTCTGTCAGATAATCATTCATTCTATCTGCAAATTGTTTACTGTTATCACCATATACAGATTTTGAGCTAGACATTCCAGATTCAGACACACTGAAATCAGTTTGGGATGTTAATTTGTACTTCCCACATGCATTTAGTTCTGTAGAAACACACTGAGGCTTATATATTCAGGGGTTATTACTACTTTATTTATTCATACATGAGCCTTTCTGTCACTCTCACACATTCTGCAACTTCACAGTTCAGGTTGGTACTTCTAGGCTTTGTTCACATATTAGACCTGTGGTGATTCAAACACTTTCCAACAGCCTCACTTCTGTCATGATTCAGCATTTGAACAGGGATATATCTCACATGTGACTACCTCAGATTCTGAAGCTGTACTCTTGAGACTACTGCAGGTTACAGTATATTTAATTAATGATGGGACATCTGTATTACAGCACTGTTTAATTCTATCAATTATATTTCCAGTTACACTTGCATACTGATGAACTTGTTGCAGCCATACCTGCAGACTTTCAATTCCTGCTTGCACATTATATTACTTTTAATCAATACACTGCACTGTTCTGATACATGGTACATAATAATATTTATTTACAAGTACTGGGTGGGGTTACTAACCTGCATGGTGGCGCAGCCACACCAGCCTTCTGGCATGCATCTCACGATTCGCAGAGCGGACACCTGCAGCTGTAATACAAAGGGAATAATATTGACTACACATCTCCATGGTATCAGCTGGTTGAAATCCTTACATACATGAGTAAAATGTGACTTACTCAGTAGTGGGGCGCTGGGCATTTGACGGGCCTCCTGGATCCAATGGTTCAATTGGTCCTGCTTATGCCTCTTCAGGTCCGCATGGTGGTGACGGACCTGCTCACCAGTGCTTGGAATGCCAGTAGCACTGGTCAGATCACGAGCCAACTGGTCCCACGCCTCTGCCCTATATGCTCCCCATGAGACCTGGCCCTGCATGAGTTGGGCCTCGTGATTATGGACAAGGAGCCAGACCATGTATCTGGACTCCTCAACGCCCAACGCTGTGCTCGAAAGCAACGCCCTCACCTACTCCACTCATGCTGACTGCAAGTCTGTTCTACAATCAGTTATGCTGTGTATTCCCGCCTATGGGGCTTATATATGCCGCTTTTCCGCACATTTCTCTGATTGGCCGCTTTGGAATTGTATCTACTTCACTGAAAATGCTTTCTCATGCTCCATTCTGGGTTTTATCCCATATATATGCTATTTCTGCATTTCTAGGTATTGCTGTCATGGCTTGGTGGTTTAGTTCCTTGACTCTAGTGCATGGTATCCTGGGTTCGAATCTGGCAACTGATTTTTCATTTTCCTGACAGGAATGAGTTGAGGACCTGTCAATCAAACATGCCAAAAGCACTTTTAAGCACTTTAAACCAGGTCTGCGCTGCTTATGCGGAGGTAACGCATGCGCACTGGCAGTTAGCTTGTGGGAGCGCCGCGCAAACGGTGTGCGCTGGGATAAATCTTAATTGGCTACTGACACACATGTTAAGCTAATTGCACACAGTTTCAGTCTGTCTAACTGCAGCTTGGCAACGGGCATGCAGTTTGCAGCTTTTGAAACACTACTCAGCTATGGGCACACTGTTTCACAACAGCTAAGCTATCAGTACATTTCTGACTATTTTTATTATTATGTTACTTCAAAATATATGCTCTATTTCATTCCATTTTACAAAAGGGAATACATTTACATTTGTACAATACTGTCAGGGAGCTTTTTAGTGCTTATTTACAAAAAAAAAAAAAGGTTGTTGTAGGGGCTCGTACCCTGCCTGCCTACTCTTAGGCGGACAACTCTACCGCTAAGCTATTAGTTGTTGGCTTACTTTGCATATTTAGTCCTTATATCCTTTTCCACTGACTGCTAACTGTGATTGCGCTTAGTAGCACACCCAGCACACAGTAGCAAACATTTACGGGTTTAAAAAAAAAAAGGTTTTAATTTAATTTTATAACATCTCTTCACTTTATACAGTGATGGTCTATCGGGGCATGTGTTGTGTAGTGTGTTTATTCACATTTTCATGGCCTTTCTCGTGGCTGTTTACTTTCAGCCATTCTAGTCTTCCGGGGGCGTGTCCGCTTGCAGGGCTTAGCCTACAGACACGCTTCTACTCTCTTACACGGACCGTGTAAGAGTTACTAGTGTGATTCAGCATGCCTCATGCACCTCATGCATATGCATGACATGCTGACATCACACAGTTTAACTGCAGCCTCCGTGTAAGAGTTATAACTCTTACACGGAGGCTTCCTGAATCTGGCCCTATGAGTTTTACGGCAGAAATTTTAAATACAGTAGCACAGATATTTAGAGCAGTTTTGGCATATAATTAGTATATAAATATTATATTTACCCTAATAGTAAGGACTAGAGGAGAGAGACACATCCAAGCTATGCATCCAGAGGGAAAGGATAAGGCAGTTAAAGCTAATGGAGTAAGGGGGATGGTATTATATTGGTCAGAATTTACGTTAGAATAGTCATGTATGGGAGAAGGAGGTCAAACTAAAGTAGAGTCAGATAGTGTTGAACTATCTAAGGGGGACTTCAAATTATGAGTTACACCTCCCACTTATGTCTTATGTGGGAGATAATCAGTTTGGGCCTTTTTAAACCCAGTGGTTCTGCACACCCAACCCAACACAGGTAAACAAATAGCCTGTGGCAAAGCTTTGCTGTGGCTGTTAAAAGACATAAATTAAAAGTGCAGGTACACCACTGTAAACTAGTGATAATGCAAACCCCCACAGGAGCATTACAAATGAACCGGTGCATCACTGGGTGCTCAAGGATGCTTAAACATGAAAGCAGCCCACACAGAGGGAGCTTACATCAGTAGCAACAAAAGCAAGCAATTTATGCCCTCTGTAGATGCAGTTGTGGCTGAGGCAATGTTCTTATTGTTGAAGCTCTTTGAAATAGGATATAAAACAACTGCTACAAGTAACTAAAGTATTTAGAGCAGGAAATAGACAGAGATGGGTAAATTAAAGCTGTCTCTGAATGCTGGCATGTAACTTTTACTTTCACTGAAAGGGGACACGTCAGACTTAAAAGCAGCTTCTTCCCTGCACTAGAATTCCTCCTATTCTGTAGTATTATGGGTGGCATCCAAATAATACCAACTATAGGGGAGAGCCACATCCAAGCTATGCCTCCAGAGGGAAAGGATTAAGGCAACTTGTAAAAAAAATGCAACCTACCTTTGCAGGCAGTCAGTTGTTAAAGTAGGAACACGTTTTTAAAGAAAATACCAATACCAAGCCCTCTGGATCCAAATAGTCGCCCCTACTATGACACAAGCTCCTTTCCTACACAGTTACCTTTACATAGTACTACATTTCGATTACCCCAAGCAATAACCATTTTGGGAACACAATGGTTACATCATGCTATCAAAAATAAACTGACTTAACCTATCAGCTGTTGATACCATGCTCTCTAGACTGCATAACTAAATAGGTAGGTTTGAATCCAGAAATGATTAACTACTGTGAGTACATGATTACCTGTTGTGCTGTTAGAGAAGGTTTTAATGCATGTAGTATGCATAGCTGTGTAGTGTTACTGTGTTCTTCAACCACTTCCTTACATTTTAGAAGAACATCACCATATTAGACTATGGTGAAGTCATCCATTCATATGTGCACTGTCACAATTATAAACTAGCATTTATTGTGGTGCATGTAATTCATGCAGTGCTCTGTACCTTGTGATTTTAGGTAGTCAGTTCAAATCTAGACATTACTCCTTAGACTCAGTTGAGTCACTATGACTGCAGATATTCATATCAATAACAATATTGTCACCAAGTTATCTGTTGTGTGCATGTATAGCTGGGGATTTCTCTTACAAGAATTTCTGCTCATGTTTCTCACAGAAATGCTTATTTGATAATGATGATGCCATCAGACAAAATTTAGCTTTCCTCAGAGAACTACTAAGGCTTTTCCTGAGGCATGAGGAAATGAGACAATTTTCTGCATTCTGCGGCCTTAGTAAAGCATGTGTTCGAATCCATGATTATCCACACATTGTGTGTGATTATCATTCTCCATTCACAGTGATGACTGTGTGATGCCCCTGCACTGGCCCAGTAATCAAGGAGCCTCAATCCTCATCACTAACACCAGTGAGGAATGTGCACATTGGGAGGATGACAAGTACACACACAGTAATGTACAATTTCTCTTAAGAGCACAGAGGGATCAGAGTCAGTCCGGGGCTGGTTTCTCCCTCTTTCTCTAGATCCCCAATAAGACTCCCCACTGGCACAGCTATAGGGTTAAGATCTCAGCTGAGTGGTCAAGCCAAAACCTCCAGCACCCTCTGTCCAACCAGTACTTCATGTCCCTGCCCAAGTAGCTGACACACACACACAATTTGACATTTGATTTATATACAAACACACAAGACACTCCTGGGGAAGGCTTGCACAGGTTTAGTAGCTATGCCCCCTTCTGCCCAGATTATAAGGTAGTAATCACTGCCACCAACCACCCTTATTTATCAGCTACTATAAGGCCCTTTCCAAAGGGTGACCAGTTCTACTGTGTAATGCTACTATTATCCAAATGGTAAGTGTGACCAAACTTTTAAGGCTATTTAAGAGTGGCCTGTACAGAGTCACCAAATACATATGCAAGTATGCTAAGAGCTTAAATATCTCTAAACAAACCAGTCACAATTAAAAGGTTTAAATATATTTAATAATAAATAATAAAAGCATAAGACAATACTCAATAACTCAATACAATGACAACAGAGTTCAGAATCACAGGAAATATTTTAAAACAACATTGCAGGACAGTCTCACTTAAATACAGAAAACATCTAAACTACTTTTTACTGTATTCCTATCTATATCCAAGAGATACTATGCCCTAAATGACTTACTTACAGAGCCAGGCAAATATATATGAGAGGTGCTGATGAGAGGATGTTTCTAGGTACAAGACAAGATACAAAATGCACAGACTTTTTCTGAGAGATAGTACTTAAATTAATAATACACATTACTGCTGGGTTAGCTGGATGAGATCACCATTTGACACCTCTGCCTTCAGTTCCCAGGCTAACAGAAACTTAAAATTTTAGCACGCCTGTGTCAAAAATAATTATCTCTTAGAAGTTTGCCTGGAACTGGAAGTCGTAAAACAGTTACACACTTTTACCTTTGAAACCTGTAATTATTTCTGTTTCCAAACAATAGAAAGAATTTCTAGCTGCAGACATTCTGTCTCCTAGCTGAGATAAACACCATCACAAACAATTGACTTATTTTTTTAGAGTTTCCAAGTTAACTCTGTTCTTTTCCAGTACGGTACGCTGTGGTTACATTCTTGAAGCTCAGCACATAACATACAGTTTAACATAACATATAGTTTTCTACATTTGTAAGACAAGCATACAAACCATATTACTATTTACAAATAACATATGATTATTTACAAAATTCCAGCTAGTTGGGCTGGCAGCCTTCACAGACTGCATTACACATCACGTGTGTTTTGATATACCTAGCAGCAGACAATGTTGTGTGAGAGACAGACATATAACAACAGTTTATTAAAGAAATTATGGGCAGACATACCCTTTGCAGCAATAACATGATGTCACTGCTTCAAATACCCAAATATTTCATAATTTTAGCAACACTTGCATTGTGGCACATTCATTCTTCATGATATCATGCAGCTGCTGCTGTCACATAGTCAGGTGTTCAAAACTCACATTGAGTGACTGTAAGCATTGTATGTCATTATGCTGTAATGCATGACTGACATCCACATATGCTATAATGTGTGCAATTACAGTGGGTAAATTCTCCCCATCTGTTTTCTCTCATAAAAATTGTTTGTAACACAACTGTACTTCAAATAGTGGAGTCTTGCAGCTACATTAAAGCTTCACAGTGGTGCATGTGGTTCATAGTCATTAGTTAGTGGACTTACATAGCTTGATGTTAAATTCCAGCAAAGGGCAACATTATTATTATATGAGTGTGCTAATGTTATGCAAACAACATGGCATGAAGTTTTTATTCCCAGTTTTTGACTTTAGGGAAAGAAACATGAACTCATTTTGTAATTTCTTGCCAGTGAAACAGTTGTTCTGTGAATGTTGCATATGACACCTCCTACAGCACATCTAGTCGGGAACAACTTGTATAGCATATCTACATAGACAGAAAATGTTCCAGTTTTGGGCCAGTGTTGTACAAAGCAACAGCAAAACCTTTCTTGGTCAAGAAACATTGATATTGCATTGCGCACGGTTGTGTGAACATTAATTTAGTTACCTCCATGTCATCATTCTGACAAAATCAAATTGTACATATCCTCAAATGTCATTTATTACCTCACACATCAATTTAATTTATTTGTGGCAAGATCCATTGCTAGGTCGTGTGTCAGATGCAGCCAATACACAGCTCTGTAGTGTGTGTAGTATGATAGGGAAGGGTTTAAATCTGGTAACATCTGTCTGTCAGATAACTGTGTCAGACAGGAGTGGCTTAAGCAAATAATGTATTTATGGCCAGGTTAGAGGGCAATTTACACCTTCCAAGGCAGGGGATCCATATCCATTACCACAGAGAAGTGCTGTCAGCCTTTCAAGTGTGTTTGTAATGACACAAACAGTATGTCTAAATCTCTGGCATCACAGGTTGATACGCACCTTTCTGATATATGTCCTGGCATGTGTTTTACTCTGTCAAGATGCAAATGTTGAGTATGTAATTGATTTTTTACAGACATTACTTACTTTCCAAATAAGAATGCACTGTATTGCATGTCTTCCTCCAAACATATATGTATTACTGTAATTGTTTTTTCACACTGTAGAGCTTTATAGGATAGGATGGTTTAAATAATGGTTCTTACTGTATGCCATTATGCAAGATACTCATAAAGTCTAATTGGGCCTCTGTTAGAACACTTTCTTGTATGTTTGTGTTGCTGGCATGCTGTTATGGCTGTGTTCACTGTAATTTGTTGTGAGCATGCTCAATATAATCATGTAGTGCATGAGCTTTATTTGCAAAGAGAGATCTTGAACTACTAAAATGTCATCAGATCTGTGTTGTCATTTATCCTGCGTATTTTGAGTATTATTATATTATTGTTTAGGATGTACATGAATATGAAACACATGCTTGTCTATTATATATTTCAAGGTAATATAGCCCCTGCCTATGGTTGTCAAATGACAACACATGGCAAAACATGTATTTTTATGATGTGCATGACACAACAGTTGTAGGGCTCATTTCTTCTTGTTTATATGTGATGAAGGGGAGAGTATAGCACTACTGTCAGTTATCACACATACACTTCCTGTATATGCATGTCATATTCAATACCTGCAGTCTATGCCAGTAGCCCCTAATGTTTCCCCTGTCCTTGCTGCCATCTCAATTCATAATGTTAACAACATTAATATCATACTTACTCCCCTTTGTTACAATGTTGTATTGGTCCCTCTCACATCTGTTATTAGCATGTCCATTTTTACTATGGTCATATGTCAAGAACTGTGAACAGGATTAATTATTATTACATCAGTTTGGAAGTATTTATGTTTAAAATGATTCTTTGCGACATAATCATATTTGACCGCCTTAAGTGAGTACATTTTCTTTGTTAATCCCCCCCCAGTTATGTCTGCACTATTAATATTGCATTATGTGCACTTTCTCCTCATTTAACATCCACTGTATCTTAATTCTTGTAATCAGCTTGCCCTTACTTCATATAGGTTGTCCACACATGCTTGCTTGATAGGTTTGCTTACAGGCAAGCCATTTTGTTTACATTGTATGCTCATGCTATTGTGCACTTTTTCATGCCCTTGAAACTGCTGCTGGCCATGAATAGGTGCTTGTAAACATGTAAGCATGATGAGCAACATGCATATTCAGTGTGCACTGCTGCCCATCATGGTAAAGCACTTAAATCACGTAGACTTCAGTGAAGCCTACACAATCTTAATGAATCCCTGGGAATGTTGCCCATAATGGTTTTAGTGACTCCTGTTTATTAATTATCAATTGTTCCTGAATGATGCATACAAACTTAAACCCGAATAGTTTTTGTTGGAGCTTTCTTCCCACAAAACTCTGCTGAAAAGCAGCTATCAGCCCACTTAGAGTATCGAGGTTAACCAATGTAAATAAATACTACTAATGATTCACCTTGACATCACAAAGTATTGCCTATTGTCAAGTTACATCATTTTGTAAAATGAATTGAACATATTGCCATATCACATAAGTGGATACAAAAGGCAAGTATTACATGTTATACTGTCCAACTATCGAAACATTATCTCACCATACTGCATACATAACAAATCAGTCCTTCACAGATAGGTCCACCTGTGCATGTGTATCATGACATGCACAATATATGATAGCTTGTGAAATAAGAGAATATGTGCCAGCACCATACCAGCCATGGTTTTATAAGTGCAACGGTTATCTGTACAAGCCTCAGAGTGCAAACAGCTCAGGTTTGTGTTGGAGGCTACGTCATTCAAATGGACAGCCTTTATGACAGAATAAGGAATCCCTACTCCTGCTCATGAAAGCAGTACTATTGCCCCACGGCCAGTGGACTGTGCATTAGTTACAAATCTTGGGAGGAGTTTGTTGATATGTAGTAATGCCTACTGCCTGTACACTGTCATCAGTGGTGAAATCAGAATGATCCAGTTTCATTGTTACACCTGCAAACCATGTGCTATGTCCGGCATGATCATGTCACCAGAGAACTCTACCCTATACCACATATGACAACGTCTGAGTTAAGATCAAAGGTGCATTTGCAAATTGTTGTGCAGCCATGGACTTCAGAATATCATTAGCTAGAGTCATCTTTTTAGCATGACACCTTTTGTAGTTTTTATGTAATGCACCCAGATGACATGGCAGTCTGTCAAAAGCAGCCACTAGATGTTGATACTAGGATAATAAACTTGAGTGCTGAAGTCCTTTCTAAACTTCTAGAACATACTTTCAATTTCTTCCCTGCAACTAACATGTCACCACTAAGCTTTAAGCATGCAATTATTATTATTCTTCCAAAGGTCTCAAAACCCAGCACAGCTTCACCCAACTGGCCCAATACAAATCTCTTCCTTTTAGCCAGAATATTTGAAAAAAACTTATTTATGAACACTTACTTTCAAATAGACAACATGATTATCGGCCTAAGTGTAGGATACAAACTGCAATCCTCACACTGATGTATCAAAACTCTAAATCATAGCATTTTAAGTGACAGATAAAAGACTACAGTTTCTCATCTGATGTCACTTCATGGTTCAGCAATTATTTAATTACGTAATGTGTAAGATACCAAAGTAGAAACACAGCCAGGAAGTGACAGCACATAAAACAACTCTCTTAAAACATGAAAATAAATTTAATAAGATAAGCACTTTCACAATAAAATTGCTTCAGCAGATCACATTCAACAAACTAAAGCACAAGTATTATATATCATTCTGAAACATTCTAGCAACCAATAAATGCAAATGCATTTCCTATCTCTACAAATTAAATGATAATTAACTAACACTCCACCTTTCTCTAGAGTGCTGCATATTCACATCATATAAATACATTACAAAAAACAAATCAGTATATATTTCAAGATGCAGGAACAAAACAAATAGAAAAAATATATATAAAACATGTTTAAAAACATTATTTCCTTAACCTACATGCTTTAAGGACTGGTTTAATGGAAATGTAGTCAGTGAGCCCGGGGCTGGGTGGCTCACTGAGCCTATTTCAATTTATTTAGAGAAACAACTTTGTCCAGTGGTTGAGCAATGTCAGTCAGTGCTGCGTGATACTAAGCAGTTTCTACAGGATCTTCATTGATCTCTAAGGAATGATGTTTATGTTCCTTTTTTATTGCTAGTTGCATCAGACATAACTTTGCTATTCACTGTAATCCCTAATACGGAGGGGATAAGGATAGTGAGGAGAGTTCTGTTGAGCAGAAGGATTTATGATTTTCGTCCTACAGGCTTTTTATGCTATTTGCTGAAGTTAATATTAGAGTATAATGTTTTTGTTTTTGAAGGAAGATATTATAGACAGGTTTCAATCATAGCTATGGGCACATCTTGTGCCAATAGCTATGCCAATTTAGTGATGGGGGATGGGAAGACGAACATGTATTTGCTGCCCCTCACAAGGAATTTATACAGTTTTTTCACTGGTTTGTTGATGACTTGTTTCTGCTATGGATAAGGAATGATACATGACTTCTAACATTTGTGCATTATGTGAATAGCAGTAACCCTTTTTTGAAGTTCATGGTTAAATATTCTTTGTACCAAATAGAATTTTTAGATGTTCAGATTTTTAAGGATAAATATGGTAAGATCCAAACCAGGTTGTTTAGAAAAGAATGTTTTTGCCCTACTTATGTACATCATACCAGTATGCACCCTAAGCATGTTTTTAAGAATGTGCTTAATGGGCAAACCATTAGGGCTAGCAGGTTAACTGCAAGGGATTATGATTTTGATTGAGGGCTAGAGCAGGTAAAAACTGAGTTCTTTTTGAGAGGATAAAAGGCTAGTGATATACAGGTGATGCAGGATATGCTAAGGCAGAGCAGGGATGCCCATGGGAAACCTTATTTCTCTTCTCCTCCGCCAGTGCAGTAGGTTGACAGGAAGGAATAACAGGATATGATTTTTACTCTAACTTTCTCTAGTGATGATTCTCAAATCAGGACTATATTTGGTAAATATTGGCACATATTATAGACTGACCCAAAGATAGCAGCATTGGTGGGATGTAGACCTACATATGGGTATAGGAATAAGGAGTCCCTGAAACATAGATTATGCTATCCTAGGAGCTTGAGAGGTCCGGAGACATCTGGGCAAGGTAATGGTACAAGTAGATGTAAAGAATGTGGACATTGCACCTATGCTGGGGAAACTAATATTTTTATATACCCATCAACTGGTCAAATATATCAGCTTACAACCTCTGCTGATTGTAATACCAAGAACTTTGTTTATTTGGCACGCTGCTTGTTTTGCAGTTCTTTTTATATAGGCAAGACAGATGCTTGAGAGAGAGGATAAGAGACCACTTGTATTATGCAGGTAAAGGTTTAATTTATAGTGCCATTGCTAAACACATGAATTGTAAAGGTGATGGCCATGACTTTAGGTTTTTGGTTTTTGAGGTTCGATTCTCAGCTAGAGCGTCTTCAGTGTGGAGACATGCGTGAATGGGCGTACCTTCGTTGAAGGTTGTGCATCAGGGTCGGCAACTCGGCATGTAAAAATCTACTGCCAATCATTAGTGGACCGGAGTTCCGCTGTGGTGACCCCTAACTGGGAAAAGCTGAAAGACACAACAACAACATGAGGATGATAGGAAGGGGGATATAGTTAATAGAACTGAGGAAGTAGAACTGAGATGGATTTTGAGACTTAGAGCTCATCAGGGCTTAGGTCTCAATAACTACATTTCCATTAAACCGGTCCTTAAAGCACGTAGGTTGAGGAAATAATGTTTTTTATATATGTTTTATATATATATATATATATATATATATATATATATATATATTTTTTTTTTTTTCTATTTGTTTTGTTCCTGCATCTTAAAATATATATACTGATTTGTTTTTTGTAATGTATTTATATGATGTGAATATGCAGCACTCTAGAGAAAGGTAGAGTGTTAGTTAAGTATTATTTAATTTGTTGCCTAGAGGTTGTAGATGCATTTGCATTTATTGGCTGCTAGAGTGTTTCAGGATGATATATAATACTTGTGCTTTAATTTGTTGAATGTGACCTGATGAAGCAATTTTATTGTGAAAGCGCTTATCTTATTAAATTTATTTTTATGTTTTAAGAGAGTTGTTATACGTGCTGTCACTTCCTGGGTGTGTTTCTGCTTTGGAATCTTACACATTACATAGTTTTGATTTTTGGTATATTACCAAACAGTTAATTACCAAGTGTTTTCGAGTTTTTTGAAATTATTTAATTACAATAGCTTTTACCTTCGCTGAGTATAATACCTTCTCTGAAACAGTGATGATTATAACTGGAATCCAGTGAGGATCTATTCTCAGTCTAATTCTCTTTTCTTTATTTGTAAATAACCTTGCTTGGAATTTGTCTCACCCAAACATTAATATGCATGTGGAAGACCCAGTAAAACTGCTCTTCAGAAGACAATATATGATACATCTTCAGCTGTGAAAAGCAGTTTTGCCATAATTTAGAACTGGATTGCCACTAACAAATCCAAGTCTATGTTTTGTCACTTGTAAAAGATTAGGTAAAATTATTTCTCTTTGCATTATCTATTCCATGCCATAAATCCTTTTACTAAGCAACAACAGTGTTTAAGTTTAAAGCTAGATGGTGGTTTTAACTTTTGTGCTCTTGCAGAAAAAAAATACCTCACATGTATTACATTATCTGTAAACCGCTTACTCAGTTTTACATTTTCTTACAGTAGTAGCTCATCTGATAATAGTTACCAGGGTTAGAATTCCAAGAATAAACATAATGTGCTTTCCAATCATAACCTAAACCCAGCTGTCTGGCTAAAACACTTAATTGGTTCAAACAATACAAAATAAAATACTGAGATTCATTCATCTAGCAAAACCTGTATACCATCACTGCTTTAGTATACAAAAGGCAAACCAGATACCTACCATTGTCACAGCAATGTTTCTTCTCAAAACCCTTACATTCAAATTGCTTAAGGACAGTGACTGCCCCACACGGTAACCTAGAGCTAGACAAAGATTGAATTCTTGGACTTCATTTGTTGAAATTCAACACACAAATGACTGGAGTCCTTCCCCAGGAAATCACTGTTGATGAGTTGTGTTGGCAATGTTTTCCTTTTTTGTCATAATTTTGTCTATTCTTCAAGTTAGTGCGACCATGGATTTAGTATATATATATATATATATTCAATGGTGTGGGGAGGAGGGTTGTCCCCCACATCAGCTGTGCAGGGGAGCTTGCCCACCTGCAAAACTTAAAACCAACTACCTTAGCAGCTGATAATCTACCTGCTGAGTATTTAAAACTAACAGCAGACATAGTTGCCTTCCTCATCTCAATCCTAATCAATAGATCAATAACAGAAAATCTAGTACCCAGTTTACAGAATTTTTTCTACATCATACCACTACATAAAAGTAGCATCTCAGCTGAAATCTCAAACTACTATAAAATAGCTGTCTTATCTCCCTTATCCAAAACACTAAAAAATTATTCATACCCAACTCATGGACTACCTAAGGAGCTATAACCAACCTTCCAAAACTCAGCACAGTTTCCACCCTGGTCATAATACTGTCACTGCCTTCATCAATTTCTGCAATATAATTAACCAAAATAGGAATGAAGGCAACTTAGTATCATCACTATTTGTAGAGCTCTCAAAAGCTTTCAGCATTGTTTCCTATCACAAACATTTGTCTGAACACGCCAACCATACAATACTATTCTAGTACCAAAGATTTAAGATCCAGCTAAAAGACCTTTTTAATACTAAATCCAATAATCTTGCTAATGACTGTCTATACTCTGTTCCTCATACCTCTGGGATTCCATTCCCCTTGAAATCAGACAAATGCATAAACTACCTATTTTCAAATCTCAACTCAAACAAAACCTAAACAAGAATTGGCTATGCTTATGGTCCTCAAGTGGATAGTGTCACCCTCTCCCTAAACACTAACTCCTTTATCTACTTCTGCTTCCTCTACATTTTCTTCTCCTATTTTCCATCATCTCAGTTCCTGCTCTCTCATCCATATATATTCTTCTAGGCATTCCTCCTTAACAGCTATTACTAACTTCTACTATAACAGATCCCTTAAACCATCATGATATGAATGCATGTATTTCCTGCTTACAGCCAAGCAATGTATAAAATGTATTAGTCCAGAAAAGGATTATTGTATCTTTCTGTACATTTGCACCTTAATTGCTTACACTGGATGTATAACTATATTCTACTGTGCCATATTCATTACTATTGCTGTTGTTTTATTTTTTTATGATAAAAAATGTATAACTATGTCATTTCTAATGTTTTAAGAATAGTGTAAGTAATTGAATGTAATTTTTCAGAGCTTTTTTCCTGGGGTCTCCACTGAAAATGGGTATGTTCCCAGTCAGACTTTTCAGGTAAACAAATACAAGTAAATAAATAAAAAATAATGCTTTTTTAAAGGCTTTTATTTTTTTGGGGGGTGGGTCTGTAGTTTAGGGATTCTGATCCTTAGTGGAACGAACTTCATCCACTAATATTAGAAAATGTACCCCCACATTGTTTAACACCAACACCCGTTAGACATGCTCCTGCTTACTGACTTTGTAATAATGCAAGCCTCAGGCTAAACAAACCTCTCTGTACCATAGCAGCCTGTTATAACAACATTTAACAAACTTGGTCCTGCAATCTAAAATTCTCTGCCTGTTGTGCCAATAATCACTGACATACACAATCTTCCCCTTTTCCAAAAAAAAAAAAGTTAAAACCATATCTAACATAAGAATTTAAATGTGAATGCTTTAAACATGAGTAATAATGTGTATTCTTAGTCTTATTTATCTAATCTAAATAATAACCTTTCCCTGTTGCTGACTCAGTTCATCCACACAGTTGACATTTCTTTGTTAAATGACTTCAGATTACACTAATATATGATAATCTGCACATCACTGGACAAAGTCGGTACTGTTGATTTATGACTTTAATCAGACTGTCAGACTGCAACTTCTGTCAATACTCTGCTGTGTTAACAGAAATGGTGCCTATTTCAATGCAATACTCATCTCAGTTCTTTTAACTATGCTGAAATGTATCTGCTCTTCTTTAACTGTATATAGTGTTCATATTTATTGCCTTTTTTGGTGCACTTCTGCATTTTGCTAAATGAATTCTGTAACATTACTGCTACTTTGTGTATTCCTTCATTTTTGTATTGTGTATCTTACAGCTTTGTTTGTCTATGCCATACAGGCCTCAGTAGTAGCTGAAAATTGTCTTGACCAGCCCACCCTTCTATTTAAAAAAATGTAAATAAATAGATGTATCTGATCATGTGGCTCTGGGGTCAGCTGCATGCCTTCTGAGATCCAACCACACCTCAGTAGGCCAACAGTATCCGAGTCATATTTACACATGTATGTCCCTGTGAGACCATCTCCATCCATCTACAAAGATATCAAATAATAAATCTTGCTACAAGTTTTTGTCACACTCAGCAGAGTCCTGCCCATTGGTCACACCACATGAAGACAAATCAGGTATCTTTTTGTTCTCGACGCTGTCTGGGATGGATTTCTCCAGAAGTGATTGTAGACATGGGCCATCATCAGTGACCTCCCTACATTCCCCAATACACCTTGCATGTTTTCAAGCACAGTCCTTCATGCCTGTCAGGCACCTCTGACATGCTTACAGACTGCAACTGTGGCTTCTAATGCTTTTAATATAGTTGACAAGGTCTTTCCAGTTTGCAGGTTCTAAGAGCCTTTTTGTCCTCCTTGCTCAGAAGTGTGAGTCTATGCTGCCAGGGAGTTTCAGATGAATTCTCATTTTCTTGGATGTTTAAATTATCATGTCATTGTCAAGGCTCACACATTCACTGGAAGTAAAAAGATGTAGATTTTAAACAAGCCAGATTATCAAAATTGCAATATATTTCTAGTAACCTTGTTAGTAAAACTGTAACATTTAGCCTGTGATTCAAAAAGCTTGGTGCAAGGACGGTTTGAGCCTTATGCCGAGCGTCCTCACTACAGATGGTGCAGCAGCACCATATGAATATGTATGAGGGCGAGCCTCCGCACCCTCGACGTGCACAGGAAACATGTGCGTGTGCAGGGGGCGTGTACAAGTGCTCTACGGAGGCGTAAACATGGCCCGACAGTTGCACAACCTACTATGCTTACTAGTAGAGCTCGCCTCTAAAAGTAAATCAGTAATTCAGTGTCCGTGGATACCGAAATGTATGCTAAGCATACAAGAGTGTCCATGAACAGTGAAATAAAATTGAAGTAGTAAACACACAAGCACATAGAGGAATGTTGAGCCCCGTCCCTAGAACTTTCACAATTTGATTCCCTGTGTCCCTATTATACATTTGAATTGCTGCAATATCGAAGGTGTAAGCAAAGCGCAGCATATTTGCCTGTCGCTGCCCTCCGCCGAGCGTAACTTACACATCAAATTCATTTAAATAGAGAAAAATATGCAGCATCAATGCAAAAGTCAATAGTGTAGTGTTTAGAGCATCCGCCTAACAAACAGGCATTCACGGTGCGAGCCCAGCAATAGCACATGTCATTATCCATCTGGAATGAATGTTGTTTTGTTGTAAAACCGACATAAGAGTATCGCATGAGATATTTAACAAAATGTCATTCAATCAAAGTGGCACTGTCACAATGAATAAGGCACTAGTAAGCAGGTGTAAGCACAAATAAGCAGCAGTAAACATATATAAGTACCAGTAAGCAAGTCTGAGTGTGCTTGCACGGGTCTAAGCAGTGCCCAGCATAGGAAATGTATACCGGCAACTCATAAAAATCTGCTGCCAATCATTAGCGGACCGGAGTTCCGCTGTGGCAACCCCTAACCTGGAAAAGCCGAAAGACACAAACAAACATATATATATATGGTTCTACCTGACTTTGTCGACATACCACATAATCGACAATCACTTAACCAACACGAGAACACTGACAATCCACATCACCGACAGCTTAAATAACCGACTGAAGCGCCCGACATTCAAGTGCTAATCGCGCCTCTAGCACTTGAATGTCGGCGTTTCATCGATTAAGCTGTCGGTGATGTCGGATTGTTCGTGTTTAAAGTGATTGTCGATATGGTATGTCAAAGTCAGGTAGAACCATATATATATATATATATATATATATATATATATATATATATATATATATATATATATATATATATATATATATATATATATATATATATATATATATATACATATATATATATATATATATATATATATATATATATATATATATATTATATATATATATATATATATATATATATATATATATATATATATATATATATATATATATATATATATATATATATATATATATATATATATATATATATATATAAATATATATATATATATATATATATATATGGGTTCACATTACAATCTCAATATTCAGAAATACCGAATTTCAAAATACCGAGATTATAATACCGAATGCTCGGAGTCACGAAACACCAGAAGTGTGAAATTCGAAATACAGAAATTCGGAGCTTCTGGTGTTGCGGTGTATGAATGGATGTAAGTGCAGGTAAGTTTGCATGAGTGTGTAGGTTATATGCTGCAGTGTATGTTAGTGTGTGTTTTGGTTGTGATGTGTGTGCGCAAGGGGCTGTGAAGTGTGTGGGTGGGAGTTGCCTTTGTGTGTGTGATTGTGCGGTCTCGGAGTTAGAATATATATGTAGGGGGGGTTGGGGGCACCACCCCCACATGAGGGGTGCTTGTGGTCGAAGCCCCCCTGCTTGTTTCTAGCATAGGTTAGTTTTGCTTGTGTGTGGGGGGCAGTTGTGTGTATGTGAGTGTGTGTATGTAAGTGTCGGGATTTTGAATTTCGCGATTATGGACATTCGGTATTGTGGTGTTTCGGCTTTATAATCTCGATATTCTGAAATTCGGTATTTCAGAATTTCGAGATTATAAAGTGAAACTAGATATATATATATATATATATATATATATATATATATATATATATATATATATATATATATATACACACACACACACACACACACACACACACACACATATATATATATATATATATATATATATATATATATATATATATCTCTGTGAAGAATGAACTAAGTAACAATAAAGCATACAAAAGGAATGAGAAGGGAATCAACAGCAACCCCAGTATTATATAGCGCTGTCAGCATATGTCATATCAAGCTGGGCAGGAGTGAGCAAAGCACTGCTACTCACACCACAGGCAGGATATTACCAGTGGGAGTAACATTGTTGATTTGCTAAGTCTACTTTACAACCATAGGGTAGACCCTGGTGGGACTACCCAAAAATTGATAGAATGTTTGGCCATCCGACTATTACACAAGCAAGGGCAGGTATGTTCAAGGACAAAATGGTGGGAGAGCCTGAGAATACATGGGTTCGGACAACATACGTGTGGGGCCTCTAACACTCAGGAGAGGGCAATGTGTGGAGGTGTGTCATGGCTGCTATAGCAACTGGACAATGGATGATATGCATGTATGTTGAACTCGGGTGGGGTGGAGGAACTATGGGTATGAAATTATGGATCCAGGTGTGCCAGGGTTGGATGGTCTGGTTCTAATTGGACCGCCTCGTGGAGATCAATGAGTTTGTTATACATATATATGTATACACACATGCAGACATCTGTATGTAGAAGTACATTCTCTGTAACACATTCATTCCATTTGCAGACATAAATAACATGAATGTGCCCTTACAAACCTCGACAGTAGATAGAATAATAGCTTGTGCATAAGAGGGAAGGGACAAAACTGCTAAAATGCAGAAATGTGAACAATGTCCGAAGCCAGTAGTGTGTTGAAAAAATCAAATGTGAGGACTTTCTCACAAATGGAATCATTCCTGTGATCTGCCTGTTATGGCAACGCCAGTTATTAAACCGGTCTGTTTGTAAATGAAATACACCAAACACGTACATAATTAGGCTTTCATGTGTAACATGTGCATTACCACAGTCATACTTATTAATTTATTGTAGCATCATGTTAATGGGAGTAAGGATATAATGAAGTATAGAGTCTAATCTTGACATAAAGACATGCGTGTCCCATGTGGGACAACCCAAAAATTGTGAATAGTGTCCTTTTGGTTGCTCATGTCGCCAATGTTTGTGGACTAAAAGTTTGGGAGTTCTGAGGATACGTGGAGTGAGTCAATCAATGGGATGGGTCTACAGGAGTAGAGAGTGGCCAATGTGTAGTGGTGTGGATACACC